>NW_004444225.1:1474445-1532804 GCF_000243295.1 Trichechus manatus latirostris
TTTTTCACAGTATTCTGTTAAGATTCTTCTAATTTCAGTTGGGTCTGTTGTGATATCCCCCGTCTCATTTCTTATTTGGGTTATTTGCTTCTCCTGTTTTTCTTTTATTAGTTTGGCCAGTGGTTTATTGATTTTGTTGTTCTTTTCAAAGAACCAGCTTTTAGTCTTGTTAACTCTTGCGGTTGTTTTTCTATTCTCTATTTCATTTATTTCTGCTCTAATTTTTAAAATTTGTTTTCTTCTGATGTCCAAGGGCTTCTTTTGGTGCTCTCCATTTGTTTGAATT
Source organism: Trichechus manatus latirostris (assembly GCF_000243295.1). Classification (NCBI taxonomy): domain Eukaryota; kingdom Metazoa; phylum Chordata; class Mammalia; order Sirenia; family Trichechidae; genus Trichechus; species Trichechus manatus. Next base: position 1,474,732 of record NW_004444225.1, read on the forward strand.
ATAGAGTTAATGTTTTGATTTTGGTACCTTCTTTTTTTTGGATGTGTGCATTTATTGGTATAAATTGACCTCTGAGCACTGCCTTTGCTGTGTCCCAGAGGTTCTGGTAGGATGTATTTTCATTATTATTTGATTCTGTGAATTTCTTTATTCTGTCCTTAATGTCTTCTACAACCGAGTAGTTTTTGAGCAAAGTGTTGTTCAGTTTCCATGTGTTTGATTTTTTTTTCCTTTTTCTGTTATTGATTTCTACTTTTATGACTTTATGGTCAGAAAAGATGCTTTGTAATATTTGATGCTTTGGATTCTATTAAGTCTTGCTTTATGGCCTACTGTGTGGTCTCTTCTGGAGAATATTTGATGTGTGTTGAAAAAGAAAGTATACTTGTCTTCTCTTGGGTGGAGTGTTCAGTATATGTCTGTGAGATCAAGTTGATTTATTGTGGCATTGAGATCTTCTGTGTCTTTATAGAGCTTCTTTCTGGGTGTTATGTCCTTCACTGAAAGTGGTGTGTTGAGGTCTCTTACTATTATTGTGGAGCTGCCTGTATCTCTTTCCAATGCTGTTAGAGTTTTATGTATTTTGGAGCCCTGTCTTTGGGTGCATAAATATTTATTATGGATATGTCCTCCTATCGTATTGACCTTTTAATCATTATATAGTGTCGTTCCTTATCCTTTGTGGTAGATTTTACTTTAAAGTCTATTTTGTCAGAGATTAATATCGCCACACCTGCTCTTTTTTGAGTGTTGTTTGCTTGATATATTTTTTTTCCATCTTTTGAGTTTTAGTTTGTTTGTGTCTTTTAAGTCTTAAGGTGTGTCTCTTGAAGGCAGCATATAGACAGATCGTGTTGTTTTTCTCCATTCTGCCACTCTGTTTCTTTATCGGTGCATTTAGTCCATTTACATTCAGCATAATTATTGATAAGGTATGAGCTTAGTGCTGTCATTTTGATGTCTTTTTTGTGTGTTGTTGACAGTTTCTTTGTTCCACTTAATAGTCTGTGCTCTGTTTTTTTTCTTTATGTGTTTTTTTCGTCTTTTTCACTGTTGTTGATTTTGTATTTGCTGAGTCTGTGTTTTTGTTGTTTTCTATTTTGATGTGTAGATTGTTAGTTTTCTTTGTGATTACCTTAATATTTACCCCTATTTTTCTAAGTTTAAACCGATCTCTTATTTCTTTATGTTGCCATGTCTTCCTCTCTGTATGAAAGATCTATGACTACATTTTTTTAATCCCTTTTTTTTTTAATGTTGTCATCTTTTATATACTGACGTCACTATTTCCCTATTTACAGTGTTTTAGCTTTGATCTATTTTTGTGACTTCCCTATCTGGGTTGATATCTGGTCACTCTGTCCTGTGTTCTAGTTTGGAGTTGTTATCTGATGTTACTGACTTTCTAACCAGAGGACTCCCTTTAGTATTTCTTGTAATTTTGGTTTGGTTTTTGCAAATTGTCTAAACTTCTGTTTATCTGGAAATTCCCTAATTTCGCCATCATATTTAAGAGACAGTTTTGCTGGATATATAATTCTTGGCTGGCAATTTTTTTCCTTCAAGTCTGTGTATATGTCATCCCATCGTCTTCTTGCCTACATGGTTTCTGTTGAGTAGTCCGAGCTTATTCTTACTGACTCTTCCTTTGTAGATGACTTTTTGTTTATCCCTAGCTGCTCTTTAAGTTCTGTCTTTATCTTTGGTTTTGGCAAGTCTGATTATAATATGTCTTGGTTATTTTCTTTTGGGATCTACCTTGTGTGGGGTTCGGTAAGCGTCTTGGGTAGATACCTTGTCATCTTTCACAGTATCAGGGAAGTTCTTTGCCATCAAATCTTCCACAGTTCTCTCTGTATTTTCTGTTACCCCCCATTCTGTTACTCCAATCACTCGTAGGTATTCCTCTTGATAGAGTCCCACATAATTCTTAGGGTTTCTTCATTTTTTTAAAATTCTTTTATCTGATTTTTCCTCAAATAAGTCGGTGTCAAGTGCTTTATCTTCATTCTCACAAATTCTGACTCCCATTGCCTAAGTTCTGCTCCTATGACTTTCTTTTGAGTTGTCTAATTCTGAAATTTTATTGTTAATTGCTTAGATTTCTGTTTGCTGTCTCACTATAGATTCTTGCACGTGTTACATTTGTCATTATGCTCTTCTCTGATCTTCTTAAGTTCCTCTGTTGCTTTGTTTGTGTGTTCCTTGGCTTTTTCTGCGTTTTGCCTGATCCCCTGAAGAGTTCTGTAGATAAATCTTTTGAATTCTACCTCCAGTAATTCCAAGACATTCTGTTCTTCCAGAAGATTCCTTCTCTTGGGAGCTTACTGAGGCCATCGTGGTCTGCCTTTTTATGTGATTTGATATTGATTCTTGTCTCTGAGCCATCGATAAGTTATTATATTTATTTGTTTTATGCTTGCTTACTATGTCGTAGCTTCTTGTTTTGTTTTGATATGCCCGAATAGGCTGCTCACGTGAGCTAGTTTGATTATTGGTGCCTTTGAGGCTCTAATGTCCTGTCACCAGGTTGTTAGAGCTGCTATTAGGTATGGAAGCCCTGGAGTCTATTTACTTTTCTTGTGTGGATTCAGCTCAGCTGTGCAGGTAGTCAGTCATCAAGTGTGTGGTGCAGTCTCTCACCTACAGGCTTAGACAGGCAGAGGTGATTGTTTTAGGCACAGGTATCTGGTTGTAGTAGGGGGTCATGTGCTGTGCAAGGCAGGGGGTTGACAGCTGCCCCTGTGTGTCTGGGAAGAAAGTATGTCCCTGTTCCCTAGAGTGTGTAGGTGGTTGTGTTTTGCGGCCAGACTGTGGGCACCCAGTGTTGCTGGCTGTAAGGTTTGCGAGACACCAGTTATTCTTGGATCCCTGTCGCAGGTAGCTAGGTGGCGTGAGCGTAGCCACTATTCTTCAGGCCCCTGATGTGGGTAGGTGAAGACCCTACTTAATAGGCAAAACAGTATCAAATGTCGTGAACCTATCACTCTGCCATATAGCTGATACAGTTAAAGTTAGGTTTCAGGTATATACCCTGTTGTATTGTGGTAATGAAGGCCTACGCTGTTGAAATGGGCCTACACAGGTCTATACAGGGGTGAAAGGCATTGAAAATCAGTGGATCCCTTATATCTGTGCCTAGGTAAAGGAACTGTGCCTGCCCTGAGTTCCCGGCTTAGGAGAGTTAACAGATTTTTTTTTCCCCTATTTGTTAATTTGTTCCCTCTCCAAGCCTGGGAGAATGGCTCAGTGTGCATGACGAGTCCTACCTCTGGCCCACGGGATGTGGTAATCGTAGACGCTGGCGCAGGACCTGGTGGCAGAGCAGGGAGGAGGCAGGTAAATGGAAGAGAGCTTCTTCCCAAACGGGGTGTTTTTGATCCGCATGGTGGGTTAGATGCGTGTACTTATCTTTTGCTGATTGAGCATCGCTTTTCACTGGTTTTGGAGGTGTCTTAGTCATCTAGTGCTGCTCTAACAGAAATACCAGAAGTGGAGGCCTTTAACAAAGAGAAATTTATTTTCTCACAGTCTAGTAGGCTAGAAGTCCAAATTTAGAACGTCAGCTCCAGGGAAAGACTTTCTCTCGCTGTTAGCTCTGGAGGAAGGTCCTTGTCATCAGTCTTCCCCTAGACTAGAGCTTCTCTGTGCAGGAACCCCAGGTCCAAAGGATGTGCTCTGCTCCCAGCACTGCTTTCTTGGTGGTATGAGGTCTCTAACTCTCTGCTTGCTTCCCTTTACTTTTATCTCTTGTAAGAATAAAGGTTGTACAGGCCTCAGCCAGGGAAGCTCCCTTTTCATTGGATCAGGAATGTGACCTTAGTTAATGTGTTACAATCCAACCCTAATCCTCTTTAACATAAAATTATAATCACAAAATGGAGGACAATCATTCAGTATTGGGAATCCTGGCCCAGCAAAATTGATACATTTTTTGGGGGACAGAATTCAGTCCATGACAGGAGGCTTGAGTAGACTCTCTGCTGCTTGCCTCACTGCATACACCAGCGGGCCTGGCCTGCAGGGTGCCGATTCCCGCCAGGTCAGGTTTGGTAACTCCTTGCGGCTTCCAAACCATCTCTCTCCCCCTGCCACTCAGTCTGATTCCTCAACTTTGCCTTTGATCTTCAGGGCTCGTCGATTGTCATGTATAATCGATTCACTTGTTTTTTTGCGTCTTTGTTGCAAGAAGGGACCTCAGGAAGCTTCTGACTACTCTGCCATCTTGACCCCGCCCCCCTGGATTGTCTTTTTGTTGTTGTAGAAGATTTATATATATTTTGGATGTTATTCTCTTGTTGGATATATGGTTCCTGAAGATATTCTCCTGATGGGTAGGCTGTCTTTTCACTTTTCTGATGAAATCTTTTGATGAACAGAATTATTTAACTGTTCAGATTTCTTGATGCAGGAGATACTTTTGTCATTTTATTATCTTTTATACACGTTCTTTTTTTTTTTTTTTTTTTTAATATTTTATTGTACTTCAGGTGAAGGCTTACAGAACAGATAGTTTCTCATGTAACAGTAACACTCATGCTGTTTTATGACATTGGTTAACAACCCCACAACATTTTAACCCTCTAAATACTCAACTTTTTTTTTTTTTTGGTGAAAATACACATAGCCAAAGATACGCCATTTCAAAAATTTTTTTTACATACACATTTAAGTGACATTGACTACGCTCTTCTAATTATGCTGTTTTATACACGTTCTTTTGATGTGTTTTTTAGTTAGGGGATGTCTCAGTCATCTATTGCTGCTCCAACAGAAATACCACAAGTGGATGGCTTTAACAAAGAGAAGTTTATTTCTTCACAGTCCAGTAGGCTACAAGTCCAAAATCAGGGCATCAGCTCCAGGAGAAGGCTGTCTCTCTCTGTCAGCTCTGGAGGAAAGTCCATGTCACAAGCTTCCTTTGGTCTGGGAGCTTCTCTGCACAGGAACCTCAGGTCCAAAGGACACGCTCTTGCTCTCAGCATTGCTTTCTTGGTGGTATGAGGTTCCCATGTGTCTCTGCTCACTTCTTTCTTTTATATTTCAAAAGAGATTGCATTAAGACACTAATCTTGTCAACCTCATCAGTATAACCTCATCACAGTGATAGAATTTACAACACATGAGGAGATCACATATTAATCTCATCATAGTGGTAGAGTTTACAACACATAAGGAAATCACATCAGATAACACAATCATACAATACTGGGAATCATGACCTAGGCAAGGTGCCCCACACGTTTTTTGGGGGACACAATTCAATCCATGACAGGATAAGGGAGGAAGTTTTGGGGGGGGAGATGATAGGATATTCAAAAACTTGGATGAGGACAGTCACCTTTATGTATTTTCCAACACGGCATCTGTATACTCTCAGATCAGATTGCTGCTAGAATGTGGCATCATTTTGAGTTTTGATTGTCAGTTGACATCTAAACACAACATGAAATGGGTTATATCTTTTGCTATAAACAAAAAATGTTTTATTTTTGTAGTTTTTGTGTTTTATTAAATACCGTTAGCCTTGTTTATGTTAAATATCTTTATACATGCAATTGAAAATAGTGGCTAAAAATAACGATAAAAAATTATGTCTGTTGTATTTTAGGTAGGTTTTGAAAGAACAATCTGATCTTAACCAAAATAATTTGAGTCTAAAAAATACTCTGCTTTTCTTCTATATGTTCACATCTTGAAAAAGAATGGGCTATTTTTGTTTTTTTCCCGTTAAAATACTAGAGCTTGAAGGGACCATTAGATCATCAGCTCCTTCCTAACTTTAGGTGGTATGCCTCTTGCCTTATACATCTTTTTGTATCATTTCATTGTAAAAGAAATCTAATTCCTCAATATAACTAGACTTTTTTTTTTTGCATGTGGATTATACTGCTTACTTTCTGTATTTACATGTGATTGATTTTAATTTACTTAACTGTATAACAAAATTTCTTCATGCATTCTAGACTCTGTCAGGTTACACTGCATTCTTTTGCAGTGGATTTTCTTAATTTATTTACAGAAAATTTAGATGGATTCATTAGTGTACTTCAGGTGTGAAGTATTAGCGACCAGGTAGGCATAGGTGCAGTTATCTGTACTGTCATGTGAGCCATTGAAGGTATAGGTTGTGCATACATTTAAATAAATACACTGCTATGTTTGTTCAAGGAAGTTGACCAAAGACGAGACTGAGACAAAGTTCCCAGGTTTGTACTAGCCTTCTTCATCTTGGGCATTCTGGAGAAGATCTCCAAAGATAAGGCTCTCATTCCAACAGAAATGAGTAAGAGTTCCTCGAGTTCTCAACAGAAAGCCCAAACCTCCCTGTAACATTGAAAATTTTAGATCTGTATATCTTCTATGGAACCCTGGTGGCACAGTGGTTAAGAGCTATGGCTGCTAACCGAAAGGTCAACAGTTTGAATCTACCAGTCGCTCCTTGGAAACCCTGTGAGGCAGTTCTGTTCTGTCCTTTAGGGTTGCTATGAATCTTGAAATTGACTCAAGGGCAAGAGGTTTTCTACATGTTACATGCTAGGTCATTGTACATTTGAAGCTTCTCTTATAGTCCAAAAAGATATTGGAGTACCCTTTTTAGACTACTATTAATGCATTAAGGATCCCTGGTCTTGCAGTGGTTAAACACTCAGCTGCTAACCGAAAGACTGGCAGTTCACACCTTCCAGCCTCTCTGCAGGCGAAAGATGTGCCATTCTGTTTCCATGTAGATTACAGCCTTGAAAGTCCTATGGGGGCAGTTATATTGAGTTGGAATCGACTCGTCGGCAACGAGTATTAGTCCATTAAGGCTGTGGGAATATGCCCTCTCTCTGCCCCCAATCTGGCAGAAAAATCTGATTGCAGTATTTTGAGAAGGGGCTTTTAATGTCTAATATGAACCCAGTTTTTCTGTTTACTAGTCTTTCTGACTGACTATATTGTCTTGCATTTTAGTAGTATTTTCGAATTGTCAAATGTGTGCTTATAGCATGTCTGTTTGATGAGGAAGGAAATAGAGGTTTAGGTTACGTTACTCTTCCAGCATTACACAGCTACAAAGTAAGAGGTGGAGAGAATTCAGATCATCTACTTTTGTTCTATTTCTGGCATATCTAATATGAACTAAATATGATCTAGGTCTTTATGTATCTTGACAGACTAAATTGTGGACTTCTGTGTCTTAATATTCTAATTAAAATTTCTAGATCTTAATTTATTTTTAAAATAGTATAGACAAATCATTATAGATTATGGTTTTGAACATATTCCATTCAAATTTGGATTGAATCTTGTGGAGTTTGGTTCTCGGAGTTAATTTTTACGATGGGAAAGTTTCTAAAAATAGGATATAAAAATTGTTTTCCATCAGTTGGAAGAGTGTAATCAATGTCACTGAATTGTACATGTTGAAATTGTTGAATTGGTATATGTTCTGCTGTGTATTCTTAACAACAAACAAAGATAAAATAAATTATAAAAAGTTTTTTTACAAATATGCATCCAAAGAATTTCAGGTTTGCAGAAAGAACTTTTGTCAGATTTATCTCTAACCATTTGTCAAAGGGGTCTCCTGATAAGGGTGAGAGAAGGAAATTTAGCTTTTGAACAGTTTTGTGGTTTATGTGGATACTTGATGGGGATTTTTAGTGTATCAAAGTACTACCACTACAATTGTGTAAGTTTAGTGTTTTCTTTCCCCCAGAATTAGCTTTCAGAGGGAAAGGCAGTATATTATTCTTGACACAAATATTTCACCCATATATAGCTAAACATAGTTAACTTTGGTCTGTTTCTACTTATTTCATTTCCTATAATATTCACTAGGCTGAAGGTTAGGGTTTTTCTTTGAAACCCTGAAGGTATTGCCCTAATAGTGTTATTAGACATTCCATCTAGAGTCTAGGCCGTATCTACTTACTAATTAAGGCTGTGTCTCATGGAATTACAGCCTACCATCTCCCCATTGTCATATTTATTCATAGGGAAAAAAATTAGAAGTCAGAAATTATTACTTCCTCATATGTAGTGATTGGGTAATGTTAGGTAGGGGTGGTGTTTATCTGGAGGAACTAAATCCCACCTTTTCTATGATTTGAGAGTAACCCAGAGGTAGGGGTCCTTAAGGGTTACATTTGTGGAATTCTTCACTGTTGCAAAAAATGATTTTGTTTCCACATACTTGCATTTCTGTTTATGTGGCATGAATTGTGAGAAAATTTTAAATCAATCTTTGATTCCTGTTTATTACTTGGATTGAAAATTTAAGATTCCAGTTCAGAATCTAGTACTAATCTTGAATCAGGAAATTGATAGATAGCTCTGATTTTCTGCAGGTGGTTATCAAACAATATTAGATTAATTTCCACAGTGTGTATGTATTGCTTTTTTTTAATTTTTTTTTTTTCCTGGATTCATTTAAAAAGTAATTTTTAACTCTGGGAACCTCAGGACTTATTTTATAAACATGTGCTAGGGAGAAGAATTTTAAAGTATGAAGGAGGAAATACTATGTCTTCTCTATCTGTTTCACTAAAAGAAACTAGCAAATCTGTTGTGGGATCAGAAGATGCAATTCTCTAAACAGGTTAAAATGGCACTAGTAGTATTGCCCCGTTAGACCTATTTGATGTAAAATAATTTTGGTTTTGAGTAAAAATTGATCTGGTATTTGTTCATAGACTAGATTTTTCTAGTATTTTAACATTTTTATTTTGAGACTGACTTTTAAACAACGTTTCCTTAGTTCTGTGTGTATCTTTGTTCTGTATATAGTACATTGTACTCTTGAAGGTATGGCTCTGTATCTGCTCTTACCTTACTTTCTGAAGGTAGTGATTACAATAGATCTATACTTTTCTTACTGATGCTGGGGAGCAGTTTTTAATGTTCAGTTTGATGGAAATATAATCAGTTAGGAAACTGATATCTCACTAGTAGGACAATGATAAAGATTGTTAGTCTTGTCACATTCCAAACCCAGTCATACTCAGTTGCCTGAGTCCAAGAATATGGATCTATTATAATAATAGAGCCAGCTTATGTCCATTGCTTTTGCAAATATCCTAGTTGTATTAAATTTAATTTTGTATTAAATTTTGCTTTATAATAAAGATAATTGGAAATAATTTTAAATTAATAGAACAGTATAAGTAGTATTAGTGTGCATGTGAGAATAGGGAAAAATTGACGGAAAAATTATAATTTGATTATTTGTTTAGTTTTACACATTTGAAGATGAAAATATCAGTACCTACTACTTAACGTTTATTGACTCTTAATTTGATTTATTTTTATTGTCTGTTTATAGCTTTATTATTTTCCTGATAATTTAAAATTAGTACATTCTTGTTCTCTCATGCAGTAAATACAGAAAAGTAAATAATGATCCATAGTCTCAGTTCCTAGGGATATATTGTTAAAATTTTGTATGTTTCCTTCTGAATGGTACCGTGTGATTGGTTTGTCAATTCCTTAAGTGGAAGAGGTAGCTTTACCTTTCATACTGGAAAGTTCTGTTTTAATAGTTTTGAATCGAAATGCTTAATGTAGTTAAACTTTCAGAATCATTTTTTTATTTAAGTAGAATTGTCTATCTGGTTATTTTAGTGGAAATCTTAATTGCTTGGAAAATGTTATAAAGAATTTTGTCATTAGCTTGTACAGAGATTTCTATAGAATTAACTTTTGAGTGTGAATGTGTTCTTAGAACAACTGATAGTGAAATATGCAGTATTTGAAGCAGTTTATACCTAGAGAGAATAAAACTCAATTAATTTTAATAGTTGCTAATGAGTCTTTATATTCATTTTGGCAGGATTACATATTTTCCATAACTTTTTCAAAATATATTTTAAACTATAGATTTTTAATGAGTCAACAACTGGATCATTAGAGAAAAGAAATCAATAAACGTTGGCAAGTCTTTTATGTATTATTTCTTTGTAAGGTTAAAAAAAATGAAGAAAAACTCTTAAAGCATGGATTCTATATTACATTATATATGTGTTTTTTAGTTATAGAAGTGAATTCACATCTGCTTTGTTTGATTCATATATTAAATAGCTCTTTGTTAAGTGAAGACCTACAAGATATTCTTTTTAATTTACAAGGGATCAAACTCTTTGTTGAAATAAGTGATGGAAATTAATACGGCTTTTCTTTTTAACAGGTATTTGTTTGCTTATGGAAAGGTTGTAAAGTATATAACACTCCATCAACCAGTCAAAGTTGGTTACAGAGGCATATGCTAACACACAGTGGAGACAAACCTTTCAAGGTAAGTGTGTATCTGTGGGGTTTTTTTGATAACTCCCAACTTAAGTGGACATGTTTCTTAATGGGCATACTTTTGTCCTCCTAAATTTTTAAAAATGAAAATTTGTTTTAACATTTCTATAGATACATGGAATTTCAGAAGTGGAAGGGAGCAGAAGAAAGGCCTTATGATCCGCTTCTGTAAAGATTACAGCCAGGAAAACCCTATGGAGCAGTTCTGCTCTGTACCACATGGGGTGACCATGAGGCGGAATCGACTCTATGGCAGTGGGTAGTCTTGTGGAAGTAGACCTTTCTTCCATAGTGCCACTGGGTGGATTCCAGCTGCCAGCCTTCTGGTTGTAGCTGAGTTGGAGACTGCTTACACCACTCAGGGACTTAAAAACTTAGGTAGAAGTGACTACAAGTTTTAACTCAGAGATCCAGTTGATCTGACAAGCATCGTATATAACAGAAAGCATTGGACTGTGGGTTTTGAGTGCACATCAAGCTACTTCTCTCTCAAACCAAGTTTTCTGAAAAGATTGGACTAAAAATGATCTTCAGCTTTCTTTTCACCTTTTAACATCCTATGATGAATACGTTAAGTGCTCATTCAGTAAAGCAAAACCAAAAAATCCCATTGCCATTGAGTCGATTCCAACTTGTAATGATCCAGTAGGACAGAGTACAGCTGCCTCGTAGGATTACTAAGGCTGTAAATCTTTATGGAAGCAAACTACTACATCTTTCTCCTGTGGAGCAAACAGGTGGTGGATTTCAACCACCAACCTTTTGGTTAACTTAATGGTTAATCACTGTGCCACCAGGACTCCTTTTTATAAAGCTAAATGATAAATATTGCATATGGAAAAAAAAAAGTGGAAGAGAAGTAGAGATCATTTAATCCAGTTTTTTCCAACTTGGAAAAAAGAAAAAAATGTCACTGAGGCCAGAGACTTGAAGCCATATCTTTTGTTTATTTATTATCATTTATTTTATCTATTTTGTTGTTGAGAATGTACACAGGAAAACATAGACCAATTCAACAGTTTCTGTGTGTACGAGTCAGTGACATTGATTACATTCTTCAATTTTGCAACCATTTTCACCCTCCTTTTCTGAGTTGTTCTCCCCCATTAAGGTAAACTCACTGTCCCTAAGGTTCCTGTCTAATTGCTGTTGTGAGTTTGATCTCATGTAGTTCTTAAAAGCACTTAATGCTCAAGGCAGACATTCTTTCCTAGTTAAGCTAAACCATTGTTTGGTTTAAAGGCTGTGTCTTTTAAATTGATCAGCTATTGTTAATCCATGTGGTCTGATTATGTTTTCTTACAGTCAAAGATTTCAGCCTTTTTACAAGCGAATAACACCAGTTATAATATGAAATAAAGGAATTATAGAGCATTAAGGGATTTGATACTTGTTCCCTCAATTTTGAGGTCATATTACAGAGATTAGTTGTAAATCACTGTGCCAAATAGAAGTAGTCTGTGAAATCTGGGTAAAGAGCAAGTTTCTGTAAATATAATTATTCCATTCATTATATTGGTTTCTAATTAAAGAAGTCTAATAGTTTATTAAGAAGTAGCCTTGGTGGCACAGTGGTTAAGCGCTCAGCTGCTAACCAGAAGGTCATTGCTTCGAGTGCACCAGCCTGCCCTAGACTTGGTGATCTGCTTCCATAGTAAAGATTGCAGCCTAGGAAGCCCTATGGGGCAGTTCTGTCTTGTTGGACTGCTATAACTTGTAATCTGCTCAACAACAACGGGTTTAGTTTTGTTTAATCTTTACAGGAACAGATTGATCGCCACGTCTTTTCTCCAGCATAGCCGTTGGTGGGTTCGAACTGCCAACCTCTCGGTTAGCAGCCTTGCACCTAACCATTATGCCACCAGGGTTCCTTGGTATGTAAATACTGTGCCAGAAACTTTCCTTGAGTTCCATTAGAGAATGAGTGGAGTTGCTTTTTAAAAAATCACTTAGTAGTTTTGACTAGGTCACCATTAATAAGATACAGGAATTAAAAAGCAAAAGTAAATTGAGAAATTTTGCTCCCTCTTTTCTGTCCCTTCCCAATATACTTTTATAGTTTTATTAGTTTCTGATTAATTCTTCAAGTAGTCTAATTTTTTTTTTTACACAAAAGTTGGTATACTACATACTGTCTGTGCCTTTATTTTTTAAATAAACTTTTTATTTCAGAGCAGTTTTAGATTTATAGGAATATTGTGAAGATAGTATGGAGAGTTCCCGTTTCCCTAACCCAGTTTCCCTTATTATTAACATCCTGTGTTGGCATGTGCACCTTGCTTTTTTTTTTTTTGGAAATTTTTTATTGTCGTAAAGTATATATAAAATTTACCATTTTGATCATTTTTAAGTGTGCGATTCAGTGGCATTAAGTACATTCATATACTTGGCTTTTTAAGCATACTTTATACCAGAGATCTTTCCGTATCAGTTCCTGGAGCATATTCTTAACTTTTTAAAACAACTTCGTAGTATTCATTTGTGTCTCTGCAGCCTAGTGTGTTTGATCTCCTAGACGTCTGGGTTGTTGCTGTTCTTTCTCTGTTACAAATAGTGCTGCAGTGAGGAATCTTCAACATATGTCATTTTGTACATGTATAATTATATATATAGGAAAACTTCCCAGAAATGATATGTGTGGTGGATCAAAGGCTATAAGCATTGATAATTTTGATAAATATTGACAAATTGCTCTTTAGGGGTTGTACCTTCATCAACAATATTTGAGCATCTGCCCTCTTAAGAAGTAGGTATCAAACTTTTCTATTTTTGCCAATCTAAGAGATTGTATTCTGATGTGGTTTTAATTTGCTTTTCTTTAATTATAAATGAGATTGAAGATCTTTTCATATGTTTAAGGACTATATTTCTATTCTTTTTTAAATAAATGGTCTCATTCACTTTTCTGTTAGCATATAGGTCCCGTAACTTTTAACACTCAGTCTTTCCTATAGGCATGCTGCAGATCCTGGCCCTGACATTTATTAGTAGTGTGACCTGGATCAGCTTTCTTCTTACCTAATGAGTAGCTAGTTATTATATTTTGGGTACAGTATGTGCCAAATAAATGTAAGAGATTATTGTTGTTAAAATAAAAGAAGTATTTATTTTGTCCTTGTGTACATTTCCGTATATTTTTTTTTTAAGGAAAATAAAAGTTGTATATAGTATTGTTGGTGATTATTACTTATTACCATTGTGGCAGTAGTTTGGATAAATTTGTGTATGCTAGAAATTACATAGTTGTACTTTTCAAATACACTCAGTAGTTTTACGTTCTTCCCACCTACTTTTCTCTTCTACTCCAGTATTTCTACTTACTTTGAACTCAATATTTATAGCCATTTAGTTGCCTTGAGTTAATTTATTTAATGTAACTTTTCTTCAGCAACTAGTGTAAAGCTCAACATGATTGACTCTTTTAATACTATTTATAGACTTGAATAACTTGTTATTGTGATATAATAGTATTTGAAAGACTCAGCCTTTTTTTTTAAGCCTAATACTTGGGATAGCCAAGCCTTTTAGATGTTTTGAAATCAAGAACCTAGCTTAATTGCTGCTGATAAAGAAATAAGAAACTTTATTGAACCAGACTTAAACTGTTCTAGTCCCATTATCATAGGCAGCTTATAGTTGTGTATACAGGAAGATTGCAGTAATTGATGTCCTTTTGTTATTGGACATAATGAGTGATATTAACTGTATCTTTCACTGAGGTGGGTGATGAAATAATTTAATTGCTTAGTTCCATTGTTACCTGTTTAATAATGGTAGGTAGTAATGATAATGAGTGCCATTAGAGTCCCTGAAATGTCTCTGGTATGTCAAAATAAATAGGATATTTACTAATGGTACTATGTAAGTAGCTTGCTGTGAAATGTTTTAGCCAGATCAGTTTTATCAGTGTCTGTAAGCACATGGCTTTTCAGTTCTGTTAATATAGTTTGAAATATTTATTATATACAAGATGATTCTGGGATTCTAGATACTCATAAAAGTACATTTCTGCCTTCAAAATACACGGAAAGGGTGAGTTAAGATAAGTGTCTAGATAAACTAAAAGTATGAGGTTATCCTCAAAGGAGGATTAGCTTCTTTCCATTTGGGCAGATTCAGGGAGACTTTGTGAAGAAAGTTATGATTTCTATGAATAGAGGGTTGTGTTGTGTTTTTAGAAGTTTAAAGTGGTAGAGTTGCCTCTACTGAAAGTAAGAACCTAGAGATACGTAGATTGTCTGTGATATTATCTAGAAAAGTTATTACTCATATAGCTATGGATTTTGCTGTTTGGGGATTATTTTAGAAAATTGTGTTTAATTAGATTCAATTGTAAGAAGACCTGCCAAAATTATTTCCTAGGATCTAACCAGAAATCACACACTTTAGCTAATTTGTGTATTGTAATTCTAGTGATATCTGAGTGTCCTTCATTTATTATTGGAATAGCTGACCTGCTTAGTTGACCTGGGTAGTTAACTTGGATTTCTCAATCTTGCAAGTACAGAGTGCTGAGGAGGCAGTATTTAATGGAACTTACAGAAGACTGCATAAGGCCAGTTCTGAGCCCAAGTCCTCTCTGTGAGAGAGGCTAAATCCAATAGTTTAACTTTACATGAAAATTCTTTAGAAGTTAATATTTCTGTCTGTTATAACTGTAGAACGTAGGGAGGCTGCTGAAGGTTTTGAAGTCGCATGTATGTTAAGATAAAAGTGATAAAAAATCCGGAATCCAAGTAATTGACAGAATATCTAATTCTTTGGTACAAAAACTTGATTGCTTCTCTTAGAAAAGTGATTAATTCAAAACTGGATTTTTCTGGGAAGGTAATAGACCACTATTTTTGTCTTGTGTATTGTGGAGAGATTAGTAACCTTGGTGAATCTTGACATGTGAGTTTTTTTCCCAGCTCTGCCTAATGTGTGTTACCTTGGGTAACTTAATGTTTACTTATAAAATAAGAGGGTTAGACTAGTCCCTGATGATCCCTTTCTGCTTTCAAATTATGTGAATTTTGTATCTTGGTAACTGAAGACTTGTCTGTAATTTGGGAGAGGGAGTCATAGTGAATATTTTAGAGCTTGGGTGATTGGAGAATGATGGAGCCTTTATATAGATTAAGTGAGAAAGTCTGATGGTTGGGGCCCGAGCCGCTGGTGTTGGGATAAGGAGAAACAGTTAGAAAGATCATGGGTTACTTTGGCCATGTTTAGTCTGCATGCTGGCAGGTTATCCTATTGTGTCTTGATAATGAGATTTTATCTGTATATGTGAATAAAAATATGTTTAATCCTGAAATCTAACTGCAGTTCAAGACAGAAAATACTTGATTTGTTCCCATCCCTTATTTGTCTTGCTCCATTGCTACACTACAAGGTGAAGGTGCAGAAAGCATCTTCACTCTCTAGGATGTCATCCTACATCAGGGGTTCTCAGCTTTGACCCTGTTGCCGTATTAGGTCATACAATTCATTGTTGTGGGGGAAGGGGAGCTGTCCCGTGCATTGAAGGATGTTTAGCAGGATCCCTGGCATCTCTCTACCCATTAGATGCCAGTAGCTCCCCACCCAGTTGTGACTACCAAAAATGACATTACCAAGTATCCTCTGAGAGGCAGAATTGACCTTAATTGAGACTGATAGTGCTAGATCAAATTTTTCTGCTTTCACTTTGAAATGGAAGTCACTTTTTCACATTTACTTTAGGTTCCTTGGGTCTGGAATTAGTTCTATTGCATTACTGATTTACTTCGGAAAATAAATAATTCCGTTTGTTCATATTCTATTCATTTCCTACACAGCATTCTTGACCGCCTTTTTCCCTTTTATTTTCTTTTAGTGTGTTGTTGGTGGCTGCAATGCCAGCTTTGCTTCTCAGGGAGGGCTAGCTCGCCATGTACCCACACACTTCAGTCAGCAGAACTCCTCAAAAGTTTCTAGCCAGCCAAAGGCCAAAGAAGAATCTCCTTCTAAAGCTGGAATGAACAAAAGGAGAAAATTAAAGAACAAAAGACGACGCTCACTACGTAAGTGTTTCAGTTAAGAAAATCTGTATTAGATGGCTTTTGTTTATGTCTTGGGCTTTCATGCAAATCCAGTTTTACCATTCTTCAACTCTGCTTATGTGTTTCTCTCAACAGTAATAAACGGGTACGAAACCTGTCTATCAGTGTGAGAATTTAGAGATAAATGTTTTATCTGTAGGGGGTAAAGGAGTATAAATAAATGTGGAATTAGAATACAGACTTCATATGGAATTAGGTAAATTTAAAATATAATGTTGGTGTTTCTAGAAAAGTTTTTGAAAATTTGAACTTGTTAAAGGTGAAAACCAAGTAATTTCACCTGAAGTTAAGTAACCTATGTACTTCAAAACAGTGTGTGTGAATAATAAAAAGATTTGAATATCGTCTGTGTCTCATCACTTATATTGTAACACATACGTACAATGAGTATTTGCTTAATTACCGGATTGAGAGGTATCCTTGCTATTGAGGATATAAAAAAATTAGGTGAAAAGACTTGTAAATGCTAGGGGCAGGGATTGACTTTGAAACTCAGTGTCTGGTTCTTAGTGCCCGCTGGCTACTTCAGTGTGTCCTGAATGAGTAAGTGTGAATGAAGAGGACATGAACGAGTGGATGAATGAGTGGAGCTGTCGCTGGCAGACAGTCTGTTTGCAAGGGTGAGCTAGAGAGAAAAGAAAAGTCAGTTACCTCTAACCCTTTCCCTTGGAGTTTGATTAGAGTATAGAAGAAAGAGACTCCAGACGCTAATCCAGTCTAGTAATAGTTCAGACACTAATAAAGCTAGTCTCAAAAACGTTAAGATTTTTTTGTTACTGCAAAGCTATAATAGACAAATGAACAAACCACAAGTAAAAAATAAGCTGTCCTAAAATCTTCATTCTGTCTTAAGTGTGTTGTTAAAACAGACATATTTATTTTTCTTCAAAGTTGACTGTTAAGTGAATTTAGGTTATATGAATCTCATTTTCCTTTTAACTTCCATTTATAAACAGAAATAACATCTTTATCATTTTATTTGAAAATTTGAGTAGTTTGCAGTTGCAAACTGAAAATTACTAAATACCATATTTTTATGCAAATAATGCACACCTACATGTGTTTGCCAGCTGTGCCCTCCCCCGCCAGGTATTTTCATTAGCATGCTATGCTAATTTTTTTTATATGTTGCTGTACAAAAATTAGCATAGTATACTTACGAAAATACCTCGTGGGGTAGGGTGCAATTGGCAAATACACGTAGAAGATGCATGTTGTTTGCATAAAAATACAATATGATACTGAAAACGGAGGATAACTTTCCCACCTGTTTCATTTAACCTCATTACTGTTTTAGTCTCAGTGTATGCACAGTAATCATTTAAATTTACTGACTCTTTGACCGTAACCATTTGGCAGTACTTAAATAGTTTGCTACTCTATTCTTGTAAAAAGAAGATAGGATCAGTTAAATACCCAGTCCTGGCTTAGAAATGGAGCACCAGTGCCTACTTCAGTATATGGCTGCTTTGGATGACAAATGTGTTTTTGCCAGTATTAGCTAGAAAGACAGGCCATGTGATCATTTTAATGTAAGGAAAAAGTACATTGTAAAAAGAACTGCATAAATTTGTTTGATAAAAGTCTTTAAATTTATTTTTTATTGTAAAACTTTAACAAAACACTTGCCATTTCAACATAAATTTCTTTTATTTTGATAAACTTCAAAGAAAAATTGAAAGAATAGTACACTGAATAGTACCTTGTATACTGTTCACCTAGACTCACCAATTCTTAATATTATGCCACGTTTGCTTATCTCCACACACATGCGTACATACACACATACACTCCCTTGGTCCTGAATCATGAAAGTAACTTCCAGCCACCTTGAGTGTTCATGCAGTATACTTAAGAATGCATCTTCTAAGAATGAAAATATTCTTGTACGTAACTACAATACCATTATCATACCTAAGGGGGAAAAATCACATAATATGTATGGTTCTGAACCACAGGAAATAGGGTCTCAATTTTTGTGGTTTTCAAAGATATTTGATTATATCCTTATCAGTTTAAAAAATATCTGGCACACGATCCTAATATGTGTGTTTGTACATTGTAAACAGGTAATACTACTAATGCACATTGTAAAACAATTGCCAAGAAGGAATATTGTAATAAGGATGAGATGGAAAAATAAATGAAAGTGGTATTATTTTCTTCCTTTAATGAATCATGGTACATGCCTGCTTTGGAGATTACTGTTCTAGTTTGGTATTCTTGAGACTATAACAGTGGAGAGGCCATGGTTAAGGTCTGAATGGATAGATTTTGAAGTTTCACCCCACCTTTTATTATTATGAATTTAATTAAAATGACGACTTCTGTATTTAAATCTTTAATGAGAATGGCTGATTGGCATGACTTAGAGGGGTGAACTGTTACTGTTTTCTGTAAGTGCTTATCCTTCTCCTTTGGATAACATAGAGAAAGTACACACTTTTCCCAGTAGCCATAGATTTAACAGGAAGGGGATTTGTTTGAGCATTAGGTAAAATTGCTGCTTTTTCTCCCTAAAAAGTGTCAAATATTTTTTCTTTCTGGTTTTCCATTGGTATTGCATTCCTGGTCTTGTGGCTTCTGATAGCTTGTTACTAGGTGATGTTCTACTTATTTCCTCTTGAGGAAAAATCCGGTGAGAAAAGAAGTATATTTAGCTGTGTCCTGTTGAATGCGTCAGCTGGTGAAATTGGCTCTCCACAAAAGCTCTGGTGCATTTGTGTAGATACTCTGAGAACCCCGTGAATAACCATAGTGTGGTAAATCAGCTTGCATGTGATTTAGAATATGGTATACCAGGAAATCAAGCCACTTCTTTTATTGTTAACAGTATTTTCAATTACAGACGATCTTCAGAAATTACATGTATCATGAAGTTTCACAATTTAAAAATAATCAACCGATTTTCTTTATTTTGAGCAACTTATTAGGAATAAGAGTGGCACAATTTATAGTATTGTTTAGTGGGATGAAAATGAAATCTGAAAAACACTCTTACCAAATTAAATCTTTAATGTGTAACCTTGTTGTGATCACACTAAAAGATTGCCTACTCTAGGTTTTTGAAAAAGTTTATTATTTTAAAAAGTCGCTTAACCTCATTAATATAAACTACTTTATGACTTACAAGGCATTTTTCAAATGCATTTGTTTTATTTAATAACATCAATCTATAGCTGGTATGATACTTCCATTTTAAAAATAAGGAAACAGTCTCTAAAGTAAGCAATTTGCCCAAAGTCACACAACGGGTAACTAGTAGAGCTGGGAATTAAATAGAATATTTGGTGGGTTCGTTGGCGTTCAAAAATGTGTTCATAATTTTCTTATATCATTGTTAGAAAACTCCTGGTAATCAAAAAAATACTTGTCACAAAACTCTAAAGCAGTATTAGCACTTGGTCAGATTTATAAGAATTTTGATTGTGTATTAATATAGAATGTTCATGAGATGTATTTCCTGTTTTTGGCCATGGTGAGTGTGTGATCTCAGTGTGGCACACAGAACGAGATGTTCGTCTTGTTGGAAATGCAGGACTGGAGCTCAGGAGAGATGCTGAAGCAAAAAATAGAATTACATGAAAAGATAGTGGCTGAATTGGAGAATCATGAGGTCTGAGGTTAGAACCTCATATGCCAGTGGGCAGAATTAGCCCACATTCATTCACTAGTTGGAATTCTTTTGTACATTTTTGTCTGTTCAGCTATACTTAACTTTTTGAAAGCAAAGAATATCTTGAATTTAAACATGAGACATGGGTATTTGTTAATTGATTATTCCAATCTTTATTACTTATTTTTGTGGAAAACAGACTATTCAGCTCTTTGGCAGATTGTTACATTTTTCTAAATATTTTTTTACCTCTTTTGTGTTGACTTTCAGCACGACCACATGATTTCTTCGACGCACAAACACTGGATGCGATAAGACATCGAGCCATATGCTTTAACCTCTCAGCTCATATAGAAAGTTTAGGGAAGGGGCACAGTGTTGTTTTTCATAGTACTGTAAGTATTCTTTTTTTAAAAATTATATTTATATATAGAGGTTTGCAAAAAAGTGTATTCTGACTTTCACAATCATTTCTAAATTGCTCAAAATCTAAGAAAATACGTTTTAACAAAAATCATAAGTAAAACTTTTTCCTTTATCAGTATTTTAAGAATTAAATTGTAATATTGATTGTTAAGCATATATTTCCCACAATTACAGACTTATGATTAATTTGAATATCTTAGCTTTTAGTCAACAGCTATTTGGAATACCGGGGTGGCATGTCATATAGTGGAAATGGCTTTGGGCTACTAGACATTAGAAGACCAGGCTCTAACCTTAGATAAACTAGGTGTCTTTTCTGACCTCTGGTTTTCTCATTTGTAAAATTAGAACATTAGACTCCTTTTAGCTCTAAAAAGTTTCTTTCACACCCCTGTGTGTGCAGCTTGTACCCTCACGTCTCTCACCCCACTTCAGCATATGCATGCAAAGTTCATGTAAGTTAAACAGAAGGTAAGATAACGGTCATAGCGTTAGAGCCTCGGGGTGGAGGTGTTTATCTGTTTTCTAACCACTTAGGTATCCTAAGTGTAGTATGTTTGTTGAATGACTATGCTGTTGAACATAAAAGAAGTACCAAATTTGGAAGAGTAATAAATACAGTTTATATTTTGATTAACTAGGAGTTAATAGGGAGTTGTTCTTTCTTCCCATGCGCCTTAGCCGTTTTATTATCTAGTAATCTTTAAATTTGATGTAAGTAAGTTAGCAGGGGTGGACTGTAGACCAGATTCTCTTGGTTATTTGAATTCCTGGAAAAGAGATTAATTTTGTCTGTTGAAACATAAAATGTACTAAATTTGAGTTACTTTTGTTTTTCAGTCAAAATGCATGAGAATTTAAACATAAGGGATCAATATTCATATCAGTATCTGGTTTGAAGCTGTTTTTTTTATTTTTTAATCTTTTATAACGAAGTTTTCTTACATTTTCCCTCCCAATTATTTTAGCTTTTCTGTTATTTTTACCTATTCATTTTAATGTACACATTTATCTTGATTGTTCTCCCTGTTCCTGTCGATTTCTTACATATTTGCCTTACCTTCTTTATTTAGCTCTATATTAAACACAAAAGTGATTACCTGCTTGCTGTTATAACAGTCTGATGTGTGGGTAGATTTTTGTCTTAAAGATACAGAAATTTTGTTTTGATATGTTTTTGTGGATAACGACCATAGGATGTGAATGGTAAAATACCACAGCTACTAGACATGAGTAAGGAATGTTGAAAGAGGAAACCTCATAGTATTTCATTGTTATGTAATATATACCTCACTCTGGGTTGGACTGAACTCTAGGAAATGTAATTTATAAGACCCATTGAATGTACCAGGTAAATAACCAATGGTAGATTTTCTTTATGGAATAAATTTAAATGGAGGCATGCTTGACAATAGTGTAAGGCCAGTCATTAAATATATCATGATAAAATTAAATTGGAAGAGTTTTAGTCATCACACAGCTACCACTGTGGCCTGACTCAAATTTTCACATGAAGAAACTAGGGGCTTGAGAGGTTATGTGCCTTTTCCAGTGTGACATAGTATAGTTGTGGTAGTTGAATGTTAACATTTTCTAGAGTTTATGGGCCTCTACCCTCAGCCTCTTTAAACTGAAAAGTGTGGTATTGAAAGGAAGTTAGAAAATAGTACAATAATTAGGTGTCAGTAAACTCTAGGCAGGTTTTTTTAATATACAGTGTAGAATTACGGATGTTGGAGATAAGTCAGGTAAGGATATGAGGAGAGAGTGAAGAATTTAAGATGGGGAATCAAAGGCAACTAGGAGGTGGAAAATTATATATAGAGGAAAGGGAACCTTTTCTCAGATTGGAAGACGTGAGAGGTGTGATTTTGGGTTTGAGCAAAGGCGCATCTCAGAGAACACAAGAAATAAAGATATCTAAATAAGGGTGAGAGTTGGGAAGAAAAAATTACAGGGTTTCAAGACAAAGACAAGAAAGAGTTAAGATGGCTGTTTTGAGAATTTTGTTAGGATTCAGCAACATTAGGGTCTTGCTCAGCAGTGATGATTGAAGTTCTCCTTTGAAGTTTGATGATACAAGTTTATACTGTGGTAGGTACATAATTTTTTTTTAAGGTCAGTCCTGGTGGCACCGTGGTTAAACATTTGGCTGTTGAACAAAAGGTCGGCAGTTGGAATCCACCAGCTGCTCCTTGGAAACCCTATGGGACAGTTCTGCTGTGTCCTGTAGGGTCGCTAGGAGTTGGAATCAACAGCAACGGGTTTTGGTTTTGGTTTTGGAAGATGTAATCACCAAGCCCAGAGTGTGGCATTAGACAGGGCTAATTTGTTCATTCATTTAAATGTTGAGCACCTGTGTGCCAGGTATTGATAATGCAACAGTGAACAAAACAGATTTTTTTTTAAAAAACATTTCCACACTCTAGTTGAAGAGACACAATAAACAAGATAAAGTAAAATGAGGCATTCAGTTTTTATGGGGAGGAGCATCTTAGGCAGAGGAAAGATCAAGTATAATGTTCTGAGGTGGGAATATACCTGGCATGCTTGAAAAATAGGAGGCCTGTGGGTCTAGATGGAGTGAATGAGGCAGTGTGTGAGATAAGAGGTACTTGGAAGTACCCTGTTGGAAGACTTTGACTTTTATTCTGTGTGTGATTGGAAGCCATTAAAGGAATTTGAGTAGGCATGGTCTGATTTAGATTTTTAAAAAAAAATAATTTATTGAGGTATAATTTATATGTAATAATTACACCCATTTAAAAGATACATGTCTGAGTTTTCACACTTGTACTCCCCTGTGAAACCACCACCACGGTTACGATGCAGAACATTTCTTTTCATTCTCAGAAGTTTCCTGGTAGCTTTGCATTTCATCCCTGCCTCCACTCTCTGTCCTAGAAAACTCACTATTCTGTTCTTTCGTCCTTTGGTTTTAATGTACATCTATCTTATCATTAGCAATATGTACTACATACACTGTTGCAACGTAATTTGCTGATGTTATCATTCTCAGATGTTCACTCGCAGATGTTTATGTTTCCAACCCCCAAAGACAAAAATAGGATTTATAAAGATACTTAAAATAAAAGGCAGTAGTAATGAACACTAGAAGTACAGGCAGTTCTCGGGTTATGAACAAGATCCATTCCTCAGTGTTTGTCTTTAAGTCGAGTTTGTAGGTGAATTGAACAGGTGCATACAGTTCTTACTTAGCCTTAACTTGAGTGCAGGGAGAGGCTTGAAAACTTTTCAACGATTTGAAAACTGCACAAGCAGCAAGTGAAGGTGATTGTGATGAAGAATTTGTTTCGAGTAGGGGTTGGTTCGATGGTTTCAAAGTGTGGGCAGATTTACAAAATATTAAAGGGCAAGTACGTATTGTCATTAAGTGTGACGCTGGTAACCAGGGGACTTAAACTGTCTTCAGCTTACCTCAGAACCGACTTATGACGGAGTTGTCTGAATGGAACGCCCTTGTAAGCCGGGAACTACCTGTACTCACTTTGATTTCTGTGTTGAGAACAGATTGTAAGGCGGTGGGGTGGGGTGGGGAAAAGGGGCATTAGTCATTTCAGTATATCAGGAGTGTAATGGCTGCAGTAGAGGTTATGAGAAATGACTAGATTCTGGATATTTTTGAAGATGGTGCCAAGATTCATCAGTGGATCAGATTTCAGATTTGAGAATGAGAGGAAAAGATGATGCCAGGGTTTTTGCCTGGGCAAATGTTAGGATGGAGTTGCCATTAATAGCTATGGGGAAGACTGTGTTGAGGAGGGAGGAGTATCAAGAGCTCAAATTTGGATACGTTAAGTTACAGGCTTGTGACTTTGACTCGTAGGCAGATGTAAGGATTTGGAGATCAGAGGAGAGGGGTGGACTACAGATACAAATCTGAGAGTTTTGAGCATATCGATGGTATTAAAGGTATGAGACTGGATGAGATCACCTAGGAACTGGGTATAGATAGAAAGGAGAAAAGTCAAAAGACTGAAGTTAGGGCCACCAAATATTTAATGATTTAAACAACAATGGATCTGATTAAATGGGATCTAGTAATGAGCAAGTATCTGCATCTAAGAAAATAGTGGTGATGATGATAAGTAATGATTAAAACAGTGAAGCACCAACTTTCCTATGCTTTTGTTAGAGCACATCCTTTGGTGCAATCTTTAGGATCACCATGGGAGGAATAGATGTTACTAGGAGATGAAACAAAATTAAAAAATTACCCAGGGTCAGAGTAATCCATGAATATCGGTTTTCTAGCTGTAGAAAACGTTTGAGAAGACTTAACAGCGTGATACTTATGTATCATGTATATGCTTATGTATGGCATGAATTAAAAAGCTAAAGAATAAAGAGTGATTTGATATCACTAAGTGCAATTGGAGAGGGAGAGGTACCTAAACTGAGAAAAGGTCACCGATGGAGTGTGATCTGAAGACCCATTTTGCTGAGAAAGGAAGGTGGATGGAAGAAACGTCCATACTGGGAAAAGGCCTTCATTGGGCACCATATAGATGGGAAAAGGGGCTAGGTGAGCAAGGTCCATGAAGTGCCATGGCTGCGAAGGTTTAGATGGAGGCAGTTTCTGTTAAAAAGAAATGAGTAGTAAATGTACTCAGTACTAACTGCAAATTTTAATTTTTCTAGTTATCAAATTGCTTTTATAGGAAATACTGGTAATGATTCCTGTGACACGGTTTGCAAATGTGTGTGTGATGTCTTATTTTTTTAACTGAAACATTTTCTTTCGAGCCTTTTCCAGAAGAGGTCAGCAGAGTCCTAGTAACCAGTCATTTTGCTTGCTGTGCTCGGTGGGGTTGCATTGTTTTTATAGCTTATCTTGTTATAGGGTTATTTTGCTTCAGCATCTCCAGATCTTTTCTTGGACTTTAAATCTCATTGCAGAGTCTTGAATTAAACTATTTATTTAGTAATGGAGTTTTAAGTAATGGTTTTAATAAAGGTTTTTAAATAATGGACAGAGAAAGTGTTTGAAGTGCTGATTTACTTACTACTGTCAGAGTTCTAAGCTATTTTTGAGATGACATTATAGCATTATTTTTGTCAGTTTGGAACTTAAACTAGGTAAAAAAAATTCAGACTTAGAGTATGAAATTGTGTAAGAGTTACAAAACACCATTTTGATCTATGTTTAATTTAAGCATAAACTTAATTTTGGGAATCTGATAATCAGTGGCAAGTATGTTGGTTTTCTTAAACTGCAATATAGGATTTTTTGTTTAGGTTGATCCACTGTTTAAATTAGGATTCCTTGAAATTGGACTTTTAAGATTGATTGGCTAATATTTCATTTAAAATTAAACAAATCAACAACAACAAAAAAAACACCCCATGCAAACAACAAATGCCTTAAGTGGTAAAGTAGAGACTTTTTCCTTTCCAGCAGTATTTTTCTTTACTATTTATCCTTTAAAAATATTTCAACCAAGACAGATGATTGTTTGGCAGTACCACTAAACTACAGTATAGCTAAATTTAGTAAAACAAATGGTATTTTCAGTCCCTTAATTACTTTAGTGCCTGGTGCTATAAAGCTTCTTCAATTCCTTATTTTCTCTTTATATATGATTAAAAGTGAATTTGAGAAGAGGTGGTTAAAAAAATTAAGTGATTAAGATTATATGAAGAATAAAGAAAAGTAGAAGGAAAAGCTCTACACCATGATCTCATTGCCAGACAAAACTACCTTTTAGTTTGGGGTAATATTGCACATAAGTTTTTCTACCTTAAAACAATTTTTTTTTATTATGGTAAAATATATAATGTGGTATGTATATACCACAGTATTGTGGTACTGTTGTAAAACATACAACAAAACATTTGCCATTTTAAGTGTGTAATTCTTCGACATTAATTACATTCACCATGTTTGTGCAACCACCACCACTATCCATTTCCAAAAGTTTTTGTACCCTAAATAGAAACTCAGTTCTCCTTCAATGGTAATTCTTCATTCCTCTCTCCCCCCAGCACCTCGTAACCACTTTTGCCTCTATGCATTTACCCATCCTAGATATTTCATATAAGTGGAATCATGTAATAGTTATCCTTTTGTGCCTGGCTTATTTCATTCAGTATAATGTTTTTCAAAGTTCCTGTCATAGCATTTATCAGAACTTCATTTCTTTTTACGGCTGAGTAATATTCCATTCCATATATATACCGAATTTTGCTTATCTGTTCATCTCTTGATGGACAGTTTGGTTATTTTCACCTTTTGGCTGTTGTGACTAATGCTTCAGTGAACACTGGTGTGCAGATATCTGTTTGAGCCCCTGCTTTCAAGCCTTTTGAGTGTGTACCTAGAATGGAATTTGCTAGGTCATATGGTAATGCTATGTTTAACTTTTTGAAGAACCACTAAACTGTTTTCCACAGTGGCTACATAATTCTGCATCTCCACTACCAATGCAGGAGGGTTCCAGCTTCTTTACATCTTTGCTAACACTTGTTCTTTTCTTTTTTTTTTTTTTCGGTAGTAGTAATACTAGTAGATGAAGTGGTATGTCATTGTGGCTTTGATTTGCGTTTCCGTAATGACTAATAACAATTTGGCATCTTTTCGTGTGTTAATTGCCCTTTGTAGATCTTTGGAGAAATGTCTGTTCAAGTACTTTGCCTATTTTTAAATTTTTTTGTTGTTGTTGTTCGGTTGTAGAGTCGTCCCCCCCACCCAAAAGCATAATCTGGATATTAAACCCATATCAGATAAATGGTTAGTAAATATTTTCTCCCATTCTTTAGGTTATCTCTTTTCTTGATAAATTTCTTTTACTTTTTAAAAGTTTGATTTACATAGAATAGTACAGATTTTAAGTGTACCTCATTGCACAACTGTGTACCATTTAATTTCATGTTAGTAGCATTTTTACTTAGCATTTGCTAATCTAATTTCAAATGACTGTATAATATTCCATTATCATTATTTATTTACATTCTCCATTACATTGCAAATATTTTGGGTCCGTACCTGTGGTGGACTCTGGATTTGCAATATTCCACATTCTGTGGGGGGAAAATAGACATATAAATCAATGACAGTATAGCATAATATATGCTGCTATAGAGTAAGCACCCAGCATCTGGGGGACATATAATAGGGACACTAAAGCCATCATTGAGATTGGTGGTAGAGGAAGAAGAGATGATAATGTGTGTGTTTTAAAAAGTATATGTAATACTACCCAAAGCGATCTATGGATAATATAATGCAATCCCAATCCAAAATACCAACATGACATTCTTTACCAAAAAATGGGAAGAACTAATCACCAACTTTATATGGAAAGGAGAAAAAAAAAAAAAGTTGCCATTGAGTCGATTCTGACTCATAGCAAACCCTATAGGACAGAGTAGAGCTGCTGCATAGTTTCCAAGGAGCACCTGGTGGATTGGAACTGCCAACCTTTTGGTTAGCAGCTGTAGCACCTAACTACTGTGCCACAAGGGTTTCCATGGGAAGAAAAGAGGCCCCGAATAGCCAAAGCAGTATGGAAGAAGACTAAGTAGGAGGCCGCACACTTCCCAATCTCAAAACATACTGTACAGCCACAGTAATTAAAACTGCCTGGTACTGGTTCAATGGCAAATAACATAGACCAGTGGAATAGAATTGAGAACCCAGAAGTGAATACATCCATCTTTGGGCAGCTGATTTTTGACAAGGGATCAAAGTCCATTCAGTGAGGAAGAAACAGTCTCTTTAACAAATGGTGCTGGCAAAACTGGACGTCCATTTGGAGAAAAACGAAACAGGATTCGTACCTCACACTGTACACAAAAACCAACTCAAAATGGATCAGAGACCTAAATGTTAAAGCTAGAACTGTAAAGTTCTGGAAGATGACATAGAAATGAAACTATGGGGCCTAATTTTTTTTTTCAGAAATAGATTATCATATACAACTACAAATGCACAAACAACGGAAGACAGATAATTCGGACCTCCTAAAAATTAAATATTTAATACTCATCAGAAGACTTTTATCAAAAGAGTAAACATAGAACCTACAGACTGGGAAAAAAATCTTTGGGAACAACATATCTTATGAGAGTCCAATTTCTAAAATATATAGAAAACTTTCACAACTCAACACAAAAAGACAAACAATCCAGTTAAAAAATAGGCAAAGGACATGAACAGGTACTTTGTCAAAGAGGACATTTAAGCAGCCAACAAACACATGAAAAGATGCTCACAATCATCGGTCATTAGAGAGATGCAAATCAAACTATAATGAGATACCATCTCACCCCACAAAAAAAGGCACTGATCAAAACAAAACAAATTTGCTGGCGAGGTTGTGGGGAGACAGGAACCCTTATCCACTGCTGGTGGGATTGTAAAATGGTACAGCAACTATGGAAAAAGGTATGGCGCGATATCACAAAGCTAGAAGTAGAGATACCTTATGATCCAGCCATCCCAGTCCTAGGTATATACCCTAGAGATAATAGCAGCAGTGAAATGAGTAGACATATGCACAGCCATGTTCATTGCAGCATTATTCACAATAGCAGAAAAGATGGAAACAGCCAAAGTGCCTGTCAGCAGATGAATAAGCAAATTGTGGTACATACATACAATGGAATACTATACAGCTGTCAAGAATAGTGATAAGTTCTTGACATATAACATGGATAATCTGGAGGATATTATGCTGAGTGAAGTAAGTCAATCACAAAGGTACAAATACTGTATGATCTCACTTTTATAAAAAGACAAGAATAGGTATACATACAGAAATCAACATTCATTGGTGGTTACTAGGTTTAGGGAGAGGGCGGGGAAATCATTCTCTAGCTGGTGATACTTGTTTTTGGTGCTGGGAAGGGCAGTACCAAATGTAGGTGAAGTGTGTACAGCTTGACCAAGGTAGATGATGATACTAAGACGTCATGGATTGAATTGTGCCCCCAGAAGTATCTGTCAGCTTGGCTAGGTCATGATTCCCAGTATTATATGATTAATTTCCCTATGTGTTGGATATTCTATCACTATGATGTAATAAGATGGATTAGTGGCAGTTATATTAGATAGTGTCTTAAGTCAGTCTCTTTTGAGATATAAAATAGAGAAGTGAGCAGAGAGACATGGGGACCTCATACCACCAAGAAAGCAGTGCCAGGAGCAGAGCACATCCTTTGGACCTGAGGTTCCTGCACTGAGATGCTCCCAGACCCAAGGGAAGATCGATGACATGGACCTTCCTCCAGAACCAACAGAGAAAGCCTTCCCCTGGAGCTGATGCCCTGAATTTGGACTTGTAGCCTACTGGGCTGTGAGAGAATAAATTTCTGTTTGTTAAAGCCATCCATTTGTGGTATTTGTGTTATAGCGGCACTAGATGACTAAGACGTGCACAAACATAAGGGAAGTTTTTGGTAAATACTATATAACATTTTGCAACAACAGCAATAACAACCAAAACATATGTATGAGATTCCATAGGTAGATATGTATGCATGTATGTGAATGGCAAGGAATGTGTGTGTATATACGTGTGCATGTACAGGTGTATCTGTAGGCATGTGTATATACATGTTTGTGTGTGCTGACTATATCTTCATGTATATAATAAAGCATATAGGGGGCACAGTTACGGATACTTCCTAGATAAAACTAAACACCTCACAGGATTGATTTACTGGTTTGAAGGCTTAGTTAGGACCACAGTCTTGTGGGACAACTTGGTCAGTTGGCATAATATAGTTCATAAAGTTAGTGTTCTACAATCTATTTTGGTGAGTAGCATCTGGGGTCTTAAAAGCTTGCGAGCAGTCATCTCAGATACAACTATTGGTCTCTGCTCATCTGGAGCAAAAAAGAAAGAAGGAAACCAAAGACTCAAAGAAGAAACTAGTCTACAGGACTTAACAGCCCTCATGAACCATATCTTCATCTGTACTGAGACCAGAAGAACTAGATGGTGCCTGGCTACCACTACTGACCATTCTGACCAGGGACAGAATAGGTGGTACCAGATGGAATGATAGAACAAAACTCAAATTCTTAAAAGGCCAGACTTACTGGACCGGTAGAGACTAGAGAAACCCCCAAGACTGTTGCCCTAAGATAACCCTTTAAACTTTGAACTGAAACTGTACCCTGAGGTCACCTTTCAGCTGAATAACAGATTGGCTTATAAAATAAACAATATCACCTGGGAGAAGCAAAGATGAAAACATGAGGGGAGAGGCAAAGAAGCTAGATTAAAGGAAATGGAACAACCAGAATAGAATTAATGAGAATGTTGCCACACTGTGAAAAATGTAACCAAAGTCACTGAACAATATGTATAGTAATTGTTAAATGGGAACCTAATTTGCTTGTGTAAACTTTCACCAAAAACACAATAAAATATCATTGAAAAGCGTATGTATGACTGCATGAGTGTAGGCAGACACTGCATATTCCAAGCAGGAAGATGATGGGGAGATGGGTGTGAAAATGGTGTAATTATTATTTGACTTAACAGAGACCTGTAGTTGTTTGGCTTAATTGCCCAAATCAAAGTGAGGAATCAAAAAATGAAGTATATTTACCTTCAGCATTTTAGATGAATATGTAAATGAATGTCTCGTGTATTTTATATAGGATCAGAGTCTTTACTTTGGAATACAGAGATACTAATTGGGATTCCCAGTTACATTTATTGAACAAACCACGTTTATGAGGAGCCCAGGGACACGCTGGTGGCACAGTAATTTAAGTACTTGTCTGCTAACCGAAAAGTCGGTGGTTCAAACCCACCAGCCACTCTGCGGGAGAAAGATGTGGCAGTCTGCTTCTATAAAGATTTACAGCCTTGGAAACCCTATGGGACAGTTGTACTCTGTCCTATAGGGTCACTGTAAGTCAGAAGTGACTCAATGGCAATGAGTTTATATGGAGCCCTGGTGGCGCAGCGGTTAAGTGCTCGGCTGCTAACTGAACGGTTAGCAGTTCAAACCCACCCAGTGGCTACATGGGATAAAGACTTGGCTGTCTCATCCCATAAAGATTACAGCCTAGAAAACCCTATGGGACAGTTCTACTGTGTCACCTGGGGTCACTAAGAGTCAGAATTGACTAGTCATTACACAACAACATAATGTATATAATAGTCTGATGGCTTGCAGTTTTGTTTTTAAATTCTTCTAGTTCAGTAAATATGTAGATAAAAAAACATTCGCCATTTCACCACTCTTTGCATGTACAGTTCAGTGACATTAAATTTCATTGTGTCATTCAGTCATCACCCTTAAGCAGCTTTTATTATTTAAAATATAGCTAGGAGACATTTTTAAAGCCATCAGAGCTACCAATTGCATGAATCTTTGAGATACGTTATGACTTTTCTCCTCAGTCTTTTACTGTAATCTGTAGCATATCCTTTTTAATGGCCCCCCTTTGTCAAGTCTTCAACTTAGGTTTCATAGATACAAATCTTCAGTTATAGGAGTGTAGGATGTGTTTTGCTTCACTGCTGTGTACAGTGGATATTTGGTAGCCATTTCTTCTCTAAAACGTTAATACCCTTAGCGCACAGAAAACCTGGAGAGTGTTGCTTGAATCTGGTGAGTTGGAGGTCAGATGAGAAAGCTGCTTTTTTATGTCTCATAGTTAGAAAACCATCCTCGACATGTGGCTGGAAGAGTTCAAGGCAGAAAATTAAATGAGGCTGGAGAGGCCAGATCATAAAGGGTTTTGTTCATCGTACTAAGAATAATCTTATCCTAAGTGCTCAGGCGAAACTTTGAGGTGTTTTAGTCAGCGAAGTGATATTGAATTTGTGCTTTAGATAATTTGGGTACTGAGTGGAGAATGGCTTTGGGGACTAGGAGAGGTCCAGATTGGAGGCCTCAGCCTGGGTTATGGCAGCTTGGATGGAGATAACAATCCGTATTTCAGAGACTAGTTAGTAGACTTACTGATTGGATGTTTGCTTTCCTTTTTGGAGGGACAGCCAGAAGTGCTCTAAGGGAGCATCTTTGAACTTTTGAGGTTTTCCTGAATTTAGGTTTATTTCATTAAAATAGATTCCCGAAAGTTGAATCAGTTAATTTTATGTTAAACTCTGCTCTAGGTGGTATGATGCAGATGTACAAAAGATATAACCTTTACTCCTTCAAGGAGCTTTCAACCTTGTGGAAGGGACAGAAGTCTGAGTGATGCAAAGCAAGGGAGGATAGGATGTGGTGAATTTCTGGTCAGGGTGTGAATACTTAAAGTTCTAGATTACGGTTAAAAGTGCTTTTTTAATGATACATTAAAATGTTTTAAGAATCGTTTTTATGATTTCTTTTTTTCCTTTTCATATTACTAGGTAATAGCTAAGAGAAAAGAAGATTCTGGAAAGATAAAACTTTTGCTTCATTGGATGCCTGAAGACATGTAAGTATTTGAAGACTATGTAGTTAATAAACTGATCTCTTACTTTTATTAAAATTTTACGCACAAAAGTTACTTAAGTTACTAAACTCGAAAAGTGATCCTGATACTAAACTACAACATTTAGAGACTGTCAAGAGTAAAGAGATAACCTGTGAAAGCTCTTCAAGTGCCTGGCTCCAGGCTTAAGTTCCAAAACATTAACTTTTTTGTTGTTGTTAATAAAGCTTCTTGAAGCATTTTTTAAAATTTTATTTTATTGTGCTTTAAGTGAAAGTTTACAATTCTAGTTTCTCATACAAAAATTTATACACACATTGTTATGTGACCCTAGTTGCTCTCCCTGTACTGTGACAGCACACCTCTCCTTTCCACCCCAGATTTCCCATGTCCATTCAACCAGTTCCTGACCCTCTCTGCCTTCTCATCTCACCTCTGGACAGGAGCTGCCCATTTAGTCTCGTGTATCTACTTGAGCTAAGAAGCACACTCTTCACGAGTATCATTTTATGTCCCATAGTCCAGTCTAATCCTTGTCTGAAGAGTGGGCCTCAGGAATGGTTTTAGTTTTGGGCTAACAGAGTCCGGGGCCATGTCTACTGGGGTCTCTCCAGTCTCAGTCAAACCATTATGTCTGGTGTTTTTACTAGAATTTGAGTTCTGCACCCTACTTTTCTCCTGCTCTGTTCGGGACTCTGTTGTGTTTCCTGTGAGGGCAGTCGTTGGTAGCCGGGCAGCATCTAGTTCTTCCGGTCTCAGGCTGATGGAGTCTCTGGTTTATGTGGCCCTTTTTGTCTTTTGGGCTCATACTTCCCTTGTGTCTGTTGTTCTTCATTCTCGTTTACTCTAGGTGGGTTGGGACCAACTGATGCATCTGAGATGGCTGCTCGCTAGCAATTTTTAATCATTTTTAGAATGTGATCATTTTTAAGATTTTTAATGACCTATTAGTATGCAAGCAGCCTTAGTCATTCCTTTGTTTAAATCATTTATTAAAAATTTGCAAGATTTTTAAATACATGATGAAAGGTATTTTATAGAAAATACCAGTTGTCCAGCAGCCATTACATTTTTCTTTGAACTTTAGTACCCTTTTAGAGCACTTCTGGCACAGATGATCCTCAATTCAGATATTGCACATGTAATTTTCCTTTTATTTAAAAAAATTTAAAAATTTGGGCAAAGATTTGCTTACCTAAACAATGAAGAATAGAAATTTGAATGGGATCTGATTATATATACTTACTTTTTAAAAAAATTAGCAATATGTGGTTAACATTTTTTCTTGTCATTTTATTAAATATTTTTCTATTAAATTGTTTTCCAAGCTCTGTTCTAAGGAGATGTTAGTGGGTTTTGAGGTGAGATAAGAGTTCTTAAATAGATTCAGAAAGTTCATAGTGTACATTAGCATATTAAAGTAAAAAAATCTGTAACTTCTTTTCATCCTGTGGTTATCGAACTTCCGTTAATATGAGACACTCCTTATATGTGTTGGCACACACACACCAGCCTGGACTGCTTTGATGCTACTCTAAATATCGTAAAATGGCTGCATAAAATTTATTTAACTCCTTTTTGTTGAACATTAAATGTAACCGTTTTCCCGTACTATAAAGGGAAAATCTCTCTGTTGATATGAACTATACAAAATGTTAAGGTTTTTGATAGGAATATATGTGTTTGCTCCGATATATATTCCCACCTACTCTGTTATATTAGAGAGTTTATTGCCCTGGCTTATTATCAAAACTAGCTATTATCATCCTCTCAAATTTTTCATTTCTTTGGTTACAAGTAAGGCAGTTTTTGAACTGTTTCTTTGGTGAATTGATTGATTATGTCCTTTTTCTCCCCCTACTCTCCCCTTTTTCCTCTAATGAGTGTTCATCTGTTTCATTCTGATTTGTAAGAACTGTTTTTATATTAAGCTTATAAATATAGTTCCTTTTAAAAATATTGAGTTAAAATGTTTGCATATCTAATATTTTGGAAATTGATTAGCTCAGGTATCAGAATGCTTTTATCTGAATTTTCCTATGGGATTAAATCTCTTTGAATTCGGAATTTCAGTCACATGTGTTTTTTTTTTTTTCCAAAGTGGAGTTTAATCTGGGTTTTTTACTTATTTCTTAATAAAGAAACCTGCTGTCAGGTTTTCATCAAGTCAGCCTCAAGTAATATATTTCTATCAGTGAACTAAAAGCCAGCCGGTATGTTCTGATGTGTTTTTCTGATTTTGATATGATTTTGCCAACCAGAAATTCCTAATGCATTTCTAAATTCATGCCTGAAATTTAACCCCACCATTTCCTAGTTGGGACTCCACATCCAACTGTTGAGGTAGATTGTTTAGCTTCCTTGGCTTCTGAGAAGCTCATTAAACTAGGTGGCTCTGTCAGATTAGCAGAAAAGGCTGGGTAATGTGAAGGCATATGACGGGTAAATCTGTAAAAGTAGTGTTATTTTATTGATGTTAGAATTTTAAAAATCAACATCACAATAGATTAATTTTATATGTTAAATAGTTTTAATAGCATGGGAAATTAATGCTGAATGTCTTATTCTTTATTTTAAAATAAGCACTTTTGATACCCTCTTTCCATTCTTCATGAATCAACGTTTTAGTACATTGCTCACAAACTGTATTTTTTAGTCGACCCACTTGCTTTTAGTTACAATTATGCATTTGCCATTTTTTGGAGATGAAGAAATGACTTGTTTTTTAATTCATAGCCTGCCTGATGTATGGGTGAATGAAAGTGAACGACATCAATTAAAAACTAAAGTAGTTCATTTATCAAAGTTACCCAAAGATACTGCCTTGCTTTTGGATCCAAACATATACAGGTAATGTAATCTTGACTTGATGTTTTATTTTATTTCTCCCTAAAGTTTGGATATAAGATTGGGACTTATTCTGAAGTACTGAATTCAATACCAAGGATATCTTCCGTTTTGATGCTTTGGTATATGGAAATTAAAGCACAAAGAGTTTAAATGCTAGAATCCCAAAAGACAGTATTTTTGTAAGGTTTCTAGCCAGTTTAATTCTAGATTTATCTCAAGTAGTTTAGGTTGTAACATACGTAGTATTTTGAAAATAAGTGCCTTTTTAAAAATACATATGTATAATTCTCTTTATAATGTTAGATATGTGTAGAACTGGGAATGTGTCACATGTCCTAAATACCATAAGGGACTGTGTACTTCTTTGTAAAAATTTATATTCTCCCCAAACTTCTAAAAGAGCATTTTAAATATTATTATTTATTCTTAAGAAGTAGTTCAGCATGTTCACATTTCTAAGGATTTTCTGATCTAACCTTTGTTTTAGTGTGCTGTGCTTATGAAGGTAGAGGGGGGGCAAGGTGAAGAGACCAACATTTCTGACTTTGTGCTGAGTCACTTTGCTAGGTGCTTTACATATACTTCATCCTCACAGCAGCCCTGTGAAATAGGTGTTACTAGCCCCGTCTTTGTTTTGCAGATTGGAAAACTGAGGCCAGCGGTTAAATATCTTGCCCAAGGTTACACAGATAGAATGTGGCAGAACACTATAGTCCCCTACCCAAATGACACGTATTAGGGTGATTTAAAAAAGGGTGAATGCTTATAATTTGGTTTTAAAAAGCACTGTTAATAAACTTTAGTTTTATGCATTTTAAAAGGAAATTCTAATTTAATATGTATTTTACATAGCAGTAGGTTGAACAGGAATAAAATGACACAAAATAATTGAAAATTCTCAAATATAATTTTTAGTAGTCATAAAGAGACTATGACCTTTGCCAAATTTTGTAGCATTTAAACACTTTGAAGGTTCTGTTCACTCCATGACTCAGCTTTCTGGAATGTTTGTCTGTATGATGGATTCCTATAATTTGAGCTGTCTTCTGAAAATGAAATTCTAACATAACGGTCAGTGCCATCTGGAAATATTGAGAGTCTTGAGTTTTCCCTATTCCAAAAACATTCTTTTAGTATCCTTTGGTGAAAAGTATTTAGTACAATAAAACTTGTTCTTTGTTCGATGACACCTTAAAGAAGAAGATTGAGGAAAATACACTGCTGAAAATATGGAAAAATTACAAGTAACCTTTCTGTTTGTTAAAATTTTTTTCTGAATATTCTTTGTTACTGATAACTAATTTTTAACGTTTATTTCTGTTTACCCTTTGGAGGAGGGAATCACTATTATCGAAATTAGCATTCTAAAAGAGTAATATCGTTTTGGGAGAGCCACTCTGCCACTAGAACCAGTTGAAAACATCTCTTAGACCATGGTTGATAAAGGGGTATGGATCCCCAGATTGAGACTAACCTCTGTGTTTCTGCCCCCACATTCTACTTTCATGTCTCTAAAAGTCTTCCTTTTGCACAGCACAATTTTATTATTACTGTTTCTATGCTGTGTAGGAAGAAACTTAGATATTCTAATGAGAGTGACTTAAAAATATCATTCAGACTCAGAACTGGTATCCAAAAGTGCATAGGAATTCTGTAACATACTCTTAAAGTGTGTGATTTTACAATTCTTAACTGGTTTTATTCTTGGGGAATTGAGGATATCTTAAGGATCAGGTGCTTCAGTAGATTTAATTTTCCTTAACTGCACCCCCTTCCCCAAATTTTTAAAAATTTAATTTGACTCAAAGTTTTTATGCTTCTGCTATTCTAGAAGTTGAAACTGAATCTGCCCTAAATTGGCGCAGAGTTGTAGAAACTCGTACATATACACTGGTGTAGCATCTTTACTTGATGATTTCTGGATTTTTACTGGGATAACTTGTAGAATTAAGTAAAAGAGAAAAAAAAATTATTCCAACTTTTAGGACGAATAATTTCCTACCTATACTCACGTCAAACCTTCCAGAAATACATTTAATTTAAAAACGAGACTAAAAAATATACTTACTGGTATTTAAGCATCAGTTTTAAAACACTTGTTAGTTGCCATTGAATCAGTTCTGACTCTTGGTGATCCCATGTATTACAGAGTAGAACTGCTCCATAGAGTTTTGTTGGCTGTTATCTCAGTGGAAGCAAATTGCTAGACCTTTTCTTCTGTGGTACTGCTAGGTGGATTAGAACTGCCAACCTTTAGGTTAACAGTTGAGCACAAACCGTTTGTGCCACCTGTAGGAACCATTTAAAGTACTAGTTGGTTAAAATGCATGTGTCAGACAGACATAAGAATTTTTCTTAGAAACACATTAGCAGGCTACCTAGAAAGAATTAAAACGAAAACTATAAAGCTAAATTGAATCCATTATGTGAGAATATTTTGGAAATAAATTTTAATGATAGCTACATTGCCTACAGTGTATAGGAATTTTTAATGTCCCTTTTGCAATGTTCAATGTGTTTTTTGATTCAGTTGAATAATGAAAGAAACTTCTGTTTTCTTTTTCTAGAACAATGCCGCAGAAGAGGTTGAAGAGGTAAAAAATAAATAAATACATAAAAAGCAAACAAGCGGGGACACCTGCAGTCTTAGTCACTGACAATGGGTTTAGGAAAAGTTGCACATTAGAGTCAAACCCCTTCCTTTTTTTTTTTTAAATCCAGTACTTAGGGTAATATTTATGCTTAGTGTAAACATTCTGTGAATGAAGTAGACTCTTCTGTGGAATATATTAATATATTACTGTATATCCACATTTTCATGGAATGGTACTGTGGGAGACTGAGCAAACACTCTTCTGGCAACTTAGCGAACAGCTTCTTGAAGGCTTTGCATGCTTGCTGCTTTAAGCTGCTTTTTTTTCCCCCTTTAGTGATTATAGTAGTTTATATTTGAAAGAAAAATTACATGTGCCCTTAAAAACGCCAAAAGCACTGTAAGGATATTTCTCTTGACAGTGTCTATTGATTTGAAGTCGTATTAGGAAATATTTAGACAATGAAAATTATCAAGGGATAATTTACCTTTCAATTATGATAAATAGATGTGATTGGTTGCCATTTGTGTTCTTTTGCAGAACTCTAAGAAAAATGTTCAGTTTGTATTTAAGCAAACAGTGAACGACATTTGCAATCAACTAAAAATTCGTCTATCGAATTAGGGCTGAAAATTACTGTTAAGAGTGTTGCAGTATGTCTGGTGGCTCCCTTTTCAGGACTAGGGTTTTCTCATGGAGTACAGTGTGTTAATATTTACCTATAAAACTAATCTGTTAACGGTTTTTGAAAAACCTCTATTTCAGATAATTTGAATAATCCTCACACGTTCATTTTAACCTATATAAGACTCTTAATTTTTTTTCTGAGGAAAGCATTTGGTTTTTGAGTTGTTTCTTCTTAATGTAAGAAAAATTGTATTTTTTTTAAAGTGTCTTCAAACTGAATCTTTTATGCACCAAAGTTGGTTTTGAAAAGGAAAATAAAATCACTTTCTTGCTTGGTAAGCAAGAAGCCATATGGATTTTTTTTAACTTACGGAAATGGAAATATGTGTAACTTGTTAGTATTGTATCAAACAAATGTTGCATAGAGATAATAGAACATTGCTTGTAAATACTTCAGCAGATTTGTAATATATTTTTATATTATGAAATGTACTGTAGATGTTTTTCTAGAGGCATGAAAAATGTATATATTATGGTAGAAATAATATTGAAGGATATTGTAATTCACTAGTGCTGCCAGAGGATTGTTAATAAAGCACCTTTTTTTAACAATAAATGTCTTTTGCAGACTTAAGGGACTATGTACTACTGTTAATATCTATAAGAACAAAACACATTGAACATCCTTCCAGAAAGTCTTTGAGGGAGGACCTGTACCCATAATAGAATTATGGCACTCATTTCTGACAGTGACCGTGAAATCAATTATTTCCTTACTGTTGGAAGGACATATTGTAAAGTATGTGGTTATATGCAGTCAAACTGCAGAAAATACTCCTGATTGAGGAGTTTTCACTTTACTACAGTAAATATAAAAACCAGCAGTTTTTACACTAAATTTTTTAAAGAAATAATAGACAAAAATATAGAATTAAGCTTTTGGTTCCAAAATGGGAAAAGTTCCATGATTGATAAATCATTTCTCATTTGCTTTAAAAAATTTAAAAAATAAAAATTATGGGAGAATTTATTCATTACAGTGGATTAAAGAGCTATATACATGCAATGAGTCATATAAAATTAAATAAGTGCAAATAAAAGCACTGCTACTCTATAAGACATTCTGGAATGGTTGTTTGATAAGGGTATTATCCATATGATCTGTAGCAAATGTGATTTTATTTTTTAAAAAGAAAAAAGCAGTGTGTTTTTTTGTTTTGTTTTGTCTTTTGCTTAAGCACTTCATCAATTGCTTTATTCTGTATCTACAAAGTAACCTGCAATCTCCTTTGTTCTTTTTTATTTTGATTTGTTATGAAATTGCCAAATAGAAGTGTTTCAGATATATAGTTTGTACTTGTATTTTTATTTTATTACTTCATGTTCTTGTAAGTCATTCTTAATTGACCGATGATTGTAGATCTTGCCTGAGTATTTTTTCTAATAAAACAAAGCAAATCACATTTAGCTTCAAAATTGTAACAATTCAATTAAATTTTAAAATGACATCTGAAGGTACACATCTAATACTTTCTTTAGGGGCACATGAATAAATTACTTTATCCTTTATAGAAATACTTATATTTTAAAACTAAATTTCATGGTTATTTATTGGCTTCTAGTATTCACTTAAGATCCTTTTGCTGCTTATCTGCCGTTGATCCCTTACTGTTATTAACAAACCAGAGAGAATGTGGAATTAAAATAAGCTACTTTTGTAACTTACTATTACATTCAGTTATGATTGGGAAATACATGTGAAACTTTTTGAATTGATAATGTTCATTTATTGATGACTACCCATCTATACTGTCCCTCCTACCCCGCAAAAGACGACATGTATAACATGGCACCTGAAATAATCTCTGACTTAAAATTCATTGTCCTGCATTGGGTAAATTCAGCCCTTAAGCATACCTATTCATATACATGTTGTCCGTGACTGATTTCTGTTTGTAGTGGCAGAGTTGAGTAGTGAGCCTTATGGTCTGCAAGTCTAAAATACTTACTATCTGGCCCTGGAAAAAGTTTGCCGACTCCTGATCTAGTTGCTAAAATTTTTGGCAAAACAAATTTAGACCACACAACTTGCATTTTTATATGATAGTGTTAATATTGAAAATAAGCCAGTACATTAAAAGTTAGTACAAGTTCTTTAATACAATTTACAGTATGCATTGCCATACTAAGTACCTGCAACGAATGGTTTTTTAAATTTTCTGCTAAATTTTACATTGAATTTCTTAATAATTACTAATAGTACAGCATTTCACCATTCATGTTTTGTATTTTGTTTTATTAAATAGGACTAAGTGAGACTTTGTAAATCAGATCATGTTTATATGACGTTTTTATCTAAGAGACTCTTGAAGTGGAGAATATTGTAAAATTTGAAGTTGTTTATTTTTCTAATAAACTTACCTTTCATATATAAATCTTCCATAAAGTGGACCCACATTATTACTTTTGAATTTCAGATGAAAGGAAATTAAGATGGGCAGTATTTAACTCTCAATGCATATTTTAAGTTAAGATTTGTTGTACTCTCATTGAAAGCATTGATAATCATGTCAGTAAACCTTTGTGAGTGTAAAACTTTTTCCCTTTTACATCTCAATAAAATGTTTTAAAATATGCATATATTCTTAAAAAGGAAGATACATTTGCTGCAAGTATATAAAGCATGCTTTATTGTTTGCATTTTGAATTTTTTCCTTAGTGTAACATATGATTAGCGAAAGGGTTAGGTTTTTGAAGTAATTAAAATAGCCAAAGGAGGCTTTCTGTTTAGTCACACTTCTGTCTTTTTTAATTTTTAATACCTCTGCAACTAAGAAATTCTTAGTTTAGGTAGATTCCTGTAATACGAATGTAAGATCTATCTATTATGTAGTAAAGCCTGGGAGTTAAATCATATGTCGTTGGAAGGTTTGCTTTTTTTGTTTTGTTTTTTAAGAGAGGTGGTTTATTTGGGTGTTTTACCTTAAAATTTTTTTAATTCTAAACAATTAATACATAAAGGGATAAAATTTTTATTAGAAAATTTCCTGCTGACTTAACTTTTGTTTGTTAATTCTTAAAGAATCTTGCGACCTGACGTAGGAGTTTTTGCAATTCCAATGCTATGGCTTTAAAAACAAAGATCGTCAAAGAGTTTTGTATTTTTTTAACTTTAGAGTATTTTATTTGTCTTTTCTAGTGAATATGAGCCTCTGTAGCCTTAAAAATGTGGTATTTTTTGTTTTACATATTTGCATAGTCTATAATTTCCTGAATTGAATCAAGTTTGCATGGTATAATACATGCTTCTATTAATCTGAAAATTAAAAAGAACTTGTAAGCAGGTTAGAGCAGAATTTAAAGCCCAGATCTTTTTTCTAGGGCAGTATTCTTTCTACTCTGCCAAACTGCTTTTCACAGCGTGAGAGAAGTGATAATACACTTTCTATACACTATAAAATGTTTCTGCCTTAGTTATGTGTTGCAGTCCCTAGTGTGATGTATAGCACAAATTAGGGTCTCAAATATTAGTTGAATGAGTATTAAATAGGTGATTACTTGTTGCTCAATAAGATGTTTTGGAGATTTATAGTGATAAAACACCAGTAGGGTTGAGCTGACCTGGCTTAAGGCAAAATCTGTGATAATGCCATGTAATTTTTTTTTTTTTTGAGCTGTATAACTTTTAATATGAACCTTATAAAGGGAGCTATAGTTTGTCCAAACATTCTCAAGGTAAAGGGTCATTGATGCTATAATCTTAAATACTCAGTTGTCATTTTAGTTTATTTAAATTCAGTTTTGTTTAAAAATATGCTCAATCTTTTTTTGTTACAGCACTGTTTTTATCAAGACCTCAATTAGTTTTATGATACAAGTAACACACATCAAATTTGCCTCTAAACAGCTTCTTCTTGAAAGCTTTCCTGTGGTAGTTCCCTAACTAATTAGATTTGACTAAGTAATGCTGTTTTGAAGGAGTTTCACAATATTTGATTTTTTTATTTCAATGTTTTGGTCCCAGAGCATTATCCCCCAAAGGTTACGTGTTTTGGAACTTTTTCCATTTAGAAAAGCATAACGATTTTTGTGTATGGATTTTTGAGGATATGTTCTTAAGGAATCATAATAACAGATTTTAAAACTTGAAGTTTGATGTGAGAGCATACTCTAGATACTTGGACCCAGTGCAGATAGTTTAGTACAGACGTTGAGCACTGCAGAAGGATGGATCATAAGATTTCCAGTTTGTGTCCTCTTGTTTTATAAATTAAAAGAGAACCTAGGTGGTTATTTTTTTAATTCCTGCATTGTAAATGTCAATCTTTGTTGAAGTTGGAGATACTTAAGTTTTCCCCGTATCTCCTTCCTCCAGATGCCTCTTCACCTGATTAATCTGAAAGAGATGGTTTCTTTTTAGAATTTATTCAGAAACAGTTAAGTTTTTTCCAAATTTGTTCTAAACTTCCAGTGGTTTCTTATTTTTTAAGTGAGAACTAATCTTATTATTATTTTTTTATTATGTGTGTGTATACACGTATATATTTATATAAAAATTTGCCAATTTAACATTTTTCACATGTACAATTTAGTGATATCGATTACATTAATCATATTGTGCTGCCATCACCAGTGTCCATTGCCAGGTATCCATCACTGTAAATAGAAAGTCAGTACTTCTAAACAATGGCTCCCCTTTTCACCTTTTCGCCCCTGGTAACCACTAATAAAGTTTGGTTTCTATACGTTTGCCTATTCTAGCTATTTTATAAGAATAAGATCATACAGTATTTGTCCTTTTGTGATTGACTTCACTCAGCGTAAGTTTTCAAGGTTCATCCATGTTGTGACATGTTTCAGACTTCATTTATCTTTATGACTGAGTAATGCTCCATTGCATGTATATACAACATTTTGTTTATCCATTCATCTCTTGATGGACACTTTGGTTAGTTTCACCTTTTGGCTACTGTGAATAATGCTGCAGTGTTCATTGGTGTACAAGTATCTGAGTCCCTGCTTTCAATTTTTTTGAGTATATACCTAGGAATAGATTTGCTGAGTCATATGGTTAATTCTGTGTTTTACTTTTTGAGGAACCATGAGACTTTTCCACGGCAGTTGCACAGTTTTGCACTCCCACTGGCAGTGGATAAGGGTTTCAATTTCTCCACATCCTTGCCAACATTTGTTGCCCGTTCTAAAAGTTGTGTAGTGGGATCTTGTTTTAGTTTGCATTTCTCTAGTGACATGATCAATCACCTTTTGTATGCTTATTTACCATCTGCATGTCTTTTTTGGAGAAGTGTCTGTTCCAACGTTTTGCCCAGTTTTTAGTTGGGTTGTTTTTTATTGTTGAGTTTTAAGTTTTTTCATACATTTTGGATGCAAGTCTTTTTTTTCCCCCAGTTTTTAATTGTTGATGAAAATATATACAGCAAAACTTAAACACCACTGCAACAATTTCTACATGTA
The DNA here is from genome assembly GCF_000243295.1 of Trichechus manatus latirostris. Taxonomy (NCBI): domain Eukaryota; kingdom Metazoa; phylum Chordata; class Mammalia; order Sirenia; family Trichechidae; genus Trichechus; species Trichechus manatus. The sequence continues at coordinate 1,519,084 of NW_004444225.1, forward strand.
CAGTTCAGTGACATTGATTACATTCTTCAAGTTGTGTAATCTGCTCATCCTCTTCTGAATTGTTCCTCCCACATTGACATAAACTCACTGCCCCTTAAACTTGCTATCTAACCTTTCAAGTAGTTGTTGTCAATTTGGTCCCATATAGATAGATCTTCAGTAGAGCACAATGCTCAAGGCAGACGTTCTTTACTAATTATTGTTTGGTTTTAAGAAGACTTCAGGGGATATTTTTGGTTTAAGGTTTAAAGATTATCTCAGGGCAATAGTTTTGGGGTTTCATCTAGCCTCAGTGATTCCAGAAAGTGGATTCTGTGAGAATTTGAAATTCCGTTCCATGTTTTTACCTTTTTTGATCAGGCCTCTTCTGTACAATCTTTGGTCAGAGTGTTCAGTAATGATAGCAGGGCACCATCCAGTTCTTCTGGTCTCATTGCAAAGGAGTGGATGCAAGTCTTATTAGTTGTATGTTCTGCAAATATTTCCTCCTAGTCTTTGACTTGTCTTCTCATTCTCTTAAATATCTTTCACAGGGTACAAGTTTTTAATTTTAATAAAATCAATTTTACCAATTTTTTCTTTCATCATACTTTTGATGTTTTATTTTAAAAAATTATCCCCAAACCCAATGTCAGTTAGATTTTTCTTTAATGCTATCTTCTAGGAGTTCTGTAGTTTTGCATTTTACATTTAGGTCTATGATCCATTTTGAATTGATTTTTGTGAGAGGTATAGTCACATTGTCTAAAATTTTTTTTTTTTAGGCATTTAGATATCTGGTTGTTCCAGCACCAGTTGTTGAAAAGGCTCTTTTCTCTCTTGAATTGCCTTTGCTCCTTTGTCAAAGATCAACTGACTGTATTTGTGTAGGTCTGTTTCTGGGTTCTTTATTCTTTTCTATTGATCTGTATGTCTCTTCTTTTACAAATACCACAGTGTCTTGACTGCGGTAGCTTTATAGTAAGTCTTGAAGTTATTTGGGTTGTATTAGTCCTCCAACTTTGTTCTTCGCTCTCATTGACCATTTTGAGTCTTTTTGACTTCTGGGATTTTGATTGGGCTTTACATTGACTCTGTAGAACAGTTTGGGAAGAACTGACATTTAAGAATGTGTGGGAGTTAGTAGTGGGGGATGGGAGAGGAAGATGGGATAGTTTAAGACAGAGGAGTCTCCATGAGCCAAAATAGTGGGAGGTAAGTCTGAAGAGGTAGGAAGGGCCAGCTGTTGAGTTCTTGGTTTCTACACGTCATTATCTAAAAGATGGATGGGGAACCATTTAAGGTTTTAATGAGTGGGACTGGTGGTCAGATTTGATTTAATCACTGTGCCTCGTCGTAGAGAATGAACTAGGCCTAGCAGAGTGAGTGGTGATGGGAGACTACTTTGAAGGCTTCGTTTCTGCCTTGTTCTCCACTGAGGGAATAAAATGAGTAAGTAAAATTTCCCAAAAATATTTATGTTATGCTGAAAATTTTCTAAGATTGGAAAATAATAGAAATAAATACTGGGAAATTATATATTATTTTATTTTTCTTAAGAATCAAATATAATCTATTAAATAAATCAGACTTCCTCTGGGCAGGTAGGGGGCTAGACTAAATAAACTTTGTAATTCTGTGTTTGTTTGTACCCAATACATGTTTTCTTTTAATATGAAAAGTACTAGAGTAATACAAGAGAATAATAAGTTGCACATTTTATCTTTGTGTGAAGAAAGACATCAAAAACATCCTTAAGACACTTAAAAATGGGTTTGCTTTTATGGTATGTCATTTTTAAACTAGCCAACTAAGTGCTGCCTAGATATATTTTCAAATGGGGGAAAACAGCCTTATTAACATGAGACTATGAGCCAGAAAGGAAGCCCTGGTGGTGCCGTGGTTAAGAGTTTGGCTGCTGACCAAAAGGTCAGTGGTTCGAATCCACCAGCCACTCCTTGGAAACGCTGTGGGGGCAGTTCTACTCTGTCCTAAAGCATCACTATGAGTTGGAATCGACTCCAGGGCAATGGGTTTGGTTTTTTTATGAGCCAAAACTATTTTTTTCCTCCAAAATTATGGTTTATTTTGTGACATTGTACAAATAAGAACTTAAGAACTTAGCAGCGTAAGGCATGTATCTTGAAACAATAATATTTGTTATAGGGAGGTTAATATTTATTGTTCATAAGAAAATTTGAACATTTTTGTTCTTAGGTGCCGTCGAATCAGTTCTGACTCATAGTAACCCCATGTACAACAATGAAGCACTGCCCTGTCCTGTGCCATCCTCACGATTGTTGTTACGCTTGAGCCCATTGTTGCAGCTACTGTGTCAATCCATCCCGTTGAGGGTCTTGGCCATCCTCGCTTCTAAGGAGCCTTCTGGCTGTACTTCAAAGACAGATTTGTTCATTCTTTTGGCAGTCTCTGGTATATTGAATATTGTTCACCAACATATTTCAAAGGCGTCAATCCTTCGGTCTTCCTTATTCATTGCCCAGCTTTCGCGTGCATATGAGGCAAATAAAAACACCATGCTTGGGTCAGGCACACTTTAGTCCTTAAAGTGACATCTTTGCTTTTTAACACTTACCAGATTTGCCCAGTGCAACACATCTTTTGATTTCTTGACTGCTGCTTCCATGGGTGTTGATTGTGGATCAAAGTAAAATGAAATGCTTGACAACTTCAGTCTCTTCCGTTTATCATGATGTTGCTTACTGCTCTTACTTCCATTTATCATGATGTTGCTTACTATTGTGAGGATTTTTGTCATCTTTATGTTGAGGTGTAATCTGTACTGAAGGCCGTAGTCTTTGATCTTCATCAGTAAGTGCTTCAAGTCCTCTTTCACTTTCAACAAGCAAGATTGTGTCATCTGCATAACGCAAGTTGTTAATGAGTCTTTTTCCAATTCTGATGCCCTGTTCTTCATTTAGTCCAACTTCTTGCATTATTTGCTCAGCATACAGATTGAGTAAGTATAATGAAAGGATACAACCCTGACACACACCTTTCCTGACTTTAAACCACACAGTATTTCCTTGTTCTGTTGGAATGACTGCCTGTTGATCTATGTACAGGTTCTTCACGAGCACAGTTAGCTGTCTGGAATTCCATTCTTCGCAGTTATCCATAATTTGTTATGATCCACACAGTCGAATGCCTTTGCATAGTCAATAAAACACAGGTAAACATCTTTCTGGTATTCTCTGCTTCCAGCCGGGATCCATCTGACATCAGCAATGATGTCCCTGGTTCCATGTCCTCTTCTGAATCAGGCTTGAATTTCTCACAGTTCCCTGTCGATGTACTGCTGCAACCATTTTTGAATGATCTTCAGCAAAATTTTACTTGTGTATGGTATTAATGATACTGTTCAATAATTTCTGCATTCGGTTTGATCACCTTTCTTTGGAATAGTCATAAACATGGATCTGTTCCAGTCAGTTGGCCAGGTAGCTGTCTTCCAGATTTCTTGGCATAGATGAGTGAGCACTTCCAGCGCTGCATCCGTTTGTTGAAACATCTCAATTGATATTCCGTCAATTCCTGGAGCCTTGTTTTTGGCCAGTGTCTTTGAGTGTAACTTAACACTTCTTCCTTCACTACCATTGGTTCTTGATCATATGCTGCTTCCTAAAATGATTGAATGCCTACTATTTCTTTTTGGTACAGTGTCTCTGTGTATTCTTTCCATCTTCTTTTGATGCTTCCTGCGTCATTCAATATTTTTTCCATAGAATCTTTCAGGTGTGAGTTTTTCTTCAGTTCTATTAGTTTGAGAAATGCTGAGCGTGTTCTTCCCTTTCGGTTTTCTAACTCCAGGTATTTGCGCCTGTCAGAATACTTTGTTTTTTCGAGCTGTCTTTGAAATCTTCTCTTCAGCTCTTTTACTTCATTCTTTCCTTTCTCTTTAGCTACTCCATCTTCAAGAGCAAGTTTCAGAGTCTCTTCTTACATCCATTTTGGTCTTCTCTTACCTGTCTAATGACCTCTTACTTTCTTCATGTATAATGCCCTTGATGTCATTCCACAGCTTGTCTGGTCTTCAGTCATCACTGTTCAATGCGTGTCAGATCTGTTCTTGAGATCTCTAAATTAGCTGGGCTATACTTACGGTTGTACTTTGGTTCTCATGGACATGTTCTAATTTTCTTCAGCTTCAACTTGAACTTGCGTATGAGGAATTGATGGCCTGTTCCGCAGTTGACCCCTGGCTTTGTTCTGACTGATGATACTGAGCTTTTCCATCATCTGTTTCCACAGATGTAGTTGATTTGATTCCTGTGTATTCCATCTGGTGAGGTCCACATGTGTAGTCACTGTTTATGTTGTTGAAAAAAGGTATTTGCAATGAAGAAGTTGTTGGTCTTGCAAAATTCTATTATGCGATCTCTAGCATCGTTTCTATCACCAAGGCTGTATTTTCCAGATGCCAATTCTTCTTTGTTTCCAACTTTTGCATTCCAGTCAGCAGTAATTATCAGTGCATCCTGATTGCATGTTCGATCAATTTCAGACTGCAGAAATTGGTAAAAATCTTCAATTTCTTCATCATTAGCCTTAGTGGTTGGTGCCTGAATTTTGAGTAATAGTTGTATTAACTTGGCTTCCTTGTAGGCGTATGGAAGTTATTCTGTCACTGACGGTGTTGTACATCAGGATAGATCTTGAAATGTTCTTTTTGACAGTTAATGTAGTGCCATTCGTCCCCAGTTTGTCATTCCTGGCATAGTAGACCATGAGATTTTCCAATTGAAAATGGCCAATACCAGTCCATTTAAGCTCACTAATGCTTAGTGTATCGATGTTTATGCATTCTATTTCATTTTTGACAATTTCCAATTTTCCTAGATTCATACTTCATACATTCCACTTCCAATTAGTAATGGATGTTTGCAGCTGTTTCTTCTCATTTTGAATCGTGCCACATCAGCAGTTAAATTTGAACACGGGAGGTATTTAATGCAGATTTAGGAGATAATCAAGCAATTGAAATTTTATCTTTGCCAGAAAAAAGGAAAATGTAAGATACAGAAGTAAATCATAGCAACCAACAAATGTGGGCATACTAGACGTTTCATGTGGCTGGGAATATGGGCTAGTAGGTCTGACTTGGTTACCATATTATGACGAGTGGAGGTTGAGATACCTGTAGAGATCGTTTTCTTCCTAGAATAGTTTCATCCATCCCATCCCTTGGAGAAAATATAAAACTGTTGTCTTGATCTACTTTTGTCTCCACTTTATTTCAAAGAAGTTGCGTACTTTTGCAGGATGATATTTAAAAATAATAAAAATTAGACACAGGCAAAATTTTAAAGTAAGGTAGATCGAGACCTGTTGCCATCAAGTCGATTCCAACTCATAGCGACCCTGTGGAATACAGTAGAACTGCCCCATAGAGTTTCCAAGAAGTGTCTGGTAGATTCAAACTGCCAACCTTTTGGTTAGCAGCCATTTCTCTTAACCACTACGCCATCAGCGTTTCCGAAGTAAGGCAGAGCTGGAGTGAACTCCACAGAATGCATACTCTGAAATTAAGTATACTTACTAGAGATTGGCCATAAAATTGTATAGTTTATGATGCTAATGGGAAGAGGAGGTTGCCACATTCATGACGTTTATAACTCGGCCATTGAACACTTAGAATTAGTTGGACAGTGGGCTAGGTGATTTTGTGTATCCTTCATATTTAATCCTTACAGCTGACATGCGAAGTGAGGGCAAATGGTGAATTATTTAATGTATTTACACTGTTGTGTTGAAAGAATGGAAACCTGGTAGCATAGTGGTTAAGAGTTCAGCTGCTATCCAAAAGGTCGGCAGTTTGAATCCACCAGGTGCTTCTTGGAAACTCTATGGGGAAGTTCTACTCTGTCTTACAGGGTTGCTATGAGTCGGAATTGATGGCATTCGGTTTGGTTTTTGGTTTTTTGGTTAAAAGAATGTGTATTTCTGAAAGAAGACATATTAATCAGTGTCAAGGAAATCGCAAGCAAGTCTTGCTCCTTTGCCTGCATGCTTCCAAGCCATTTCCAGTTGTTAACACAATTCTGATTGCCTAAGGGTTAAAATTATTTTTAATTTATGACTGTTACAAATCCATTAGAAATAAATAGTAACCTGCCATTTTGATTCATTATTTGCTAAGGCTTTATTAGTGTAATTGAAAGTTAAACATAGATAAGGATGAGGGATGTATTTTCAGACTGTTAAATTTATATAATTTGTATCAGCTTACATTAAGCATTCTCAGGCAAAATTGCAATATTATTGCATTTGTTTTTATGATTTTCAAGTTTTATTGTTCCTCTACTCCACTATATTCAGCCATATTGTATTTTTCTTAGGAAAAAGGAATCAAATAAAAATCAGAAGCATTTATTCTTAAATACTGAATCCTGACTGTGTGCAGTGTTCTGGGTATGCAGCAATGAATAGAACAAAGGGCTTTTCCTCATGGACCCTGTATTCTAGTGGGAAGGTAAAGATGAGACAAATATATGACATTAGTGATAAAAGGCCTATGAAGAAAAATAAAGCAGGGTGAGAGTTAGAGAAGGATAGGGTGCTATTTTAGTATGCACAATCAGGAAAATTCTCTGTGAGAAGTTGGGCACAGAGAACTGAATTTCGTGAGGGAGCCAGTCATGTAGGTATGTGAGACAAGTATGTTCCAGGCAGATGGTACAAGTCCTGTACCATCTGAGTGGGGAGTGTGCTTGGTCTGCTACAGGAATAGAAGAATGGTCAGTGGGCTGTAGCACAGCAGATGAGGGTAGAGTTAGAGGTACATCACGAAGGGCAGAGGTTGGCCAGCTTTTTCTGTAATGAGCCAGATGGTAAGTATTTGTGATGCTCTGGAGCTGTAAGATCTCTTATCTGCCATTTTCGCAGGAAAGCAGTCATAGACATTACATTGATGAATGGGCACAGCGGCGTTCCGATAAAGCTTTGTTTACAAAAGAGGTAGTGGACTGGATTTGGTCTGTTGGCCATAGTTTGCCAGTGAGGTAGGGTCGTCCCTTAGGTCATTAGAAAGCAGTTTGTATATTATTTTAAATGTGATCAAAGTCATTGGAGGGTTATGAACAAGTGAGTAAAGTGATAGGACTTATTTTTAAAAAGTCCCAGGCTGCTTTATGGGAAACAGTGTATTCTCCACACCATGGTGCAAGAAGGGAAAGCTATTGGAGATTTTCAAAGGCATCTTGGAAAGAGATGATGTTGGTTTGAAATCAAGTAGTAGCAGTGGAATTGGCAAGAAGGTAATATTAGATGTATTAGAGATGAATGTGTGTGTGTGTAATCAAGGATGACTCAAGCTATTTGAGTAACACACTGGAAAGTGAAACATCTTACTACTTTGAGGAAACACTACACAAGGAATGAGTTTTGATGAACTAGAAAGCTTGGTTAAATTGTAGATGCCTTTTAGGCCGCTGAGTGCCAAAGCTTGAGTAGGCAGTTGGATGTATTCCAGTCTCTCTTCCAGAGGAAGAAGAGAAGCTGTGAAAAGCAATTATCTGGGAGAGTGGGAGAGGGAATGGGATAAGGAAAGTAATAGAAATAGTGGACAGCCCTGAAATGACATTTGAGGCTTCTCGTCATAAATGTATGGTGAGAGTAGATATCATTGTTGTGTACTTTTTTCCCCCCAAACATTAGCTGTGTGGGTGCAGGTGTGGGGTAGGTGAAGAGTTGAATGTAACTAGAACAGATACTTTATTAGGCTGGTATAATGGAGAGAGAGAGGCCCTAGGAAAATATAATGCGATCTGTGAAATCCAGTTTATAGGGGGAAGCAAGTTAGGTCATGGGAGTGGGGGACTGGTTTTTTCTTTTTGGATGTGTGTGTGTGTTCCTCTAAGTGTCCTCCTTTGCTTTGGTCAAGTTGTGCTGACTTGCCCGATAACGTATATTTAATATAATAAAATATTACAAATAAAAGAGAAACCCCCACTCCCTGAACACTCTCTTCATTCTCACCCCAGGGATAATCACTTTGTTGGATTTGATGTTTATCCTTCTAATGCAAGGCCTTTTTCCTTTCGTTTTTATTCTCCTTTAGTTTTTACAAACATGAGTTAATCTATGTCTCTTTGTGTTTGTCTGAATGTAACTTCATTTGAGAGTGTGTTTATGTGTAAGTGTGATTTAATGTGTCCAGGTCACAAAAAGTGCCCACTGGTCTCTCCTCTCTCTGGAGATAGTTTTTAAAAGATAATTATTGGGCCCAGCTAACTCTGTGGGACCAACTATCTGCTCATTCTTCCTTTGCTGCACCCACAAACCCTCCTGGAGACCAAGAGGCTCTGGAAACCTTCCTTAGCCAGTGGGTTGATCCCAGGAGCCTGGATGTAGCCTCCTGGTTCCTTTTCTCTCAACCAAGCTGCCTCACACCCTAATTTTCAGGGATCCCCACTCTGACCTCCAAGCTCACTTGAGCAACTGCTGGCCTGCTGACGTGACCTGAGAAGTGAGGCAGACCAGTGTCTGGCTGGCCTTGAAGCTCCAGGCCGACCTTTTTTCCAGTACCGTCAAGGGCTATGGTCATTCTCTGCCTCCCACCTTGGTCCACTAAGACCTCATACAGAGGGAACGTGGACTCTGCCACAATTCTAGATCTTAAGCTGCTGCTGTTTGCCTCCTGCCTCCACAAAATACATACCCATTGCTCTCACAGGTACCTCCCTTGGGGTCCAAAAGCCCAATTTCTGATCCTTCTGATGGCTAATTCCTTCTTTCGGACCCTCACCATCCTGGACCTATTTCCTAAAAGGCTTCGGAAAGGATAATGGGGTTGAACTGGGACTAGACTATTGTCTTAGCCTTCTCTTTCACTTTCCCATCTCCATGTTGTGAGCTCCCCTTCCTCCGTCTCCACTGTCAATACCTTAACCATCTTTTATGACTTGGTTCAATTGTCACCTCCTCTAGGAATGTATTTTCAGTCCACTACACTTGAGTAGCTTGCTTTCTTTTTCTTAAACCACATAGCAGTATGTTTTTTGCCATTTTAACCATTCCTAAGTGTACAATTCAGTGTAGTGACTTTAATTACATTTACCATATTGTGTAACCGTCACCACTATCCATTTCTTAAAAGTTGTTTTTATCTCCCCAACTCAGTACCCCTTAAGCAATAACTTCCTACTCCCTTCTCTTCCAGCCCTGGTAACCACTAATAAATTTGGTCTCTATGTATTTGTATCAGAACCTCATTTCTTTTTGTGACTGAGTAATATTCCATTGTATGTTTATACCACATTTTGTTTATCCGTTCATCTGTTGATGAACACTTGGGTTAGTTTCATCTTCTGGCTATTGTAAATAATGCTGCAGTGAACATGGGTGTCCAAGTATTTTGAGTCCCTGCTTTGAAGTCTTGTGACTGTGTGCCTAGGAGTGGACTTGTTGGGTCATGGTAATTCTATGTTTAACTTTTTGAGGAACTGCCAAACTGTTTTCCACTGTGGTGAGGAGTAGACGTGAAGTGGTAGCTGATTGTGGTTTTGGTTTGCATTTCCCTAGTGACTAATGACAGTTGAGTATGTTTTCATATGTTTATTGGCCATTTGTATATCTTCTTTGGAGAAATGTCTGTTCAAGTTCTTTGCCCATTTTTTGTGTTTTTTTGTTGTTGAAATGGAGTTTTTAAAAAATATATTCTGGATATTAAACTTGTCAGATGTAATAGTTACCAGATATTTTCTCCCGTTCTGTAGGTTGTCTCTTCACTTTGTTGATACAGTCCTTTGCACAAAAGTGTTTAATTTTGATGAATTCCCATCCATTTTGTCTTTTGTTGCTTGTGCTTTTGGTGTCATGTCTAAGAGTCCAATGTCAAAAAAAGATTTTGAAAGCTTTACCCCTATGCTTTCTTCTAAGAGTTTTAAGGTTTTAGTTCGTATAGTCCATGTTGAGTTTATTTTTGTTTATGGAGTGAGGGAAGTAGAATTCTTTTAAAATTTACAAATATTCTAAGGAGCATCACAAGCGTTAGTGATAGAGAATGGAGATAAGTTACCTATGAAAACAGGACTGGAGTACAGCTGCCTTTGGAAATACTAATGTTTTTGACAAATTTCATTGAGTTAGCTTAAACATTTAGCTTCATATATAGCCATATATAGACATATATAGCAGACAGCTTTGGTTTTGTGGCTGTAAACTGTGAACTGATTTTTACCAGGTGCCATATCTGAGAAATATTCTTTTAGCCATGGTTAGGAGGAGAAATTTTGGATAGCTTTTGTTTTTTCACCCAGGTACAACCACGTATGAGTAAGGAGAAAACTTAGGGTAGTCTTTTAAAAATTGGTGAAGACTCCTCTGAGTTGTTTTCAGTTCTTTTATGTACAGAGTATTGAATAGAAGGTGAATTTAGATGAGCTCATACTGCAGAAAGCTTTCCTTTTTGGTTTATAGGATTAACTAATCTACTACCAGAAATGTGTATTGAATCTGAATTTAAGTTGTATGGGCTTTTTTAGTTTTTGGAGAAAGCAAGTCAATTTCAGAAGAACTGTAGTGCTCCAACAGTTAAAATTTTTATCTATAACAACAGCTGGATAACATGCAAGGAAAATGGTGACTTAATTTTTAGCAGCATCAGTTTGTATTTCCCTTTACTTGAGCCCTTTTGTATAAGAGCAAAAAGAGTAATTCTTAGTGAAATACATTTTTCTGAAAGCATCAAATAATGTCCTTAAAATTTTTTTCAAACATGAAAGTAATATATTTCTAGTATAGAGATTTTAGAAAATACAAGAATAAAAACAAATATTCATAATCCAATTATATTTTAATAACCACTGGTAATGTATTAGGATAATTCCTTTTATCTACACAGATACATTTATTTTTTCGTGATTGGGTTAATCATGTATATACTGAGCATCTTCACATCATTGGATTCTAATACCTGTGTAGTATTCCATTGTATCTGTGTACCATACTTTAGTCAGTCTCCTGTTGTTGAGTATTTTAGTGTCTGCTGTCTCACCAGTATAAATAATTTTTTTCATAAACATTCTTGATTCTTTGTGTATTTGGTTATTTCTCTAGATTGAGTACCTACAGGATTTGCTCAAAGATATAGTAACATTTTTTAGTTCTTGGTGTCTATTGTTATTTGCTTTCTAGAAATAGTATATGGCATTGTTTTTAAGTACCCTTTCAAGCCCTAGATATTATCAGTAAAATTATAAAAATGGACAAGTATAAAAGGCCAGCTTATTTTAATTTACATTTATTTTATTACAATAAAGGCTGGCTATTTTCTTATGCTTATTAGCCAGTTATATTTGTTGTTATTCATCTGTATTTTAAAATTATTAATCCTTTTTCCTCTCATAGGTTGCAAAGAGTTTTTGTCTAATTTTTGTTGTTTTTATACAGATTTTTAATCAGTTGTCTTTTTTTCTTCTTTTGTTAATGTGTAGAAAGTCCTTTCCCATCCAATATCAGAGTAAAGTTATTTTCTTCAGATTATTTCTTGGTTTCATTTAAAAAAAAAGTAAAGTTTCAAGCATATATAAAAGAGAGTAGTATAATGAACCTGTGGCATCCATTACCCAGCTTTAACAACTAACAATCTTGTTCCATATATATTTGCCTCTCTCCAAATCCCCGTGGGATATTTTGAAGCAAATCTCAGACATCAGAGTATTATTTAATCTGTTGGTATTTAAGGATGTATCTCCAAGGATTTCCTTTTTTAAAACATAGCCATAGTAACATGATGACACACACAAAAATTTAACACTAATTCTTAATACCAATCAAGTGCCATTTTCTCGTTACCTTATAATTGTTGTTTTTAAGTTTGAAATTAGGAACCAGGTAGTATTGATACTTTGCTTTAGGTTGATATATTCTTAAGTTTATTTTAATGTGCAGTCACCCCCTCCATATTTTCATTTTTTTTGCAATTTTTGTTGAAGAAGAAATGATACTTTTTTGGGGGGGGCGGTGGAAACATTTGGCTATCTAATGCAACTGTCTTAGTCATCTAGTGTTGCTGTAACAGAAATACCACAAGTGGATGGCTTTAATAAAGAAAAAGTAGGCTACAAGTCCAAAGTCAGGGGCTCCTCCGCACTGGGACCCCAGGTCCAAAGGATGAGCTCTGCTCCCAGCACTGCTTTCTTGGTGGTTTGAGGTCCCCCCGATCTGTTTCCCTTTCCTTTTTATCTCTTGAGAGAGAAAAAGTGGTACAGGCCACACCCCAGAGAAACTCCCAGGGATGTGACCTGGATAAGAGTGTTACAACCGCACTCTAATCCTCTTTAACATAAAATTACAACCACAAAAGGGAGGAAAACCACACAATACTGGAAATTGTGGCCCAGCCAAATCGACACACACATTTTTGGGGGGACATAATTCAATCCATGACGGCAACTGAAATATATTTTGGTAAATATTTGAAGCTTGGATCTACCTCTTGCTCCGTACTTGGAACAGCTAACGAGTACTCTTTAATATGTAATCTTAATTCATTGATTTGAAGTGCCACTTTTATCATATATGAAGTATTATATAAGAATTATGATAAAAGTGATGCTTCAAATCAGTGGTAAAATCAGTATTGTTAGTATGTGAAAATTCCATTGGTGTTTTGATTGAAATTGCTATATTAATTTATAGAGAATTGACATCGTGACAGTAATTGAGTTTTCCCATCCAGAAGCACGTATTTTTTCATTGACTCAACTTCTCACAATAAAGTTTTGTATTTTTCTTCTTATAGGCCCTGCACGTTTATTGCCTTTTTTCCCCAATATTAGTCACTTCTTGAATCTAAAAGCTACAAATTTTCCAGTGACTTATTTCCGAATATTTTACTGACACTGTTCAGACAGGCAGATTGAATGTAAAATGTATTTATACTTTGTGGCAAATGAGATTATTTGAATGAGACAGGTATGTAACAGAAACTTTTTTTTTTTTTACATTAAGTGTTTTAAAAATCTGTTTAAAAGTAACATGTTAATGAAAAGAAAATATTCAAACAGTACAGGAAAATTTACAATAAAATGTTTCCTTAGCACTCTGTCAGTTTCTCTCCTCATTGGCACTTTACAATTTCTTCTGTATTCAGAGATGGTCGGCTATACACATGGTATATGTATGTATCTCTCTCTTGTTACACGGATGGATGTTCCTTTTCCTCCTTTTGGCTTATCAATAAAATTTAGAGATCTTTCCAAATCACCATATGGAGATCTACTTTTTATTAATGGCTACATAGTGTTCCATTTTAATGATGCCCAATAGTTCATTTAGCTTGATTTCTATTAATACGCATTTTGGACCTTTTCCTCCGTTAAAACAGTGCTATGAAGAAAATTCATGTATGTGTATCTTTGTGCATGTCTGCAAATATTTTTGAAGAATAAATTTTAGAAGTGGAATTGGTGGTTCAAAATCAATACAGTGTTGCCAAGTTGCTTTCCAAAATGGCTATACCAATTTACAATCCCAGCAAGGGCATATGAGAATACTCATTTTTCTACATCTTCATCAATTCTGGATATTACTGGTTTTTTTTTTTTTTTTTTTAAATTTCAGATATGAAGGCCATACATTTTTATTTCTTAAAGTCTATGAAAAAATACACTTTTTTTTTATTTTTTTATTTTATTGTACTTCAGGTGAAGGCTTACAGAACAAATAGTTTCTCATGAAACAGTAGTTACACATGTTGTTTTATGACATTGGTTAAC
>NW_004444225.1:1532904-1562052 GCF_000243295.1 Trichechus manatus latirostris
CAGGTGAAGGCTTACAGAACAAATAGTTTCTCATGAAACAGTAGTTACACATGTTGTTTTATGACATTGGTTAACAACCCCACAACATATTAACCCTCTAACTTCTCAACCTTTTTTCTTTGGTGAAAAAATACACTTTTTAAAAAACAGTTTCCACAGATGGGAAGAGTGATGATGAGCTGTGACCCTTACTGCTGCTGCTTGATGTTTTTAAAAATCTTGTCCTGGGGGAAAAAAAAAAAAGTCCTGTCCTGGTCATCTTTAGATGTTTATCCAGTTAGCTGGGGTGTGTATTCTTTTCTTTTCCCACACATCTTCCCAAGATGATCAGAGATTTACACAATGAACCATTGTTTTTTAGTTTAATTCTGGGGGATGTTAACGATATTGAGAGAATCCTTTTCATCCCCATCACACTGCCCAGCAAAGTGATGCTTTGTGAGGGGAGGACTTGAAGGGGACTTTGTTCCATCTCTCCCATCTAGACCAGGCCTATAGTCTAAAGTACAACCATCAGAAAGTTCTTGAACATTAAGTTCCAGGCCCTGTGCTAGACATTGGGGCTATGAGAGTGAAGAAAACACACAAAAGTGCCTTACAGCCTACATTTGAGCCAGGAAGACATGCATGTTGAAAAAGTAATTACAAGTGGGATGAGTATGAACAGAAGGAAAGTTAGCAAAAAAGAACTGTGGAGGTATAAAGCAAAGACATTTAGTCTCCGATGAGGAAATTAGCCACGTAAACAGCACGCGCAAAAGCCCTGAGACAGGAGAAACCAAAAGGAAGAGTGGTACAAAGCAAGGTTGGGAAGAGGTGCTGTATCATGCAAAGCCTAGAGAGTCTCCTTAAGGACTTTATCCTGAGAAAGCTATTGCTATTGCAAGGCCTTTAGTGTGGATGGGACAAGAGCAGATTTTAATTTATAGTGTTACAATGTGGGAATAGATTGGAGGAGGCTGGATATTGCAGTCGGCCAGGTGAGGAGAGGTGAATAATTTGAACTTACGTAGTGGCAACAAGGATGAGAAGATATGAGTGTATTTGAGAATTGCTTGAGAAATAGAATTACTAGGATAGGATGAGTTTTCTGGCTTGAGCAACTAGATGAATGTGGTCCCATTTTATTGAGATAGAAGTACAAGCACTGAGGGACTGTCTCGTGGTTTGGCCTACCTTGATTGTTTATAAGCAGTGAAATGCGGAGTTTTAGGACTCCAAGGGACAGAGACTAGTCAGAGGATTATTCCTTCGTCCCTTTTAGTCTATACCCGTGGCGTTACTGACCAGGAGCCAGGTATTACCTGTACTGCTTCTCGGTTGACAAAGGTGGAATTGAGTGTATGAATTGCTAGGTGGGTGTTTTTGTTTTTTACGTTTTGTCCCATTTGCTGCTTCTGTCTTTCTCCTTTTCTCTCTACACACACATAAACATTTTTCTGAACCATTTGAGTACTGGTTGTAGACAGCACCCCTAAAACATTAGCCTGTCCTAAGAAGATACAATCATTACACTCAAGCAATTTACTATTAATACAACACCGCTGTCTAATAAGAAGCTCCTGTCCAAATCTCCACCTGTGGTCCTGATGTTTTTAAAGTAAATACCAGGGAGCAAGCCCTGCGTTTATTTGTCCTGTCTCTAATCTGTTACAGTTCCTTAGCCTCATTATTTTTGTCTTTCACGACATTGACAGTTTTTGAAGCGTCCAGCTCAGCTGTTTTGCAGAACGTCCCTCAATTTATATTTGCCCAACAGCTTTCTCCTGATGAGTTTTAATATTTTTGTCAGGAGAGTAATACATAGATGATGTTGTGGCCGTTTCAGTGCAATACATGAGAAGGCAGAGGATAGCAGTTTGTCCAGTGATTGTTGGTGTTAAGTTTGATCACTTGGTTAAGCTGTTGCCTGCCATGTTTCTCTATATCCTATTTTCCAGCAATCTTTCATCTAATGATTTTAGCACCCATTGATACATTTAGCCTGAACCAATTATTGCTATGGTTACAATGAAATGGTATTTTCTATTTCTATTGCCTTTCTAGATTTATTAGTTGACATCCTTCTGTCTTCTTTCCCCCCTTTCATTTTGACATATCCTCATTAGTTTTTGAGCACTTCCTTTCCAGCACAAGTTGTTTTATGCTCACCTTATTCTTTTCCTGCTCACTTGATCATTTTCCTGAGGATCCCTGAGTCCTTTTGAGGGGGATAGTATTTAGAGACTCAAGATCTAGACCTGGGTATAGAATATGTCCATCATTACAAAAAGTTTTCTTATGCTTCGTTTGAGGTGATCCTCCCACCCTCACCCTAGCTCCAAGCAACCACTTACCTCCTTTCTGTCACTGTAGATTAAATAAAACTTAACTCTTTTATAGAGTTTGATGTAATAGAAGTATGTCGTATCTCTTTTTTTGTATGAGCTTTCTTTTACTTGGCATGTTTTTGATATTCATCTTTGTTGTATGTATCAGGAATTCATACCTTTTATTGCTGCATAGTATCCCATTGTATGGATATACCACAATTCAACTGTGATGGACATTTGGATTGCTTCCAGTTTTTGGCTATTATTAATAAAGCTACCGTGAACATTTGTGTAAAATTCTCTGTGTGGACATATATTTTCATTTCTCTAGGGTAAATACCTAAGTGTGGAATTACTGGGTCATGTGGTAAGTGTAAATATGTTTCTAAGAAACTGCCAAACAGTTTTCCAAAGTGATTGTACCATTTCCACCATCAGTGTATGGGAGTACCAGTTGCTTCAGATTCTCATCAACGCTTGGTATTGTCTTCCTTTTTAATTAGTGTGTAGTGGTATCTTATTGTGACTTTGATTTGTATTTTCCTGATGACTAATGTTATTGAGCATCTTCTAATATGTTTATTGGCCATTTGTATATTTTCCTTTGAGAAGTTTAAGTTAAAATCTTTTGCGTATTTTTAAATTAACTTTTTTGTTTCTTACATTGTAAGAGTACTATATATTCTGGATACACTTATTTTTTGGTCAGAAATGTGTATTGCAAATATTTTCTCCCATTCTTTGGTTTGCCTTTTCATTTTCTTTACAGTGTCTTCTAAGAGCAGAAGTTTTAGATTTTGATGAAGTCCAATTTATTAACTTTCTCTTTAATGATCAGTGGTTTTTGTGCCCTATCTAAAAATATTTTTGCCTATCTTATGGTCATGACAATTTTCTTCTAAAGTTTTAGCCGTTACCTTTGAGTTTACAGTCCATTTCAGTTTAATTTTTATGAATGGTCAGAGTTTATTATTTCTATTTGGATACCCAGTTGTTCCAGTACTGTTTGGTGAACAGACTATCCTTTTCCTTGTTGAATTACCTTGACACCTTTGTCAAAAATCAACTGATAATATATGTGTGAATCTGTTTCTCTATATTCTGTTCCATTGACCTCTATGCCTATCCCTGTGCTAATACTTCCATTGTTTTGATTATTGTAACTTTACAGTAAGTCCTAAAATCAGGTGTTACAAGCCCTCTAACTTTCCTCCTTTTCAAGATTGTTTTTGGCATTTCCGTATAAAATTTAGAATCAGTTTGTCATTTCTACAAACAGACTTGGCTTTGATTTTGATTGGGATTGTCTCGAATCTGTAGATCAATTTGGGGGAAATTGCCAGTTAACATCACTGGTTTTGAATCCATGGATGTAACACATCACTCCATTTATTTAGATGTTTCTGAATTTCTTTCACCTGTGTTTTGTAGTTTTCTTTGGACAGATTATGTACATAATTTGTTAAATTTATCCGTAAGTATTTTATAAGGAACCCTGGTGGTGCAATGGTTAAGTGCTTGGATGCTAACTGAAAGGTCAGCGATTCGAACTCAGTAGGGGCTCTGTGGGAGGAAAATGTGGCAGTCTGCTTCTGTAAAGATCAGAGCCTTGGAAAACCTACGGGGCAGTTCTACTCTGTCCTTTAGGGTCTCTCTGAGTCAACTAGATGGCAACGGGTTTGGGGTTTTTCTGGTAAGTATTTCATGTTTTTTGATGCTATTGTAAATGGCATTTTAATTTCTAATTGTTTTTTCTTCTATGTACTTTGATATAATTTTATTCTTTTGAATATATATAAATATGAACATTGTTCAAAAATCAAAACTATATAAAAAGTATGCTTAGTAGTTTCATTCCATTTCATGTGCTTTCTACCGCTTTCCCATCCACTGCCTGTACGTGGCAATTTTTATTAGTTTCTGGTTTAATCTTTGAAGATGGAATTGCATTTAAAGTCCAAACACTCTAGAAACCACTGGTCTGGCATGGCTCACTTGGTTTTGGAGGGTAATTTAAACTCAACATAAGGCTTTTTAAAAAACAGAGGAAGGAATATTTGAACACCTTTTACATTTCCCTTGTGATAGAGGTGAAGACCCACAGTGGCAAATTCAAAGAATAGGCTTTTCCTAAAATACATAGCTGAGCAGAATTTCTGAACAGATGTTTTACAGGATTTTCGCAAGCATTGTTATGTTTTCATCCTTGTTGCAAAATGTGTATGTAGTTTTTCCAATTGGAAAATGTTTTTAAAAAATGGATAAGAGCAAAAGACAACAGTGACAGTATGTTTGTTCTGTTTGTTACCCACAAGAAATGTAATAGACATAAGGGCTGCTCATCATTATTTCCTGTTCTCCTCACCTTCTGAGTATATGGGAGATTATATTTCTTCAGCATGTGGTTTGCTTTGGATGTTAAATATAAGTGGAAGTGACATACACACCCAAGGATAAACATTTAAGAACTGGTACAGAATTTTCCTTGCCCTCTCCATGTCTCCTTCTCACTGCTGCTGTGATCATTTTTTCAGATGGTAGAGCCTGTCTCAGCCTGGGTCCTAATGGAGGAGACATTGGAACAGAGACCCCACTGGATGCAATGGATATATAATTGAGAGAGAAGCCCATTGTTTTCAGTTACTGACAATTAGGGGTTAATTGTTACCACAGCGTAATTCAGTTTTGCCTGATTAATACAGGGGCCATGCACTAATTTCATGGTAAATGTTGAGGATTGAAAGGCTTCCCAACTAAAGAGAAAGTGGACCAAAGGTTTCTGAGAACAGAGAAATGTGGAGATTATGAGTTCAGTTTTGAATCATAACTAGTATGTAGCAACAGTCTATTTAAGAAGTGAAGAATATATTTATTTAAAATACCTGTTTATTGTTGTGGAGATGCAAATGAACCTAAACTTCAGTTTGTCATGATGGGATGGAGCCAATGGAGAGGAAAGGGTTGAAGATGAAGAAATGAGGGAGAATAATTGATAATGCCATGTCTCCTAGATGGCTTAGGTAGGAGGAGGTTCATCACTTTTGTTGTAATAAAGGAAAATTAGTGGATACAGAAGCAGATAGGTTTACAGATCTGCTAGGAGGAAGTTGAGAATACAGTAGCTAACATTTAGTGCAGACTATGTTCCATTTGCTGATTTAAGTGCTTTATGTGTTAAATAACATTTAATCTTCACAACAACCCTAGGAGATAGGTACTGTTTGTATCCCTACTTTACAGCTGGGGAAACTAAAGAAGTTCTTGATTAATGAATTTATGTTTTCTTAGAAGTTGGAGGTGTCATCTGCTGAGATTGAAGACGGAGGTGAAGTGGGAATTAACTTCTTCAAAATTCACCCATCCTCATCCCCAAAACTATTTCAAATTTAAAAATACATTTTTGAAAAGAACAAAGTGCATTCTGAAATTCATGTAAAGTATAAATGAAAATACCTTTTAAAGGCTTTATTATTTAAATTGACCCATAACATATAATCTAAGTATAAAGTGTGATTGCTGTGCACATTGAACTGAGACAGTTCTTTTTAGCTGCCCTACCAATTACGTCACTGCTCCTTGGTCCCTTATACAGCAACATTCCTGAGCTGCTGCTGGTGGAGAAGGTGTGAGGATGTGGAGAGAGTGAGAGCAAGGGCTAACTAGGAAAAACCAGAGGGTTCCCCTCACACAGGCCAGAAAGACCCAGCCCTTTCTTTAAAGTTGTTTGTCCCTAGAAGATTTTACAAAATTGCCCATACTCATAGGAAAAGCCACTTTCTCTTCATAGAAGTTATCTTTTCATTCTTGGTTAATCAAAACTTCCCTCTCTTAACATCAAAGTTTATGGCTTTTAAGTGCCTGTGTTTTCTTCCTTTATTCCTTCTGCTTTCAAAATTGGAAGTATTTCATTTCAAGGAATCTTGGTTTTTAATCTTTTGCCTCAGTGACTACTTCTTTAGCAATACGGGAAGTCCCACTTTCCCCCAACCAAATGGGTCTCATATGTCCATTAAGGAAGTAAACAGAACTAACCTGAATATCCTTAGCATAAGGTGATACATTGCCCAGGAGACTGGTAGTGGTGGTGGTTTGTTTCAGTGTGTGTGCTTCTATGTATGTATGTGTGGGGATAGAGGGGGTATGGAGTGATGGGTCAGTCGTGTTGATTTAGACTAGTCTTAGTTTCTACCATCTGTGGAGAATACAGGAGGTAAAGACTTAGCCTATGTGAGTAGGGAATTAGAAACGACAGGACAGGAATTAGAAACATCAAGACAGGACTTCTGAAGAGCTGTATTAAAAGAGTAGCCAAGAAAAGAATCCACCTAACAGCATAGATAGACGTGAGAAAATTTATCTGTCTCAGCCTGCACTTTGGGTAATAAAATTTTCCAGTGAGCGTAAGTAAACATAGGCCTGTACTGTATGTAGGTTTGGGGTTCAAATTCATACATGGAGTGCCCAAACTTAGAAGTTACTTAAAAAATTGGTCCTAGGCTGCATCTTTATGGCACCTGACAGAAGCAAATAGAAAAACCTATTTGGAGACACATGGCCTCAACCTAAACTACACAGGAGTTTTCATGGACAAAGTCCGACTGAAGATAAGTTTTTATGCTCTTTGTATGGAAGTAGAAAAGCCCTGGAGTTGAGGACAATTTACTCTGAGTAGGAATTAGTACAAAAATAAAAACCAGAACTCTAAATGGATGGGTTAAGTATCCAATGAGACATTCTCAGGTCTAGAACTTAGATCTGAGAAAATTACCAAGAGTGTATTAGAGAAAGGTAAGAAAAATAAAATCATAGATATTCAGAAATAGGATAGAAAGAAGCTCCAACATAAATCCAATTGGAGTTAAGGGGGAAAGAATTATGAGAATGGGGAGAGGCAATATTTGAAGAGATAATGGTTGAGAATTTTACAGAACTGATGAAAGATAAGAATCCTCATATTTAGAATTCACAGTGAGTCTTAAGAAGTAAAATGGACACTTGTAGTGAAATTGCAAAATGCCAAAATCAGAGCTCGTAAACATGACCAGGGAGAAAATACAGATTATCTACAAAGGAATGACAATTAGTCTGACAGAGACTTCATCTGCAGTAATAAAAACTGTGAGACAATGGAATTGTATCCTCAAAATGCGGCAAGACCGTAACTGGCAATCTGGAATTCTGTCCCCTGCTAAACACAGAAGAGTGAAGGCAAAATAAAGACTTGTCAAAAGCAAAGACTGAGTTTACCACCAAATCCTCAAAGAACTACTAAAGAGGATGCTTTAGGGAGAGACTTGAATGGCCACTAAAAAGAATGTTCAAACTCGTTAATGATTGAGGAAATGCAAGTTAAAACAAGGAGACAGCGTTTCAACCATCCCATTGGCACAAATGTAACGAATCTGGTAATATTAAGTATGCTTTTCAGGAGGGAGAGAGGAGACTGGGATCAAGTTATGGAATTCAGGATTTCAATTGTGTTGGCAACATTAAAAAAAAATGATCTGAAGAAATATAGTAAAATGTTCAGATTTGACAGAGTTGGCAGATGGGTACAAAGGTGTACATTGTATTTTTCTCATACTTGTCTGAAGGCTTGGATAAAGGAAGCAAATGAAAAAGACAGTTTTCAGGCAGCTGGGCAAGAGAGGAAGACATGAGAAAACAAGTAGGTGTGAATAGATGTGTGAAGAGAATGACAGGGAAAAAAATGTGTTTTGAATAATGGGAACAGGTGGCACTCATTTCAGAATAATTGCCCTTGCATGAAATTTACAGAAGGAGAAAGGAGAACTAAGAAGTCTGGAATAATCCAGAAGCGGTGAAGTATGGAGAGAGGGTAAAAAGGAAGTCAATAAATGCAGGGTAGAAATTAAAAGTTCTCAAAAAGACAAAGGAAGACAGTATCAGAGTCTGAGACAAATAGTAGGGACAAAAAGGGAATGACAAATGGGAGTTGGAGAGGTTTCAAAGGATTAATTAAATCTGCTCAAATGTGGCAGGATGGGAGAAATGAATACAAATAGCCACAGAGAGCGGAGACTGAGGGAGTGAAAAAGAGTTACTGTTTTTGTTGAACTGACATGTGACTATGTTTGTGTAGGTTTTAGTTTGTAGAGAAAAATTGTAAACACCTCTATCACGGTAGTGAATTATTAAGAAAAAACTATGCTTTGGGCTTTTAATTTTGCTGCTGTGTATTTATCCAGGAAGCTTAAAATATCTCCTACTCTGGAATATGAGCCCAGCATTGTTTCTTCGAGATCTAAGTGGTTCTATAATCTGCTTTACCCCTCAGCCCCAGTGGGGAGAAGGTTGGGTTTTTGTATTTCAGACCCATTGATGGAGGTCAATCAGGATGACTCAAAGAAGAGGAAAAAGGTAGGGTTGGCTGAATGCTGTTTCTAGGAGAAACTGCCTTAATGTTGGGAAGAGTGGTGAAGAGCTGAGTCCATTGGCCTGTAGCCATGATTGTGTGAATGAGGATGACTGCAGGAAGCCTGTGGGGAGAGAGTATGCACATAGAACGTTCTGGCCTTGAGAGCATCTCCCTCGCTGAGCCTGAGTTAAGAGGAGAGGACAGCTGTGATTGCCTATCAGAACCAACCTCGAGTGATGGTGACCAGCAATTGTCAGCATCTTCAGGTGTAGGAAGAGCAATGGTAACCATGGCAACCGCCACAGACTAAGGCTCCTCCCCTCATTTCCAAGCACTATGTAATCTCACAGAATTTGTATATGAAGCTGGGGAGATGGATGGGAAGACCTTGCACCAAATACAAGGAAGGAGATCCCTCTCCTTCTAAACTACAATACATTGAATTTCCCACCAATCCTACTGGATGAACGTACGGTGAGACCCACACCAGGTTGATTTGGTTTATAAAAATAAAGAAAGCATTAAGTCTTATTACTGAGTATCATGAAGTAAATTCATACCTACTTACCTTTATATAATTAAAACCTGTGGAAGTCAAATGTAAAACTGCTTTGCAAACAATGCATTGCAAAGCACTGTGCTTTTCAAGTGTTCTTTTGCAATGATTAATTACCTTCTAACACCCCCTCCCCAATTAAGAAAAAAAAATCTTGCTCTCCAAATAACTAACATGTTCATTAATTTCTAGCCTTGTAGTGAAGCCATATTATTCTGGTCTCTATTTTTTCCCCTTGGAAGTCTATCTTTTGATAGAGAGCCTCTCTGTTACATTCATTTGCCAGGTGAGCTCAAGTGACCTGGCAGAGTGAAGCCTGTCAGTAACGCATGCATGCATGCATGCATTCATTTATGTGACCAACACTTTTACAGCACTTACTGTAGTGTCGCTGTGTGTCGGAATCGACGGCCACAGTTTTGATTTGGTTTTTGGTTTTATGTGCCATATAAAGCTAGTAAAACCCAAACCTGTTGGCCATCAAGTCTATTCTGACACATAGCGACCCTATAGGACAGAGTAGAACGGCTCCATCGGGTTTCCAAGGAGCGCCTGGTGGATTCCAACTGCCGACCTTTTGGTTAGCAGCCAAGCTCTTAACCACTACGCCACCAGGGCTCTATAAAGCTAATAAGCACTTATCAATTAAAGCTCACTGAATCTTGACAGATCTTGGCATATGGGTTATGTGTGGATTCTTGCTTCTTCAGCCTTTTGTCCACCTTTTATGCATATTTACTTGGTGGAAAGAAGCCATATTGGACTTTCTGTTCTTCAGGCACTCCCTGTCTTCTGCTTCTGCAACTTTGAGCACGCTGTTCCTCTGCCTAGGACACTGTCCACAGCCTGGATACCTGGCCTTGATGATTTGCCCTTCAGATCTTGGCTTAAGCATTCTACAGAGCAGCCTTCTTTTAAGTTGTCCCCTTTAGCTAGGTTAGGCTCCCTTTTAGCTAGGTGTCCCCTTTAAAGCTGTCCCCTTTAGCTAGGTTAGACTCCCCTGTTGTATATTCCTATGGCACTAAAGTACCTATTATATTTGAATCTGTCTGTGTCAACATACTTTCTTCACCAGACTGTAAGTTCCTTGGAAGCAAGGACCTTATTTCTCTTGTCTCCCTCCCTCCCCACAGCATTTAATGGGTGCAAAACATTTATTGACTGACTGAAATGGAGCTACAAATAATGTTATTTTCATGTGTATTCTTGGCTTTTATTATAGAAACCTTCAAAACTCAGTTTCCAATTACTGCAAATAATAACAAATATTGTCTGACTTACGAGAGAAAGCTGGAGATAGATGTGCCCTGGCCCTTGTAAGTTAGCTTGGACTGCAATTTGATTCTTAGCTCATTGCTGCATGCTTTAAGTTCGTTGATGAGGTAACTGGAGCTCAACTCCCTGATCCCTTGAGCAAAGATAATAACACTGTTGAGAACCTGTAACTGGTGTTCAGGTTTTATTTGGATAGAGTATATTTTGGTATCATTTGAGTATCTAAAAGAACTGCAGTATTCCTAGATAATGACTTAGCACTTTGTAGTTAAAGCATGGTGAGCATCCACATTCATGGGGAGATTGTTAGAAATGCAGAATATTAAGCCCCATCTCAGACCTATTGACCCGGAATCTTCATTTTAACGCAATTCCTGGGTGACTAATAAACCTGAAACCTGTTGCGGTTGAGTCGATTCCAACTCATAGCGACCCTATAGGACAGAGTAGAACTGCCCCATAGGGTTTCCAAGGAGCGGCTAGTGGATTCCAACTGCCAGCCTTTTGGTTAGCAGCCAAGCTCTTAACCACTGCACCACCAGGGCTCTGGGTGACTAATACCTACCTTAAAGTTTTAGAGGCACTGCTTTAGCATATCAAGTATACCACAGGCAGTTGATGGGGATATTAGGAGAACTATTTGTAAATATTTATTCATTCCTTCATCTGAAACATATCTATAAACATGCATTTTGCATTAGGCATTAAGAGTATTAATAATAATACTGTAATAATAATAAAATGCATTATTTCTAATTCTCACAAAAGCCTTGAAAGGAAGGTGGTATTTGTTTTATTTTACAGTGAAGACACTGGAGGTTAAGTAACATGCCAATGATAACTCAGCAGTATATGAATGAGCTATGATTTGCACCCAGTTCCATCTCTCTTTCTACCAATTCTGTCCTAAAAATGGAGGCTGTAAGATCCTATACTTTGGAATTTTTGATACTCTTGTAACTCATTTTTGGTGTAAATAAAGTGAAACATCTAGTTACTTATGTTCTGGGACAAGGCTTCCAATGGAAAAGGAATGTAGAGAGGAGAAAGCAGACATTCCTAAATAAAAAGGTTAAAGCTCCTCTGTCCACACCAGATATAATAAATGGAATAAAATACACTTTTGTCTCACAATCGTTTTTTTTTTTTTTTAGCTTTTTTATTGTTGTAGTTTAAATGAAGTTTACATTTCAAGTTAGTCTCCCATACAAAAATTTGTACATACATTGTTATGTGATCCTAATTGCTCTCCCCATATTGCAACAGCACACTCCTCCTTTCCTCCCCTGATTCCCCATGTCCATTCAGCCAGTTCCTAACACCTCTCTGCCTTCCCATCTCACCTCTGGACAGAAGCTGCCCCTTTGGTCTCCTGTATCTACCTGAGCTAAGAGACACACTCTTCATGAGTATCACTTTATGTCCCACAGTCCAGTCCAATCCCTGTTTGAAGAGTTGACCTTGGAAATTGTTTTATTTCTGGGCTGATAGAGAATCCAGGGGCCATGTTTTCCAGGGTTCCTCCAGTCTCAGACCATTAAGTCTGGTCTTTTTACTAGAATTTGAGTTCCGCACCCCGCCTTTCTCCTGCTCCATCAGGGACTCTCTGTTGTGTTCCCTGTCAGGGCAATCATTGGTGGTTGCGGGGTACCATCTAGTTCTTCTGGTCTCAGGCTGATGAAGTCTCTGGTTTATGTGGCCCTTTCTGTCTCTTGGGCTAATACTTTCTTTGTGTCTTTGGTGTTCTCCATTCTCCTTTACTCCAGGTGATTGGGACCAATTGATGCATGTTAGATAGCCGCTTGCAAGCTCTTAAGACCCCAGACACCACTCGCCAAAGTAGGAAGCAGAACATTTTCATAATAAGCTTTGTTATGCCTATTGACCTAGATGTCCCCTGAAAGCATGGTCCCCAGACCCCTACCCCTGCTACTCTGTCTCTCAAAGTGTTTGATTGTATTCAAGAAACTTCTTAGCTTTGGTTTAGTCCAGTTGTGCTGACTTCCCCTGTAGTGAGTGCTGTCCTTCCCTTCACCTAAGATAATTCTTATCTACTATCTAGTTAGTAAATAACCCTCACCCTCCCTCCCCACCCTTGTAACCATCAAAGAATGTTTTCTTCTGTGTTTAAACCTTTTCTTGAGTTCTTATAATAGTGGTCTTATATAGTATTTGTCCTTCTGTGACTGACTAAATTCACTCAGCATAATGAGTTCCACCTTTCTCCATGTTATGTTTCATGGCTTCATTGTTGTTCTTTATCGTTGCATAATATTCCATTGTGTGGATATACCATAATTTGTTTATCCATTCATCTGTTGATGGGCATCTAGGTTGTTTCCATCTTTTTGCTATTGTGAACAGTACTGCAGTGAACATGGGTGTGCATATATCTATTCATGTGACAGCTCTTATTTCTCTAGGATCTATTCCAAGGAGCGGGATAGCTGGATCATATGGTATTTCCATTTCTAGCTTTTTAAGGAAGTGCCAAATTGATTTCCAACAACAGTGTATAAGTGTTCCAGTCTCTCCACAACCTCCCCGGCATTTATTATTTTGTGTTTTTGGATTAGTGCTAGCCTTGTTGGGGTGAGATGATATCTCATTGTAGTTTTGATCTGCATTTCTCTGATGGCTAATGATCATGAGCATTTCTTCATGTCTCACAATCTTTTCATGAAAGAATAAAAGTAATTTCAAGCACTGTGTCTAAAAAATCCCTGGAAGACCGTACATTTCTCAGTGTTTTGTGTCAATTCTTTTGTTTGACCTCATAGGCCCAATAGTTATTTCAGGTAAAGAGAAGTAAAGAGGGAATGCATCTCCAGGACTATGACCCCGCCACTGGTTTCTCTGCATCTCAGTTCATACTGTTCACTCGCTATGTGAATAGTCAGCCCTGGACACTCCCCTGTGAAGTGGGGCAAGATAGCAGTTTCTATTACCAATCACAAATCAACTTGCTTGAGTCAACAGAACATTGCCAGAGGTCCTGCTGCTCATCTCCACCTTCTTGTTTGCTTGGCAAGAGAGATTCCAGCTGCAGGCAAGTGATGCAATGAAATGCCTTTGATTTTTACTCCAGAGTATTGGGGAATGCATGTTTGCTGGGCAGTAAACATTGTTTTCAGGGTCATAGTCATTTTTTCCAAAGTTGCAAGAAAGACCATTTATGATTCTAGCACCAGGAAAAAAAGAACATTGTTTCCTGATTAGCCAAAAAACAGAACAATTACAAAATATTGCCTAATACAAGTGATGCAATAAAAATGTTTGAGGCAAATACAATTCAGACTGTCTGAAAGCTTGAATTGGAATACCCAAATGTTGTAGCTTTGTATAGGATTGCCAGACATTTCATGAGCTTGCTTTTTCGTGTGAGAGGAAAACTTGCCTTTTGAAGAAATGTGGTGCGCATACTTTAATATAACATGAAAGGAAAGGTACTTTGTGCCAGGAAATCACTCGCGGGAGATGGAATCCTTTTAAACAAATCTGGTGCCAAGCTTTTTCTGAAAGTTTGAAGTTAGAATGAAATAATCTAAAATTGCATTCATAACAACCACCCCTTGGCCTTTCATACGGAGTTTGCAAAGCCTGTCTGAAAACACACACTCAGCCCTTGCAGCTCTTCTTTGTAAGCCAAATGGTATACAAAGACTGCTTCTTAGACTAATTGGGATAGCTTCCAGCTAGTGGTGATGATTTTTAGATTTATGACAAGTTCTAGATCTGACTGGAGGCATAGCATGTTTGAAAAAATGAGGTGTAAGTTCTTCTGGGATGGGGTTGACCAACCACTGCCTCTCAAAATAATACACAAGTTCTGAACCACAAGAGTAGGCAACTCAACAATGAGGGAAACAAGCTGGAGGATTGGTTTTTGTTTTTTTTTTTAATAGTATTTGTTTTTAGGTGAAAGTTTACACAGCAAATTAGATACCCTTTAACAATTTTTATGCAAATTTTTCTGTGCCATTGGTTGCATTTTTTAAAAATTTTATTGTGTTTTAGGTGAAAGTTTACAGTGCAAATTAGTTTCTCATTCAAAAATTTATACATAAATTGTTTTGTGACATTGATTGCAATTTCCACAATGTGTCAGCACTCTCCTGCTTTCTCTTTACGCTCTGGGTTCCCCATGTCCATTCGACCAGAATTCCTGTCCCTTCCTGCCTTCTCGTCTTTGTTTTTGGGTGGATGTTGTATACTTGGTTGAACTAAGAAACACATTCCTTGCATGTGTTATTGTTTGTTTTATAGGCCTGTCTAATCTTTGGCTGAAAGGTTGACTTTGGGAGTGGCTTCAGTTCTGAGTTAGCAGGGTGTCCAGGGCCTATAGTCTCAGGGGTTCCTCCAGTCTCTGTCAGACCAGTAAGTCTGGGTTTTTTGTTTTCTTTTTTTGTGAATTTGATTTTTTTCCTACGTTTTTCTCCCACTCTGTCCAGAACCCTCTATTGTGATCCGTGTCAGAGCAGTCTGTGGTAACTGGGCACCGTCTAGTTCTTCTGGGCTCAGGCTGGTGGAGGCTGTGGTTCATGTGGTCCATTAGTCCCTTGGACTAATATTTTCCTTGTGCTTTGCTCCAAATGTGATGGACCAATACATGTATTTTATTTTAGTCACAATTATGTTGTTTATTAGGGAAGTAACAGTTACAATTCAGGCTTAGGAACACTCAGGATACAGTTCTTCCATCAGGACGGCCTCTTCCCAGGCGTGCTCGCAGGCAACCTCTCCCTGGCCTTCAGCCTCTGCCCAAAGGCACTCAGCTTTCTCAGTCCATGGGCCGGGTCTCTGCCTCCGCTTCTCATTGCCTTCAGTATTACATCTCTCTCTCTGTGTCTCCTGGTTGCAGGAGCTTCTCAGCGCAGGGATCCCAGGTCCAAAGGACACACTCTGCTCTTGGCTCTCCTTCCTTGATGGTGGTGGGATCCTCTCTTTCCCAGCTCTGGGGTGGCTCATTTCAAGCCCCCTGGGGTGGCGAAACTGACCAATCCCCTTAGTGGACCACAATTACCCTATATGCACAGTCTCACACAATCACTTGGGTGGAAGTTACAAGACCATGGCAAGAAAGGCCACACAACAGCGATCCATTGCATCGCAATTATCTAAGAATCTAAAATGGATCTCTATTATTTTTATACTGTAATCAGAAGACTATAATCAAAGTGTATATTTTAAAGAAAGGAAAATAAGTGAAGGCTGAGGGGAGAGATTCTGATAATTTATATGAAGCCCTGGGTTTAATTGACCATAAGCTTTCTTTGAGCAATGGGGTGATTGAGCTGCTAAGAAAGCCACCTAATACCGCATACATAGAAGTCTAGATCGCTATTAGTGCTCTGCACTGCTCAGACTGCATGTGGGATTTTTTTTTTTTAAACTGTGCTTTAGGTGCAAGTTTACAGCTCAAGTTAATTTCTCATACAACAATTTATACACATACTGTTATGTGACACTAGTTGCAATCCCTATTAATAGATGTATTATAGATGGCTGCTTGCAAGCTTTTAAGACCCCAGACACTACTCACCGAAGTAGGATGTAGACCATTTTCTTTGTGAACTAAGTTATGCCAATTAAGCTAGATGTCCCCCGAGACCATGGTCCCAGCCCTCAGTCCCAGTAACTTGGTCCCTCAAGGTATTTAGATGTGCCTAGGAGGCTCCTATGACTTTGCCTTGGTCAAGTTGTGCTGACTTCCCCTACCATTGGTTACAATTTTTGCAGTATGTCAGCGTTCTCATTCTTTCCATTCTGTTCTTTTTCCATTGATCTAGCTTCGCTTCCCGCCTTGCTTTCTCACCTTTGCTTTTGGGTAAATATTGACTATTTGATATTATATACAGGCATTCCTCGGAGATATCGTGGGTTAGGTTCAGGACCACCGTAATAAAATGAATATCGCAATAAAGTGAGTCCCTCAAATTTTCTGGTTTCCCAGGGCATATAAAAGTTACGTTCACACTATACTGTAGTCTATTAAGTGTGTAATAGCATTATGTCTAAAAAAATAATGTACATATCTTAATTTAAAAATACCTTATTGCTAAAAAAATCCTAACTTCATATGAGCCTTCAGTGAGTTGTAATCTTTTTGCTGGTGGAGGGTCTTGCCTCGATGTTGATGGCTGCCGACTAATCAGGGTGGTGGTGGTTGCTGAAGGTTGTGGTGGCTGAATTCGGGTACCAGCTCCAGGGGAAGGCTTTCTCTCTCAGCTCTAGGGGAAGGTCCTTGTCATAAATTTTCCCTTGGTCTAGGAGCCTCTCAGCACAGGGACCCCAGGTCCAAAGAATGTGCTTCACTCCTGGCTCTTCCTTCTTGGTGGTAATGGGATCCCTCTCCTCTCTGCTCGATTCTCTCTTTTATATCTCAAAAGAGATTGACTCAAGATACAACCTAATCCTGTAGATTGAGTCCTGCCCCATTAACATAACTGCCTCTATCTTGCCTCATTAACTTTATAGAGGTTAGGATTTACGACACATAAGATAATCACATCAGATCACAAAATGGAGAACAGCCACACAATACTGGGAATCATGGCCTAGTCAAGTTGACACACATTTTGGGGGGACACAATTCAATTCATAACAGCAGGCATGAAAACAACATTAATCTCCTTGTATATCTCCATCAGTGCTCTTGGGTGACCAGGTGCATTGTCAATGAGCAGTAATATTTTGAAAGTAATCTTTTTTTTCTAAGCAGTAGGTCTCAACCTGGAACCAAAAATCAAACCCATTGCCTTTGAGTGGATTCTGACTCATAGCGACCCTATAGGACAGAGTAGAACTGCCACATAGGGTTTCCAAGGAATGGCTGGTGGATTTGAACTGCCAACCTTTTGGTAGTAGCCGAAGCTCTTAACCACTGTGCCACCAGGGCTCCAGGTCTCAAAAGTGGGCTTAAAATATTCAGTAAACCATGTTTTAAATAGATACACTGTCATCCAGGCTTTGTTGTTCCATTTATAGAGCACAGGCAGAGTAGATTTAGCATAATTCTTAAGGGCCCTAGGATTTTCTGAATGGTAAATGAGCATTGCCTTCAACTTAAACTCACCAGCTGCATTAGCCCCTAACAAGAGAATCAACCTGTCCTTTGAAGTTTTGAAGCAGGTATTGGTATTGACTTCTCCTCTCTAGCTATGAAAGTCCTAGATGGCATTGAAAATCTGTTGTTTAGTGTAGCCACCTTTATCAAGTATCTTAGCTAGACCTTCTGGATAACTTGCTGCAGCTTCTGCATCAGTACTTGCTGCTTCACCTTGCACTTTTATGTTGTGAAGATGGCTTATTTCCTTAAATCTCGTAAACCAACCTCTGCTAGCTTCAAACTTTTCATCTGTAGCTTCCTCACCTCTCTCAGCCTTCATAGAATTGAAGAGAGTTAGGGCCTTGGTCTGCATTAGGCTGTGGCTTAAGGAAATGTTGTGGCTGGTTTGATCTTCTATCCAGACCACTAAAACTTTCTCCGTATCTGCAAAAAGGCTTGTCATGCTCATCTAGTACTACTGTAACAAAAATACTACAAGTGGATGGCTTTAACAAAGAGAGGTTTATTCTCTCACAAGCTTGTAGGCTACAGGTCCAAATTCAGAGTGTCAGATCCAGGGGAAGGCTTTCTCCGTCTGTGGGCTCTGGAGGAAGAACCTTGTCATCAGTCTTCCCTTGGTCTGGGAGCATCTCAGTGCAGGAACCTCAGGTACAAAGGACGCGCTCTGCTCCCGGCACTGCTTTCTTGGTGGTGTGAGGTCCCCATGTCTCTCTGCTCACTTCTCTCTTTTATGTCTCAAAAGAGATTGGCTTAAGACACTAATCTTGCAGATCTCATCAATATAACTGCCACTAATCCATCTTATTACATCATAGTGATAGAATTTGCAACAAATAGGGAAATCACATCAGATGACAAAATGGTAGACAATCATACAAAACTGGGAATCATGACCTAGCCAAGTTGACAGATACTTTTCGGGGGCACAATTCAATCCATGACATGTCTGTTTCACTTTCTTATCATTTGTGTGTTCACTGGAATAGCACTTTTAATTTCCTTCAAGAATTTTTCCTTTATATTCACAATATGGCTAACTGTTTGGTGCAAGAGGCCTAGCTTTTGGCCTGTCTCAGCTTTCAACATTCCTTCCTCACTAAGCTTAAGCATTTCTAGCTTTTGATTTAAAGTGAGAAGCATGCTACTCTTCCTTTCACTTGAACACTTAGAGGCCCTTTTAGGGTTATTAATTGGCCTAATTTCAATATTATCATGTCTCAGGGAATAGGGAGGCCCGAGGAAAGGAAGAGAGAATGGCTAGTTGGTGGAGCAGTCGGAACAAATACAACATTTATTGATTAAATTTGCTAACTTACATGGGCACAGTTCGTGGCTCCCCAAAACAATTACAATAGTAACATCAAAGATGACTGAGCATAGATCACCATACAGATACAATAATTAAAAAGTTTGAAATATTGCGAGAGTTACAGAAATGTGACAGAGACATGAAGTGAGTAGACGCTGCTGGAAAAATTGGGGCCAGTATAATTTCTGGACTCAGGATTGCCACAAACCTTCAATTTGTAAAAAGCACAGTTATCTGCAAAATGCAATAAAGTGAAGTGCAATAAAACGAGGTATGCCTGTAGTTAATTGTTTAAGGGAGCACATTACTCACAGGTGATATTGTTTATTTTATAAGCCAATCTATTCTTTGGCTGAAAGGTGACCTACAGAAATAGCTTCAAATTCAAATTCAAAGGGTATCTTAGGACAATTGTCTTGGGAGTTCCTCTAGTCTCTATTGCCCCAGTAGGTCTGGGCTTTTTTAGGAATTTGAGTTTTGTTCTACATTTTTCTTCCATTCTACCTGGGTCAGGGTTGGTTTTCTGTTTTTCCCATACCAGGGATAGAACTTTTTCCTTTATCACACTTGGCCCTGTATGGTTTTCTTCAGTAGTGATCCCATATACAAGTAATTTTTTGCTTAGGACATCTTAATGCTGCTGGAGGCTCAAAATCTATCAGCTTTCAGCTCCCCTGAGCCTTGGGAAATCTCCACCCTTCTTCCTATTTGCCAGTTTGTTTTCTTAGCTTGTTAACGTTCCTCTTTAAAGTGTAAACACACTGTTTCCATCTCAGTCCTGCTTGCTTGACCCTCCAATCACTGATGAATTCTAGAAATAAGAAAGGAATTGCTCCTTTACATTATTTTCCCAATTTGAGTCTTTTCTCAGCTTGGAGAGATGGCTGCCTGTTGTTAGTGGAGGGCCCTTTTACCTCTGGTGAGAATTCAACAAAGGCAAAAACTCAGCTAAGAAATTAAACCGGATCAAACTCCTGACTAATGTCCAAAACACAATATTGGGGTTTGTGTCATCCAGAATAAGACCCCTCCCTAAAAAAAAAAAAAAAAAAACCTTGAAATTTACTTCCCGCAGCAACAGAAGCATGATAAGAAATATGGGAATGTTACTACTTTTTTTTTTTTTTAATGAGTAATATCCCAGGGTGAAAAAAGTAATTATTTTGTTCATATAGGAAGTGGTAGACCTCATAAATTCCCCTTCTTTTTTTTTGAAGCAATAGAATACAATTTTAAGTTTGCTTTTGCCATCATAAAAAGCAGAATTTAGCTCTCCACCTAAATACATGATAACTATTTTTAGATTTATGATAAACCCTAGACCTGTCTAGGGTAAAGAATGTGTATTTATTTAGTATGAAAGGCAGTCTCTTGGGAGTATTGTGTGGGAACTGTGTTATTAAATATTCGGATGCTGGAGAGGCTGTTTGAAATGTCCTAGGCTTCCAGCCAGGGCGAGTGAACGCCTTATCCCAGAGTTCTTCACACATGTGTCCCTTTTCTGTGGGGCAGGGAAAGAATACTGAATTGGAAATCAAGAGATGTAAGTCCAGCTCCGTATTTACTACATATTTGCTTTGTTATCTTGGGCAAGTCATTTCCTCTCTCTGTATACCTTACTGAAGGTGTAAGTAAAAATGAGGTAGTTGAACTAAGACAGTGAGTTTCAACTTTTTTTAATTTAATTGTTTTCACAGTGGTATCATATCAAATGTAATCTTTACATAAACCTCAGTACATAATAGAGATAAGAGCTATATTTTATTTGAGAATTTATGAATTCTAACTTATTTGAAAGCTAGACAATGAGATCAGAGACTGTTTTGATGTTCATAAACAATTATAACTAAAAAAGGTATAGTGACACTTGCAATTTTATGTTAACATCAGAATCTAATTTATTTCTGTATTTCGTTTGGTAGCACTATATGGAAAAAGCTCCTGGTCCACACAAGATAAAAGACAGATGGTAGCTTTTTGTGTTTTTAAATAGGTCCCCTGTAGTCTCAATCTCAAATTCTTCAATTAAATTATTCCAGAGGTCTGAAAGAGCAACATTAAGAAACTTTTATACAAATGTTCAATTACTGACATATCCTAAAAAACTATTCACCTTCTATACTGAGGAGGGTTCACTTTAAAAGCAATTAATAAATGAACTCCTGAGGAAGCTTAAATCATCATAATTGGCTGATGCTGTTTTTTAAAATGTCATAAAACCCTGAGTTATTTAATGGTGCCATTTGAAAACGTCTCTTTAATTGGAGATTTTGTCAGACATTCCCTTAAATTTTCTAAAGAGTAAAAAGTTATTTTCTCATTTTGAGTCTAAAATAGAAAGCTGATGCTTTCTCTGTGGTTGTGAGCAGTAGCATGGAACCCATGCACTGCCAAAATAAGCCCATTCAGCTAATTAAAAATATCAGCTAAATATTGCAGCTGGTACAACCAAGGTACATTTGAGAGATGTTCAATTGATAGAGTTTTTTTTTTTTTGAAACAAAAAAGATATTAATATTTTTCATTTTAAATATCTGTATCAGCATCTTATCTTGAAACTGTTAAAAACAACAATGTAAATGAATTTATAATAAATTGAACAGTTAGGGAGTTTGTATTAAAAAAATTATTGCTAGTTTCATTTGAAATATCTATATAAGCACCTTGTCTTGAAACTATAACTATTAGAAACTTCACTATTAAAATATGCATTTTGTAGCTTTCCACCTTTATCATTATAAATAAATCTGAAAAATCTCCAGTTTAAATACTATGCTTTAATAAATTTGATGACTTTTATGGCTTTATCCAAATGAAAATGTTGCATAGACAACTATTTACCACAATGACCATGAGCGTATTTCAGCAACAGTTTTATCTAAGCAACTCTTTTCATATCGTCAAAATAGTCATGACTACATGTTTGACAAGTTAGTCAATAGTATATTAAAGTCTTATCTAAAATTTATTTTTTTCTCCTGTTGTGTTTTATACAATAAACCTTCCTTGTGTTCACTTGCGTGACTATGTATAAAAACAAGAAGAAACACAGAGATCAGCGGATCCATATTTTAATCCAGCTGAGTTGTAAAATCTAAAGCTTTAAAGGAATTCACCAGATATATATTTTGAATGTGCATTTTTTAAATTAGATCAGTGATAGTATAGTGGTATGATTCCCCCAAGGATATTTGGAAATATGTTGGGGTCTTTCTAACCCACAACAGCGGAGGGTGTGACTGGCATTTATTTCCCTTGAGCCACAGATGCTCAGTGACTTGTACTTGTCCCACCTCAAATGTCAACAGTGCCTAGACTTTATCAGAAAATGAGAGTAATTATGTTTTTGGTAAGTGTTTGCTCATTACCACCAAGAAAGAAGAGCCAGCAGTGGAGCATGTCCTTTGGACCCAGGTTCCCTGTGTTTGGAAGTTCCTAGACCAGGGGAAGATTGATGGCGAGGACCTTCCCCCACAGCTGACAGAGAAAGCCTTCTCCTGGAGCTGACACCTTGAATTCGGACTTCTAACCTCCTAAACTGTGAGAGAATAAATTTCTGTTTATTAAAGCCATCCACTTGTGGTACTTCTCTTATAGTAGCGCTAGATAACTAAGACAGAATTTGGTACTGAGAGTGGGATGCTGCTCTAACAGATACCTACAATGTGGAAGCAGTTTTGGAATTGAGTAATGGGTAGAGGTGGGAAGAGTTTTAAGGTGCCTAATAATGAAAGCCTAGACTGCCTTGAAGAGACTGTTGGTGGAATTATGGACCTCAAAGACAATTCTGGTGAGGGCTCAGAAGGAAGTGAGGAGAGCTGTAACACCAGAGACGGCGCAGACGACGAGAAACAGCAGCAGAGAAATGGCAGCAGAAGAACCAGGAGACCATTGCAAGATGGCATGGAAATCGACCTATGGAGCGATAGAGCTGAGTGCCTTCGGGTAGAAGGCTTCCTGGCAGAGTAGGGTGCCTCTGGGCACTTATTGGTAGAGCTAAAGAACTTTGTAACACTTGCCTGAGGAGGGCAGAGG
The DNA here is from genome assembly GCF_000243295.1 of Trichechus manatus latirostris. Classification (NCBI taxonomy): domain Eukaryota; kingdom Metazoa; phylum Chordata; class Mammalia; order Sirenia; family Trichechidae; genus Trichechus; species Trichechus manatus. The sequence continues at coordinate 1,555,840 of NW_004444225.1, forward strand.
CCAGCCGGCCCAAGAGGCCTGAAGCACCGTGAGGCCAAGGAACCAGGAAACAGAAGCTGAAGAGACAAAGAGCACAGGAAGCAGAGCTGTTTCAGTCTCAAAGGTGGGGCCATGGCCTTCTACGTTTCATAGAGTCAGCTGTTCACCAACTTGATTCCAGAGTGTGGGGCTGCCTTTCATTAGTGCCAGTGGGATGGGGCCAAATCCAAAACTGAGGGGGCAGGGCTGTCATGCCCAAGAGGCAGAAGAACGGGGCTTGCCAGGGCTAAGGAGGTGGAGTTGCCACTCAGATGAATTAGGAAAATGGGGCTGCCCAAAGCCAAGGGAGCAGAGTTGAAGTTCCAGTGGGCCTGGAAGGTGGAGCTGAAGCCCAGGGCCGAGGGGCCTCCATGCAGAATCTAGAGAGAGTGTGGCCAACACCCAGAGTCTGGAGGGCAAGGCCATTGCCTAAATGGTCTTGGATAACAGAGGATTATTTTCAAGCTTTGAGAACTAATGTAAATTGTTCTACTGGGTTTTGAACTTACTTGATGCCCCTTATCCCTTCTTTACCTCCAATTTCTCCCATTTGTAATGGAAATGTCTACCATGTGCCTGTTCTACCATTATACTTTGAAAGCAGATACTTGTATTCTAGATTTCACAGATGAAGAGGAATTTTGCCCCAGGATGAAATTTGGACTTGGAGTTGATTTAAGACTTTTGGGATGATATGATGGATTGAATGTGTTTTACATTTGGCAAGGACGTGAATTTTGGGGAGCCAAAGGGTAGAATGTTATAGATTGAATTGTGTCCCCCCAAAATGTGTCAGCTTGGCTCGGCCATGATTCCCAGTATTGTGTGTTTGTCCTCCATTTTGTGATCTGTTGTAATTTCTCTATGTGTTGTAAATCCTAACCTCTATGATGTTAAAGAGGCAGAATTAGAGGCAGTTATGTTAATGAGGCAGGACACAAGCTACAGGATTATGTTGTATCTTGAGTCAATCTCTTTTGAGATATAAAACAGAAGAGAGAAGAGAGGAGAGGCACCTCATTACCACCAAGCAAGAAGAGCCAGGAGCAGAGCACATCCTTTGGACCCGGGTCCCCGCACTGAGAAGCTCCTAGGCCAGGGGAAGATTGATGAGAAGGATCTTCCCCCAAAACCGACAGACAGAGAAAGCCTTCCGCTGGTACTGGCTCCCTGAATTCGTATTTCATGCCTCCTAAACTGTGAGAGAATAAATTTCAGTTTGTTAAAGCCATCCACTTGTGGTATTTCTGTTACAGCAGCACTAGATAACTAAGACACACCCTCAAGGATATTTGGAAATATGTTGGGGCATTTATAACCACAACTGAAGGTGCAACTGGCATTTAGTTCCCTTGAGACACAGATGCTAAATGACTTGCATTTGTTTCACCTTAGATGCTGACAGTGCCTGGACTTTATCAGAAAATAGAGCAATTACGTTTTTGTAAGTGTTTGTTTATTTATCATAACCCAGACTTTAATGAACTCTTTCTGGTAGAATTTGTCTTTTCCTCATTTGCAACTAATATTGAATGGTCTTATCAAGGAACTTTCATAGTCAGCTTTAAATTTTGTTCACACAAAATTTTTGTTGATGATGTTAAGTAGTTCAGTTAGGCAGAAGCATCTGAGTTCCTTACATATGTTTGTATTGGACTCACCGTGTTCTGTTTCAAAATCATGTAACTTGGTAGGACTACAGAACTATTGTAAAATTACACTGCATGAAGTACAAGAAGTTGTGCACTTTTAGTTACACTAAAAATGAAACTGGATGACAGATATTTCTCATTGTACTTTCTTGCCTTCAAAAGATTGCGTGTGCAAAAAAAGACCAGACTTACAGGTCTGACAGAGATTGGAGGAACCCCCAGGACTATGGCCCCTGGACACCCTGTTAACTCAGAACTGAAGCCGCTTCCGAAGTCCACCTTTCAGCAAAAGATCAGACAGACCTGTAAAACAAACAAAAACACACTTGAGGAACGTGCTTCTTAGTTCAACCAAGTATACGAGACCAAATGAGCAATATTTGCCCAAAAGCAAAGATGAGAAGGCAGGAAGGGACAGGAAACCTGGTTTAATGGACACAGGGAACCCGGGGTGTAAAGGGAAAGGCGTAGAGTGCTGACACATTGTGGGGATTGCAACCAATGTTACAAAACAACTTGTGTATGCATTTTTTAATGAGAAACTAATTTGCTCTGTAAACTATCACCTAAAACACAAAAAAATTAAAAAAAACAACAGATTGTGTGTGCTACAACAAGCACATTGCGTTCATTTCATATACTATTATTAGAGTGCTAGGACTGATCGTTAACTGAATATCACTTTTTGTCATGAGGTGCAATCTTGTTTTACTTATCACGATATTTTCTCATTAAATTTAATTTTTTATCAGTGATTCATTTCTGCTTTTAAAGGTAATTATTTCATTTCACTAGGAAAAAATAAAAATTTCAAATTTAAACAAAAAAATATCCAGAGCCTACAACAAGGCTTAGATTTAAATGATTACCATGACATGTGTTTGCTTATTGCTCTGTGGCTGTGCAGCCTTCTGTGGCATTGTGACAAGAACAAACACAGAGCAGAAGGTCTTGAACCTTGTCTGGCATTTGATGAATTTGATTAAAGTGTGTGAGGATAAGTCTACTCCCTGTGTAACTTTATGTGAGAGGCCTGAATTAAAAAAAAAAAAAAAAAAGAATGGCACAGAATCACTACTTCTTCAGTTACACACACACACACACACACACACACACACACACACACACACACCAGAGATGGCTAAAAATGCTATATTTCAAGGTCTGCACAAAAATGAGGAAACCTGAATGGAAGTTAACATGATGGTGGTGGTCTCCACTGTGTTCAAAGTTGATGTTTACAATGACTTTTTTTTTAAAAAAGTTAAAATATATACTGGCTATGAATTTCATATTCATAAAGTCAGGTGTGCATTCTTGTAACATTCTTTCTGTAAGTCAGCTTGATTTCTGACCAGTCTGAGCTCTTAGCCTGTCTGACGTCAGACAGCCTGGTCAAGTAAATGTTTTCTTTTTCTTTTTTCTGAATCCAATCTAGTAATTTCTACATCAGTTTCAGTTTAAAACAATCCCAGTGCAGAGTGGCCACTTATCAAGATCTCCTCTTCTCTTGTCCAGGTCCCAATTCTAAACTCCTAAGGGCCGACACAATTGCCGTTTGGCATAGCCCAGCAGAGGAGGAAAAAAACCAAAACCACTTGCCATGGAGTCAGTTTCAACTCATGGAAACACCATATGTGTCAGAGTAGAACTGACTGTGCTCCATAAGGTGTTCAATGGCTGATTTTTCAGAAGTATATCACCAGACCTTTGTTTCAAGGTGCCTCTGGGTGGCCTCAAACTACCAACCTTGTAGGTAGCAGCCAATGTCATTAACTGATTGTACCACCCAGGAACTCTAACTGAGGAGGGAGCTCTTCATTTCTTGGGCTATCCTCGGCTTTCTCACTGGGGAGTCTGCCTGTGTTTATTTGGTTCATACCAAACAACCAAACAACCTGGCAAAAATGACGGCTCTCAAATTCCACTGTGTCCTCTTTTACCTATTTCAGGAGGCCCAAGTCATAGCTTTCTCATGCATGTAGTGAGTAGCTTTGCCCTGCAGATGGTATCCTGACAGCTGGACATCCATGCCTACCCACATGGCACCTGTGGAAACTTCTGGATCTTCCCCATCCCCTTAGGAAATCTAGGGAAACTCAGGGGTTGTTTCTAGCTCCTTTTTGGTATAGATATCTCTTGCTGCTTTCTCCACTATCTTGCTGCCTTATAACTCAGAGTGCTTCTGTATGGCTGAAGCTCTCAAAATATTTTAAATTTAGAACTGACCACAAATTCTCTTTACTTTTGGATTTCCCAATTAAAGATTTTCCATATTGTCTCCCCTGGTGAATGGCCACTGTATTCTGTTTCTCATCATTCTCCAAACTCTCCTTTCTCCTCCTGAGAATTTTTTTTTTTTAAATCTACTTGGGGTTAGAGGTGAGAGAATAGGAACAAAACCTGTTCTCCCAGTTTGTATCTACTTTTTGCAATATTTTGTTCTTTCACCTGGGTGGGGGTGGGAAGGGAATTTTCTTTGGAATTTAGAGATACGGATCTCTATTAAAGCATAGAATTATAATAAAAGATAAAAATCTGTTCCTCCATGTACTGCTTCCCTCTATCCCCTTATGGTCAAAGTTCATGAAATAGTCGAGTCAACTTCATTTGTTGTTTCCACTTCCTCTCTTCCCTCACTCCTCAGCTAGTTCCAGACTAACTTCTAGTTCCACCACTCCAGGGAATACGCTCTTACCAAGGAACTTCATGTTGCTAAATCCAAAGATGTATCAGTCTTTATCGGCAGGCCTTCCAGCAGTATTTGACCCTGTTGACTACTACGTTCTTTTTCAAATACTCTCTACTGTTTTTGTGACTCTCCCTCTTCCTAGGTTTCCTTCTGTATTTTGGACCCATGTGTCTCAGTTTTCTTCATGCGCTTGTCTTCCTCTATCTACCCTTTAAATATTGGTGTTTTTTAGGGTCCTGTCTGGGGCTGTCTTCCTGTTTCACTCTACCTGCGTTTCTTCAGTGATCTTATCTACTTCCATGGCTTCATGTATTACTTATATGTCAACAACTCCCAAACTTATAACATCATCCTGTTTTTTCTGAGCTTCAGATTCATATATCCAACTAACCTCTTAACATTTCCATTTGGTTATCCAGTTCAAAACTAAACTTATTATCTTCTCCACTAAACCTGCTGTTCCCTTGAGTTTCCTATCTTTGTGAATAGTCACTTTGACCATCTAACTCGCCAAGCTTGAAAACTAGGCAATGTCCTTGATTTCTCTCTCTCTCCCCCATATATCCAGTCTTGTTAATTCTACCTGTCAAATTAATCTAAAATCTATTCACGTCTTTCTATCTCCTCAGTCAGTGCCATAGGTCAGGCAACCATTATCTCTTATCTATTGCAATAGAAAAAACTGGTCTCTGGTCTTGCCCATTTCCCTTGGTTTTATTCCAATGTCTTGAAGAATATCAAACTTCACTCACACCTATTTTGTGTTCTACCATGGGCATTATCTATAAACACATGAAGAGGTATGGAGCAGAGACTTAACAGATCTCTACTAATTTACAAATTACAGTCTAAAGTATTTTTTTAAGACCTAGATGATAACCTAACATGGAAAACAGAAATTCAGCAGGACTAATGTATTGTGAATTGAGTTATTTTACTCTTATGGCCAGGGTTCTCATTGTCTATAGACTGTTTAGGAAATTTCTAATCCATCTTTCAATAGATTTCAAAAGTCATGGCCTAAAGATTTGTTATGGGTATTTCTGGGGAGCTTTTGAGTCCAAGCCCAGAGTGCCTAAGAGTAGTAGCTCCATTAAAATTCCAATAAAATAATCTGTAACAAAGAAAAGCTTTTTATAATAGAGTGACACAATATTAAATGGCACTTTCCCTTTTGGTGTGAGTTTTGGCTAAGGCCTCAGGGCTTAGTGCTATTGTTATTAAAAGCCCCTACATTCTAAGTAGATACATGCTGGACCCATTTATCAAACTGCATGGGAGACAGAATGAAGTTTCCTTACAAGGATTTTGTAGCAGAATACTGTAGAATTTCTCTTCCCTTCCCCATGTAGAGGAAGAGTCCTTGTCTCTGGTCCTCTTAAGACATGTGATAGGAAGATTTGGAACCATTGCCACAGGAATGGAAGCAGTGTGATCACACCACACTTAGGAAAATCTGACATGATTTCTCTGGAGTTTGGGGAGGGGGGCTGGTATTTGGGATTCAGAAGCTGAAGTGGAAGAATAAATTTTAAATTGGATGTAAGATAGAAATTAAAAAAAGAGACCTTTTATTTTAGAATAGTTTTAGATTTACAGAAAATTTGCTAGTACAGTGAGTTTCCATATGTTATATAAGTAATTAAGAAACAAACATGTTACTTCTGCTTCAGTGAGTAGTATCTGGGGTCTTAAAAGCTTGTGAGTGGCCGTCTAAGATACTCCACTGGTCTCCCTATCTGGAGCAAGGGAGAATGAAGAAAATCAAAGACACAAAGGAAAGGTTAGTCCAAAGAACTAATGGACCACAAGTACTACAGCCTCCACCAGACTGAGTCCAGCACAAATAGA
>NW_004444225.1:1562198-1610679 GCF_000243295.1 Trichechus manatus latirostris
TTTTAGCTCAGTAATGAAGTCACTCCTGAAGGTCACCCTTCAGACAAAGATTAGACAGGCCCATAAAACAAAACAAGATTTGGGCACACCAGCCCAGGGGGAAGGATGAAAAGGCGGGAGGGGACAGGAAAGCTGGTAATAGGGAACGCAAGGTCGAGAAAGGGAGACTGTTGACATGTCATGGGATTGGCAACCAATGTCACAAAACAATATGTGTACTAATTGTTTAATGAGAAGCTAGTTTGTTCTGTAAACCTTCATCTAAAGTACAACAAAAAAAGAAATAAACATATGTTACAAGGTTCTATGCTTGAAAATTTCCTACTGATGGGAGGTAAGACCAAAAAAAAAAATTTGGAGACCTTTGAATAAGAGCAGAAGGGAATTCAACTGAGAAGACTGCATTTCTCCTTCCCAGTGAAACCCACAAATATTAGTGTAAAAGTGGATGGGAGAGAGAAGCAGGGATGAATGAGAGTGCTATACAGGAACAATGAATGCACCCTGCTCCTTCTCTTCTCCATCCCATGCAGTTTGTCCTGCAGCTAGGAAATTATCCCCAGGCCAAAAATTGGAGAATGTTTTTCTAACACAGTTGAAAGAATTGTCTGGTGAGAAGTAGTTAGTTAACATTTATGTTAAACCATTGTTTAATAGCTGTCTTGTAATTAGATTATTGAAACAAAATTCATTAAAAATTAGAAGTAGTGTGCATATCTAAATGCAACTTTTTCTTCCATTCAGAAAACAAAACAAATTATAAAAAAAGTCTGTGCCATGAAAGTAAAAAACAAAATGGCCAATGTGATACAGCAAAGACTAATATGAAAAGTATTTATAAAGAAAAATACTTTTACAGGAAGCAAAGTCCTCAATAGAAAATTGGACAATGGTTGAGGCGGTACAGAAAGATTGCATAAAATAATATGCAAATATTAATCCAAAATTTAAAAATTGTTAAAAGGAATGCAAACTAAGAATAAAATAAACAAAAATTTAAAATGTAAAAACTCTACATTAGCAAGGCTTTGAAGAAACTGGCAATATCACCTTTTCCTGCAGGCAGTATAAATTGGTTCAGTTCTTTTGAAGAGCAATTCAGCAATAAAAAATAGTCGGAAAACATTTTAGGCTTTTTTTTTCCATAATCATAATTCTGATAATTTGTTCTACAGAAATTACTCCAAAGAATAAACAAACAATGTTTAGAGAGATTATCATAATATTGGAAGAGGCTGCCCAGGCCTGGTTCACTATTATTTACTCCGCATTGCTAACCGCCACATTGTCTCATGATCTTGTTTCTACAAAGGGTTTAAGATTAACTGATGTTCCTGCTTGGAGGGTGGAAAACAAGTGATAATGATCTAAGGATGAAAACCGAACAAAGCGCCCATCTTGGGACAAGAAAAACCAGGATGTCGCCAGATAATCCCCAACGATGTCACCAGATAACCCCCAAGAATACCAGTAAAAGATTAACTCATCTGAGACATGACCACCTCAAGGGGGAACTAACACAAACTTCTAAGACCCATAATCCTGTCCCTATAAAAGCCTTCAGCAGATCTCCAGTGGGGGAGATGAGTTTTTTGGAGGAATCTATTCCCCTATATATCGATATATAATAAACCTCTTGCTGCTCACCTCACCCCTGTCTCAGAATTGACTGTTGTGGCAGGCGGCTCCAATCTGCGTTATTGCAGTAACAACATTTCTATTATAGAAATAAAACATACTTCAAAAATGGAGGGAAAATAAGGAATTTATATTTTGCTCACTTAATGGATTACTTTTATAATTTTTAGAAATGATATGAATAATGCACGTATATATATGGAAATGTATTAAAATGTTAAGTAAAAAAATAAAGACTTAATCAAGAAAGATTAAGTTTATGTAAAAACAATATCTACATTATGAAAAGATCATAGAAATGTAGACAGTAGGGTTTATATAAGTTGGTTATTAGTGTAATTTGTTTAAAGAAATTTAATAATAAAACAATTACTAAAAATATTTGTTACTTTGGGAAGAAAGAACAGGAGGTGTTGTGACCATGGGGAAGCAAAAGAAAGCAAGGAAGTATGCAATCATGAAGCAAATGCTTAGTCTCAGAGATCAGAGGCTTTAAACCTTGCAACAGTTTGGTGAGTAAAGAAAAGGATAGATTAAAACCTAAAAAGAAAGAAAAGAAAAATCCCAGTGCTCTCAAGGAAAGAAAAGTCTCCCAAGACCCTTCTTCTTTGTTCTTCCAATATAACACACAACAGGGCCCACCTTACCACATCCTGGTTGATATCAACTTCTCCATTAAAGCCAAACTGGACTTAGTGAAGTTAACGATGGACTGTCTGTATGCTAAGTGTATCCCCTGTGTAACTGACTGTGTAATGGCTAATACTGAGAAATTGGGGCAGAAATATTGAGTGGCTCTAAGGATTGCCAAGGATCCAAGATTTGAAAGTTTACCAGGCACACACAAAGGAACCTATGCAGATGACTGCTTGGTACAGAAAGTAACTCAATACAAGTGTTTCATTGTGGACACGGTTGACTGGGGCCTTAAGGGAAGAAAACTGGAGATCCTATCATGTACATTTCTTGTTTTTTTAAATCTTTTTACTGTACCTTAGATGAAGGTTTACAGAATAAATAGTTTCTCATTAAACAGTGAGTACACATATTGTTTTATGACAATGTTTAACAACCCCATGACATGTCAACACTGTCCCTTCTCAACCTTGTGTTCCCTATTACCAGATTTCCTGTCCCCTCCCGCCTTTTCATCCTTGCCCCTGGGCTGGTGTGCCCAAATCTTGTTTTGTTTTATGGACCTGTCTAATCTTTGGCTGAAGGATGACCTTCAGGAGTGACTTCATTACTGAGCTAAAAGGTGTCCGGGGGCCATACTCTTGGGATTTCTCCAGTCTCTGTCAGGCCAGTAAGTCTGGTCTTTTTTTGTGAGTTAGAATTTTGTTCTACATTTTTCTCCAGCTCTGTCCGGGACCCTCTGTTGTGATCCTGGTCAGAGCAGTCAGTTGTGGTAGTCAGGCACCATCTAGTTGTACTGGACTCAGTCTGGTGGAGGCCATGGCAGTTGTGGTCCATTAGTCCTTTGGAGTAATCTTTTCCTTGTATCTTGTTTTGTTCGTTCTCCCTTGCTGCTGAAGGGGTGAGACCATTGGAATATCTTAGATGATTCCTCATAGGCTTTTAAGACCCCAGATGCTACTCACCAAGGTAGACTGTAGAACATTTTCTTTACAAACTGTGTTATGCCAATTGAGCTAGATGTTCCCCGAGACCATGGTCCCCATAGCCCTCTGCCCAGCAGTTCAGTCCCTCAGGGAGTTTGGATGTGTCTATGGAGCTTCCATGACCTTTCCTTGTACAAATTGTGCTGGCTTCCCCAGTATAGTGTACTATCTTACCCTTCACCAAAGTTACCACTTATCTATTGTCTATTTAGTATTTCCCCCCCGCCACCCCTCCCATCCCTCATAACCAACAAAGATTGTTTCTTTTTGTGTGTAAACTTTTTCTTGAGTTTTTACAGTACAGGTCTCAAACAATATTTGTCCTTTTGTGATTGACTTATTTCACTCAGCATAATGTCCTCCAGTTTTATCCATGTTATGAGATGCTGCACAGATTCATCATTGCTGTTTATCATTGCATAGTACTCCATTGTGTGTATGTACCATAGTTTGTTTACCTATTCGTCTGTTGATGAGCATCTAGGTTGTTTCCATCTTTTTTGCTATTGTAACAATGCTGCAATGAACATGGGTATGCATAAGTCTATTCATGTGATGGCTCTTATTTCTGTAGGATATATTCCTAGAAGTGGGATTGCTGGATTGTATGGGATTTCTATTTCTAGCTTTCTAAGGAAGTGCCATATCATTTTCCAAAATGGTTGTACCATTTTGCATTCCCACAAGCAGTGCATAAGAGTTCCGATCTCCCTGCAGCCTCTCCAACATTTGTTACTTCCAGTTTTTTCGATTTGTGCCAGTAATGCTGGGGTGAGATGGTATCTCACTGTGGTTTTAATTTGCATTTCTCTAATGGATAGTGATCGCGAGCACTTCCTCATGTGTCTGTTGGTCATTTGAATGTCTTCTTGGTGAAGTGTCTGTTCATTTCCTTTGCCCATTTTTTAATTGAATTATTTGTCTTTTTGTTGTACAGGTGTTGGATTTTCTTGTAGATTATAGAGATTAGACCTTTGTCTGACTTGTAATGTCCAAAAATTTTTTCCCAGTCTGTAGGTTCTCTTTTTACTCTTTTGGTAAATTCTTCTGAAGAGCATAAGTGTTGATTTTTAGAAGATTCCAGTTATGTAGCTTATCTTCTGGAGTTTGTGTGTTGTTGGTTATGGTTTGTATCCTATTAATGCCATATATTACGGCCTCTAGTGTTGATCCTATTTTTTTCTTCTATGAACTTTATAGATTTTGGCTTTATATTTAGGTCTTTGATCCATTTTGAATTAGTTTTTGCATATAGGGTGAGGTATGGTTCCGGCTTCATTTTTTTGCAGATCGACATTCAGTTTTGTCAGCACCGTTTGTTAAAAAGACTGTCTTTTCCCCATTTGATGGACTTTGGGCCCTTGTCGAAGATCAGGTGACCATAGGTGGATGGATTTACTTCTGGGTTCTCAATTCTGTTCCATCAGTCAATGCATCTGTCATTGTACCCGTACCAGGCTTCATGTACATTTCTGACCATAGATGCAACATCAAGCGGATGCCAGATGATCATGGAGCCCCTTGCTTTTGATTCTTACAAGACAAAGTTCCTTTGCCTTCCTTCAGCTGACTTTCTGTGTTTCCAGTTCATTAAACAAGCTATTTTATGGCTAATAAAAAAGAGATGATGTCAATAGATATGATATTTTAAAGAGGTGTCTAAGTACTTTTAAAAATCTAAAATGCATTTTATTTAAGTCTTTCCCCTTGTTTAAACCACATATTTTTCAGAGAAAAGTTTATCAAATGCCAGATTAATCTTTTAATTCATACAAATGCTGATTTGGAAGATTTAGTGTTCCGTGTATGAATGTCTTGTTTATTAGACATTCAATATTCTCCTATTTTACTGAGAGGAAACAAACTTCACATGGTTACATTTGCCCCTATTTCTTGATGATAGACAATGTTGTGACACATTGTAAAGGCAAAATATCCTAATTACAAGTTCTTGGGATTTTTATTGAAGGAAAAGGAACAGAGAAAGCTATGTAAGTGGGCCTCATGTGAGGAATAGATACTGAAATCCAGAAACCGAGATAAAAGTTGTAAAACAGAACTCATGAAGCCGTGTAGGAAGAATGAAGGACGAGGCTTTTTAAGACCATTTAAAGTGGAGGATTAATTGAGAATTAATTTTGACTTAATTAGCAATTATCATCAAATATTTACTTCTTTTCCGAGACAAGCTGCCAAACCAAAAAATACAATTTAACCAACGAAGGTAGTCCCTTTAACTCTAGTACAAATAATACTAATATAATTTCCAAAATATAGATATACCATCCTTTTAAAAATTAATATTTTTCCCTTAAATTTTGATATTTTGGTTGGCAGTACTGAGCAAAGTCGGATATTTGTGTAATATAACACATAGTATTACTTAATTTGAGATTATTAAATTTTATCAAGTTTTGTTAAGAACTTGCAATAGACTTGACAATGAGAAAGCCACTTTTTTTCTTTTATGCCTCATTTGATCAGTATGCAAAATAAAATGCTGTTGCCCAATGTCTTTCCACCAAAGATTTCAATGTGTATTCATTTTAAAAGACTGTAGTTGAAACCTACACCCTCCTATGGTTTGTGCTTCTAAAAGAACAGTTGTTGGAGAACTGGAAGAAGAAAAGATGAAGTTATTATTTATAAATCTGCTTGATTATTAATCACTAAATCTTTTGGAAAGAGAGTGCCTATTTCAGTGTCCTTCAAATGGTAAGAGAGTCATTTCCTAGAGACTTCCACTTTTGGGAGACTTTAGTCTGTAATGTCATTTGCATTATAGCTGTTTTAAGATTTCACTTTCCGTGAGCATCCCCCTCACCTTGAATAGCAACATATGGTCTCCAGATTTTCTTACCGCCTGAAAAATGGCTATGAGCAACATCTAAATCTTTCCTGTTGTTTATAGAAAAAAATTTTAGATGATTGTTTTGTCTCCTTGAACAGCATTCTCTCTTCTGAAATTTTATATGAGGAGAGACATTCTCTAAATCATTGCTCTTTTTTGTAATCCATTCTGCCACACTCTGCCTCTTTATTGGTGCATTTAGTCCATTTACATTCAGTGTAATTATTGACAGGTATGAGTTTAGTGCTGTCATTTTGATTTTTTTTTTTTTTTTTGTGGCATTGACAGTTTCTTTGTTCCACTTAATTTTCTGTGATGAGTTGTTTTTCTTTATGTATTTTCTTTTCATCTTTTTCGTTATTGTTGATTTAGTATTTGCTGAGTCTTTATGTTTTTCTTCTTTTTTATTTTGATGGGTAGATTTGTTAGTTTCCTTTGTGGTTACCTTAAAATTTACCTCTATTTTTCTAAGTTTAAACCAATCTTTTATTTCTTGATATTTCCTTAATTTCCTCTCCATATGAAAGTTCTGTGACTACACTATTAAGTCCCTCTTTTTTGTTTTAACGTTGTCATCTTCTGCATATTGTTGTCTCTGTTTCCTTATTTTCAGTGTTTCAGCTTTGACATATTTTTGTAACTTCCTTATCTGGGTTGATATCTGTTTGCTCTGTCCTATGTTCTAGTCTTGGGTTGTTATCTGATGTTACTGATTCTTTAACTGGAGGACTCCCTTTAGTATTTCTTGTAATTTTGGTTTGGTTTTCACAAATTCCCTAAACTTCTGTTTATCTGGAAATGCCCTAATTTCGCCATCATATTTGAGAGACAGTTTTGCTGGATATATAATTCTTGGCTGGCAATTTTTTTCCTTTAAGGCTTTATACATGTTATCCCATTGCCTTCTTGCATACATGGTTTCTGCTGAGTAGTGTGAGCTTAGTCTTACTGACTTTGCTTTGTAGGTGACTTTTCGTTTATCCCTAGCTGCTCTTAAAATTCTCTATCTTTGGTTTGGCAAGTTTGTTTATAATATGTCTCAGTGGCTTTCTTTTGGGATCTACCCTGTGTAGGGTTCGATGAGCTTCTTAGATAGATAACTTCTCATCTCTCGCAGTATCAGGGAAGTTTTCTGCCAGCTAATCTTCAACAATTCTCTCTGCATTTTCTGTTATCCCCCCCTGTTCTGGTACTCCAATCACTTGTAGGTTATTCCTCTTGATAGAATCCCACATAATTCTTAGGGTTTCTTCATTTTTTTTAAAATTCTTTTATCTGATTTTTCCTCAGATAAATTGGTATCAAGTGCTTTATCTTCAATCCTACTAATTCTGACTTGCATTGCCTCAATTCTGCTCCTATGACCTTCTGTTGAGTTGTTTATTTCTGAAATTTTATTGTTAATCTTTTGGATTTCTATTTGCTGTCTCCCTATGGATTCTAGCAGCCTGTTAAATTGCTGTTCTGATCTTGTATAGCTATCCTGAATTCCTCTATTGCTTTGTCCATGTGTTCCTTGGCTTGGTCTGGGTTTTGCCTGATCTCTTTCCTGATCTCTCAAAGAGCTCTGTATATTAATCTTTTGAATTCTACTTCTGGCAATTCCAAGATCTTATCTTCCTCTGGAAGGTTTCCTGGGTCTTTGTTTTGGTTGCTTACTGGAATCACCTTGATCTGCTTCTTTATGTGATTTAATACAGACTGTCATCTCTGAGCTATCAATAAGTTAAGTTTGCTTACTGTGTCCTAGCTTTTTGTTTTGTTTTGATATACCCATAATAGGCTGGGCATGTGACCTACTTTGGTTATTGGTGTCTTTGAAGCTCTCAAGTCCTGTTACCAGGTGGTTAGAGCTGTTACTAGGTATGTGAGCCCAGGAGTCCATTTACTTTATCGTATGGATTCAGCTCAGGTGTACAGGTTGTCTGTCACTGAGTGTGTGTTGCAGACTCTCACCTACAGTCCTAGATGGGCAGGGCTACGTAGGGGTGATTGGACCAGGCACAGGTATCTGGCTGCAGTAGGGGGCTATGTGCTGAGCAAAGTGGGGGGTGATGGCTGCCCCTGAGTGCCTAGGTGGAAAGCATGTCCCTGTCCCCGAGAGTGCATAGGTGGGTGGGTTTTGCAGCTGGACTTTGGGCACCCAAAGCTGTTGACTGTAAGGACTGGGAGGTACCACTTATTCTCAGACCCTTGTCATGGGTGGCTAGGTGCAATTGGTGAATCTGCCAGTCCTCAGGCCCCTAATGTGGGTGGGTGAGGACCCTGCTTAATGGGCAGAACAGTGTCAAATGTCACAAATCTGCCAATACCCTTTGGCTGTTGCAGTCGAAAATAGGCTTCAGGTATATACCCTGTTGTTCTATGCTAATGAGGGCCTATGCTATTGAATCAGCCCATGCAGGTCTAGGCCGGGGTGAAGGATGTTCAAAGTCTGTGGACCCCTTATGCCTATGCCTAGGCAAAGGGGCAGTGCCTGCCCTGAGTTCCAGGCTTAGGGGGCGTGGTGATTTTTTAAAGCCATGAGACTGGTTTGGGTGTGGTTAGTCCTGCTTAGGGGAGTTGGTGCTTTTTTTTTGTTTTGTTTGTTTGTTTGTTCCCTAAAGCCGTGAGACTGATTTGGGCACCATAGCTCCTACTTCTGGCTTAGGGTGCGTGGCAGTTGTTGAATACTGCTGACTGGTATTGGAGCAGAGCTGGGAGGGGTGTGGGTGAGGGGAAAAGAGTCCCAGACGGGGAGGGGTTATTTTGATAACCTGTAGGGTAGACACTTGCATTTAACTTTCACAGATCCAGAGCCACTTCCCCCTGGCTCCAGAGGCTTGTGCAGACTCTCTGCCACCTGGTCTCTCCTGATGTGGCAAAATGCATCCTGAGTGCTACTGCTTGCCTCAGCCCTTCATGTGCCAGCTGATCCAGTCTGCAGAGCGCTGGCTAGCTCAAGTCTGGCACTTCTTTGCTGCTTCTGAACTGTCTCTCCCTCCCCATGCTACTCAGTCTGACTCCTCAACTTTGTCTTTGGTTTTCAGAGCTCCTAGATTGTCATATATAATCGATTAACTTGTTTTTTTTAGATCTTTGTTGTAAGAGGGACCACAGGAAGCTTCTGTTTATTCTGTCATCTTGGCCCCGCCTCTCTAAATCATTGCTCTTAATAGATTGATTAAATATTTCTTCATACCATGTAGTCATAGAAATGTCTTCTCATTCATAAGAAATTACTGCCCCTGCTCTTTTTTAAAAGAATAAAATGATATTTTATATTATGCTCAAGAATAATTCTGAGAAGAAACTGTCATGTAGAGAACACACACACTCTGTTCACTGATTTTTCTTTAAGACCTCAAGAAACTGTTAAGGTGAGAAAGATGGGTTGTAGAACTGTCTCTTCATGAACTGACTGTGTGACCTACATTTTCTCTCCTGGATAGAAGTACATGTTCATCTAAAGTAGATGATCTTTACAGTGTTTCCAGTATTATGTTCATATTCTTTGTTACCTAGAAGTTATTTCAATTATTTATTGCTCCATAACAAATCACCCTAAAACTTAATGGTTTAAAACAGCAAATATTTTCTTATCTCTCATGATTCTTTGGCTTGACTAGCATTATCTAGGTGGTTATTCAGCTACATGTGATGTTGACTGAGGTTTGTAGGCATCTAAAAACTTAAATGAGCTAGAACATCTAAGCTGTCTCTTTAGTTGGTGCTGGCTGTTGACTTGAAGCTCAGCTGGATTTGTTGACTTTGATTCTCTTCCACTTGACTTGTTCATGCAATTTGGGCTTCTTACAGCATGGTTCCTGGATTTCAAGGGGGTAAAAATAAAAGTAGTTCTCTTAAGATTTGGGCTCATAAGCCCTGAAACATTACCTCTGCCACATTCGACTGGTGAAAATTGGCATAGGACCAGCCCAGATTCAAATGGAGGGAAAATAAACTCTACCTCTTAATGAGGTTTGACATGCACACACAGAGAGGGAAGGAATTATTTGTGGCCATATTTGGGAACTACCTGAGTCAACCACCTGGAGCAAAAATATAATCCCTCTCACATACAGAATATAGTCATCTCTCCCTCAAAAGTCTCATTACAGCACTGGCTCTAAGTTCAATATCTCTTTATCTCTTAAGTTCAGGAGTGGCTGCTCCTAAGGAGCAGAGCCTTGTAAACAAAAAAGACAAGTTATTTGACCCAATATACCCAACATATAATGATGAAAGAGGGATAGAATAATCACAATGGACAACACTGTTCAAAAAATGGGGAGAACTGGAGGCATGAAACTCATGCTGGTCCATAGTAATTTTGAAATTTAGCTGGACACATGTCACCATTTCTGCTGACTCTACAAGGAGGGAATGTTCTTTGATTAGGGTCCAGTTCTGTTCTCTGAGAGTGATTCTCTGTGGCTCTTGGTTCTGTCCTCTGGGTTCTGGTTCCACCTTCTGTGTCATACTTCTTTTTTTGTAAGAAATGGCTTGTGTTTCCATCTGAGTAGTATTCTCAGCTTGATTTCTACTCAGAGGTCTTTTTTCATTTTGAACTGTCTTTGACTCGTTTACTCCAAGCTTTATAAAACTTTGTAGTCTTCCTGTGTATCAAATTATGATCCACTCCTTTAGACAAAAGCCACACCTACAAACCCCTCCCTATACTGAGCTGAGACACAGAGTGCTGTGGAGACAGTGCCCTTAAGATTCTTAGAAGACCTACAGCCTTGTTGAGAGGATCTATTAGGAAACAGTTTAAATATTTCTAAAGTTTAATGAAGAGCCTTACAGCCACATTCTTGATCTGAACTTTTCCCCAAGCCTGTGTTTTACTGGCAGTATTTTACCCTTATTTTATAGATAAGGAAACTGAGGCTCAGACAATTAAAGGACTTTCAATAATACATGCTGCCCAGTTCTTTTCTTTCCAATATTAAAAATCTAATGGGAATAAGCAGAGATACATAAGAAATAAAAAATAAGGAAGACTCATGCTAAAGAGTCTGGGAGAGAAAGAAGATCAGACAAGCTTCCTGGAAAAGGTGGCATGGATTTGGACAAGCATGAAGAGGAAGAGAGGTGCAGTTAGGAGAGATAGTAGAAGGGAGAGGGTAGAACATGATGCAAGAGAACTTATTTCTGGAATGGAGGAGGATGTTCTCCAGTGAGTGGTGGTGATGGTAGTGTAGAAGTGTAATGAGATATATGACTGGAAATGTAGGTTTGGATAAGTTTTAGAAGGCTCAAATGCCAGGCTGAACAGTTTAGATAATATTTAACTAGAATTCAGATTTTTTAAGAGCATGTTTTGTTGGTTCTATTTGTGTATGTAGTAATTTACACATCTTTGTATTTTCATTCTCCAGAAGATTATAGTTCTCTTTGGATTTCAATTTTAATAATATATATGTAAGCAGTTTAAAGTTGAAGCAGTGTGGCTTAGTAGTTGAGAATTTACGTTTTAGAGTCAGGCAGGCCTGGATTAAGACAAGCTCTACCACCCACCACTGGTATCTTTTTAGGCAAGTCACTTAACTTTTCTGAGCCTCACTTACCATTCTCTTTAATGGGAATACTTATCTCAGAAGGTTGCTGTGAATATCAAATGACATAGTACATATAAGCCACTTAGTACATAATAGGGCACTTGGTAAATTATTGGAGCCCTGGTGGTGCAGTAGTTAAGCATTTGACTGTTGACCAAAAGGTCAGCAGTTCAAATTCACCAGCCACACCTTGGAAACCCTATGGGCCAGTTCAATCCTGTCCTATAGAGTAGCTATGACTTGGAATTGACTCGACAGCAACAAGTCTGGTTTGGGTTTTGGTAAATTATTAGTAAATATCATTGTAAGTTGAGCCCTAGTGGCACAGTGGTTAAGAGCTATGGCTGCTAAGCAAAAGGTTGGCAGTTCAAATCCAGCAGCTGCTCCTTGGAAACCCTATGGGGCAGTTCAGCTCTGTTCTATAGGGTCTCTATGAGTTGGAATCTGCTCAATGCCAACGGGTTTGGTTTTTAGGTTTATCATTATAAGTAATTATTAGTAAATTAAAAATTATTGTTTACTTTAAATGAACCCAAAAATTTATAAAAAATTAAAATCCTATTTTTTTGAATATTAACAGAGTCAATAACATAGAACTTTCCTTTTAGCAAGACAATGACAACTTTTTTTTTTCGAGCAGCCTAGACAATGACAGCTGAAACACAAGTGTTTAAGTGTAGCTTTAGAAGTTTGTCATAAAATGTTATGGAAAATCATATTAAAAATATAACATAGTCACGTGGTGTTACTGTGCTGTGGATTGTGTGTGTTGGGGATGAATTGGTGATGAGGAAAGAATGGAAATAAAAGCTGCATGATAAACAATCTCTGCTCTTAAGATATATATACTTCTTAAGTATACTCAGTTATAAAATGTTTTAGCAAACCCAAGAAGCCATGGATTATAAGATAGCATAATTTTATATATACTATTTGGAAAGAAAGAAAGAAGTAAGAACAACAACAACAAAAAAAAAAACAAAACCCAAGAATTCTTATAATATCAAATGCAAGGTTAAAATGTGAAAAAAAGTACATTTTATAATTTATAAATATAGTAGTTGACTATTAAATACAACCCTAAAAATCAAGCATTGAAAACCCTATGGAGCACAGTTCTTCTCTGACACACACTGGGTTGCTATGAGTTGAAATCAACTCAGTGGTAACTGGTTTATTAGATACTGTAGTCAAACTATATCAGATATGATAAATATCCCATAGTCTTCTCAACAGAATTTCCTACTATAGAATTTTTGTATGTAGACAGTTTTGCATGTAATTAATTTACTTCTCTCCTTTGTGTGTAGAATGGTGCTAGCTATGCATCATCCCTTACAGAACTGAATAAAAAAGTCATTCAAATAATTTTCTCTAGGTCTTGATTCTCTTGCAGAACTTTGGTTGAAAAAAGGCTGCTAGAGAGTTAGGAAGAGAAGAGTGCCATAAGAGTTTAAAGTTTCTCATTAGGTAAATGGAAAAAGCTACTTTGAAAACAATGGAAATTATTTTATTTCCACAGAAATCTCTCTGACTTTCCACACACCTTTCTTTCTAAGAAGGCAATTATGGATACCTCATGACTCCATCTCTAGATACCCATACCAGTACTAAGGGACACATTTATCTTATCTCGAGTATAATAGTCAGGACTCTTCCATTGCATGTTACAGAAATCCAAGCTCTACTGAAATTGCCATCTGTGTATCTCCTCATTTTTCAAGGTTTCAGTACACTTATCTCCCCCATTTTCATCTTCTCTCCAGTGATACAGAAGGACGGGAAACTTCAGATCCAGAAGAATGATTTGCTTTTCTCCATAAAGTGAAAAATTTTCTCAACCCCATCTAATAAACAATCTATTCTATTATATTAATCAAGTGATATCACATATAAAAATTTCATGTATAAATAGGTCTGTCTCTGGCAGGTCCTCATTTATAATAACAGGCCTTATACTTTCCCACACTTTCCCTGAACACTGAAGACCACTGGGATAGAAGAAACGTTATGGAACATATCCACACTCTGTCAACGGCCTGACGTGTGGCAGGCAGTACTGGGGCTGCAAATCTCATCAGTTGAGTCTACATAGTTTTTTAATATCTGGTGGATCGCACAGATGAGACTTTGTAAATTTTGAGTGAAGCGGGTTGGCATATCTAGCAAAGCAGAGTCATATCCATGCTAGTCAATTAAAAACGAACTGTGGAAGAGTAGGAACAGAGCAGACGGGTCGCTTAGAAATTTCTAGATTATTCTGGGAACTTTATGGGTTAAATACCATTTATGAACTTGCCTGGGAAACTAATCACTGTTTCTAAGACAAAATGTGTTCCAATTTTTGACTCAGTATCTGGAACACATCACTCTTTGTTGCAACTCCTGAAGGATTCAAAGTTATTTCATTTTTCCTTTACTCTTGATTTCAGAGACAGGAATTATACCCTCTTTAGCTGAGGCTCCAGAGGAGGCCTACCCAAAATACACATGATGGGCTAGGTGTGTTAATTTTCATCCTGATGGAGAAAGAGAATTTTACAGTAATGAGACTAGGGTCTCTGGTGCCAGGGTCATATTCATATACATCTTTAAGAAAGAAAAAAGGCTTAGAAAGAATGGGAACAGAGCCCAGACTTGGTGTAAAGCAGGCCTGATTGCCCCTTCCTGCATAAGAATCCTTAGCTGCTTCATGAGCTGGTCAGGGCTACAAATGGCTGCTAAAATCACTGGCGCTTAGGCTATCTTCAAATGGCACAAAATGCATGTGATTATTGATGTGTTGTTTGTTGTTAGGTGCTATCGAGTTGGTTGTGACTCACAGCGACCCTATGTACAACAGAATGAAACACTGCCTGGTTCTGCACCATCTTCACAATTGTTGCCATGTTTGAGCCCATTGTTGCAGTCACTGTGTCAATCTATCTCATTGAGGGTATTTCTCTTTTTCACTGACCCTTTGCTTTACCAAGCATGATGTCCTTCTCCAGGGAGTAGTCCCTCCTGATAACATGTCCAAAGTATATAAGAGTCTCACCCTCCTTGCTTCTAAGGAGCATTCTGGCTGTACTTCTTCCAAGACAGATTTGTTTTGTTCTTCTGGTAGTTCATGGTATATTCAATATTCTCTGCCAACACTATAATTCAAAGGCATCAATTCTTTGCCCTTCCTTATTCATTGCCCAGCTGTTGCATGCATATGAGGCAACTGAAAATATCA
Organism: Trichechus manatus latirostris; assembly: GCF_000243295.1. Taxonomy (NCBI): domain Eukaryota; kingdom Metazoa; phylum Chordata; class Mammalia; order Sirenia; family Trichechidae; genus Trichechus; species Trichechus manatus. The sequence continues at coordinate 1,577,073 of NW_004444225.1, forward strand.
TGGCCTGGGTCAGGTGCACCTTAGTCCTAAAGGTGACATTTGCTTTTTAACACTTTAAAGAGGTCTTTTGCAGCAGATTAACCTGATGGAATACGTCGTTTGATTTCTTGACTGCTGCTTCCATGGGTATTGATTGTGGATCCAAGTAAAATGAAACCCTTGACAACTTCAATCTTTTCTCCATTTATCGTGATCTTGCTTATTGGTCCAGCTGTGAGGATTTTTGTGTTTTTTTATGTTGAGATGTAACCCATACTGAAGGCTGTAGTCTTTGATCTTCGTCAGTAAATACTTTGAGTCGTCTTCACTTTCAGCAAGCAAGGTTGTGTCAGCTGCATATCACAGGTTGTTAACGAATCGTCCTCCAACCCTGATGCCATGTTATTCTTCATATAGTCCAGCTTCTCTGATTATTTGCTCAACATACAGATTGAATAAGTATGGTGAAAAGATACAACCCTGACGCACACCTTTCCTGATTTTAAACCACGCAGTATCCCTTTGTTCTGTCTGAATGACTGCCTCTTAGTCTATGTACACGTTCCCCATGAGCATAATTAGGTGTTCTGGGATTCCCATTCTTTGCAATATTATCCATAATTTGTTATGATCCACACAGCTGAATGCCTTTGCATAGTCAATAAAACACAGGTAAACATCTTTCTGGTATTCTCTGCTTTCAGCCGAAATCCAACTGACATGAGCAATGATATTCCTTGTTTCATGTCCTCTTCTGAATCTGGCTTGAATTTCTGGCAGTTCCCTGCTGATGTACTGCTGCAACTGTTTTTGAATGATCTTCAGCAAAAATTTACTTGTGTGTGATAATAATGATATTGTTCAATAGTTTCCACAGTCTGTTGGAACACCTTTCTTTGGAATAGGCACAAATATGGATCTCTTCCAGGCGATTGGCCAGGTAACTACCTTCCAAATTTCTTGGCATAGATGAGTGAGCACTTCCAGCACTGCGTCAGTTTGTTGAAACATCTCAGTTGGTATTCTGTCAATTCCTGGAGCCTTCTGTTTTGCCAATGCCTTCAGTGCAGATTGAACTTCTTCCTTTGTTATCATTGGTTCTTGATCATATGCTACCTCCTGAAATGGTTAAACATCAACAAATTCTTTTTGGTACATTAACTCTGTATATTCCTTCCATCTTCTGTTGATGCTTCCTGCGTTGTTCAATATTTTGCCCATTAAAAAAACTCACTGCTGTCCAGTCGATTCTGACTCATAATGACCCTGTAGGACAGAGTAGAACTGCCCCATAGGGTTTCCAAGGCTGTAATCTTTATGGAAGCTGATTTCCACACCTTTCTCCCATGGAGCTGCTGGTGGATTTGAACCATTGAACTTTCTGTTAGTAGCCAAGTGAATACTTTAATATTGCATCTCCAGGCTTGAATTTTTTCTTCAGTTCTTTCAGCTTGGGAAATGCCAAACATGTTCTTCCCTTTTGGTTTTCTAACCCCAGGCTTTGCACATTTCTTTATAATATTTTACATTGTCTTCTTGAGCTGTTCTTCAAAATCTTCTATTCGTCTCTTTTACTTCATCATTTCTTCCATTCGCTTTAGCTACTCTAAGTTCAAGAGCAAGTTTCGGAGTCTTTTTTGACATCCATTTTGGTCTTTTCTTTCTTTCCTGTTTTTTTAATAACCTTTTCCTTTCTTCATGTATGATGTCCTTACTGTCATTCCACAACTCGTCTGGTCTTCGATCATTAGTGTTCAACGCATCAAATCTATTCTTGAGATGGTCTGGTCTCTAAATTCAGGTGGGATGTACACAAGGTCGTATTTTGGCTCTCATGGACTTATTTTACTTTTCTTCAGCTTCACCTTGAACTTGCATAGGACCAATTTATGGTCTGTTTCACAGTCAGCCTCTGGCCTTGTTCTGACTGATGATATTGAACTTCTCCATGGTCTCTTTACACAGATGTAGTTGATTTGACTCCTGTGTATTCCATCTGGCGAGGTCCAAGTGTATAGTCGCTGTTTATGTTGTTGAAAAAAGTATTTGCAATGAATAAGTTGTTGGTCTTGCAAAATTTTATCATGCAATCTCCAACATTGTTTCTATCACCAAGGCCATGTTTTCCAACTACTGATCCTTCTTCTTTGTTTCCAACTTTCACATTTGAATCACCAGTAATTATCAGTGCATCTTGATTGCACGTTTCATCAATTTTCAACTGCAGAAGTTGGTAAAAATCTTCAGTTGCTTCATCTTTGGCATTAGTGGTTCGTGCTGAAATTTTAATAATAGTCATATTAACTCGTCTTTCTTGTACGTGTATGGATATTGTCCTATCACTGACAACGTTATACTTAGGATAGATCTTGAAATGTTCTTTTTGATGATGAATGTGACTCCATTCCTCTTCAATTTTTCATTCCCATCACAAGCACACTATATGATTGTCTGATTCAAAATGGCCAATACCAGTTCATTTCAGCTCACTAATGCCTAGGATATCGATCTTTATGTGTTCCATTTCATTTTTTGATGAATTCCAATTTTCCTAACTTCATATTTGGTACATTTCATGTTCCAGTTATTAATGGATGTTTGCAGCTGTTTCTTCTCATTTGGATTCGTGCCACATCAGCAAATGCAGGTCCAGAAAGCTTTACTCCGTCCATGTTATTAAGGTAGCTTTGAAGAGGCAACACTTCCCCAGTCGTATTTTAAGTGCCTTCCAGACTGAGGGGCTCATCTTCCAGCACTATATCAGACAATGTTCCACTGCTATTTATAAGGTTTTCACTGGGCCAATTTTTTTAAGAAGTAGATCCCCAGGTCCTTCTTTGTAGTCTTTCTTAGTCTGGAAGCTCTACTGAAACCTGTCCACCATGGGTGACCCTGCTGGTATTTGAAATACTGGTGGCATAGTTTCCAGCATTACAGCAACATGAAAGCCACCACAGTATGACAAACTGACAGATGAATGGTGATTATTAATGTAGTATCTCACTTTTTTTGGTTCTGAGGAAAGTGAGACAGGCTTGATGCCAGGGGCCTGTCCCTGTCCTGTGAGCTGGTGGGATAAGATGAGGCTGAGCTTGGCCAGCCCCTGACAGGTCCTGTCCATGGAACTAGGGGACATTTCTTCTCACTGATTTAATTTGTTAGAACAGGAGACTAAGATAGCATTCGCTTAGTCTTGCACAGATTTCCTTCAGAAAAATACTGAATTTATTCTGAGAGTAGCTAGAATTTTTAATTTTAGCAATAGATGCAATAATTTACCCAGATGAATCTGTTACCTAGATGCAGTAATTTTGTGTTGAAAGTACGTACCTATCTAAGCACTTAGAAACAGAAGTATGGAAAAACAGGTGAATAACTTTCTCTCTCTCTTTTTCTCCCCTCCCTTCTCTCTTTCTCCACCCGCCTCCTATTTTCTCTTTGTTAAAACTTTATTTAGTAGATAAGATGAAGGACATCTTTAAGCGAATGTAAAAATAAGTTTCATGTTTAGATAATTCTCCCAGTTGGAATGCTCTGTTTAAAATGCTTTGTTTTCATGACCTGCACAGTTTATTTTACTTTCAGAGATGTGGGCACGTGGGAGCCATTTGCAGAAAATATCTCTGTTTACTTCAACAATTGATATAATACAGAAGCATAAGGTAGAGGTCTAACAAGTTGCCTTTTATAAAGCCAGTTGTACAATCTTTCCTTTTATTACTACTGGCAACTACATTAATGAGAGAAAAAAAAGGAAGTTATAGAAAGTAATGAAGAAATAAATCCATTCTATCCCCAAAAGTGAATGTAACACCCAAAATTAGCAGAAATAAGGAAGTCCACAGTCATCATTTGGGGTCAAATTCTGGCAAGAAATGCTCAAGGTCATTTCATTTACTTGCATTGAAAAATAATAATCCATTATAAAAGTGTTGTGCTTCCGTTTAGACTCTCAGCAGGCCTGCTACTGATGATTGATTGTAAGAGCCTTCAAACTCATCTCCCTACATTGAATTTTTCCCTCCCCCAATCAATCAGTCATCCTGCCACCAGAGCATGCTTTAAAACTGGAGATCCATGGCTCTCCCTGTCTTAAAATTTCATAATGGTTGTTCCCTATTGCTGGTAGAAGGGGTGAAACCTTGTGCTCTATTGGCTAAACCAGCTTTCAAAGTTCCCGCAACCCCCCTGCCTGCACACACATTGTGAGCCTGGAAAAATGTGTAATAGTTGCCAATATTTAAAAATTGGGGAATTGCACAGAAAGATCTGGACATTTCACTGTTATTGAAAAACTGGGAAGCTCTGGCAACACTAGCTTTGCATTCTGTATGAAAATAATTGGACTGTCTGTCACAATCTGTCACACTTAGAAGGGCACGGACTCCCCAGTTTCCCATAAGATCCTACGTTTCTTTCTTTTCTCTCATTTACATGATCTCATTTTGTTTGCTTATATGATCTGTTTGGCATTTGCAGGCATTTAGATTTTCAGCTTCTGGACTGTGGGCTCAAGTCCAGTTCTTTAGCCTCATATAAAAGGTCCATCATGATCACACTCTGATCAAATTTTTAAGCCTCATTTCTCACATTTTCTCCTTTTGCACTTTACACTCAGAAAAATACAGATTTCCATAAGACACTGTGTGGTTTTACTATTTCCAGGCCGTTACATCCATCTGAAAAACCTTCTCCACTTAACAAACTATTCCTTCCTTCTAGAAAGTGTTTTCTGACTTCTTTAGAGTTAACTATTCCTTCTTGGTGTTCCTTCAGAGCATTGAACATACTTCTGTTATTGATTATATTACTCTATGTTTTACTTATTTGTGTAAAATAAAGAGAAACTTTTCTTTTATGAGCTTTCCTTGTGGAGAGAGCTTTACCTTTAAGGAGGAAAAGCTTTGATAAGCTTGCTCAGGAGTTGAAGTTGAGCCTCCAGAGCTAAGATGGGAGTTGTCCCAGGATTCAGATAACGAAATGGAGCCTCTCTACATGAGTTACCGTCACAAAAGGAGGGTAGGATTCTATGCGTTGGGCCCAGAAGGGTAAGATTGAAACGATAGGGGAGAGGAAAATCGAGAGGAGGAAAGAAATTTCAAATGGGGAATTTTTCAATTAAAAATCACCAGAAAAACTAACTATAGAATTAGCTTTAAAAAATTAACAGCAATCCTGCTGGCAAAGGAGTCTGGGAATGTAATTTGCAGAATCCCTGTCCCAGCATCACAAAGCACACAGTACAGAAGAGTGAGCTAGGAACTGAGAGACAACATCTAAAAAACAGCACAAAGGAACTGACACAAGTCTGTATTTCTAGCCCAGATCTTTCAATTCCAGACTTGTGTTTACAACTATTTACCAGTCATCATCTTTTTATCGTTCCATGGGGATGTCAAAGACAAACAGAAAATTAACCACTAAACACAAATCAATTTTCTTACATCTCACTGTGCCTAAGAATGCTATATGTCACCTTTGAATTAGATTAAGAAACAAGAAACAAAGGGTTGATTTTCAGAGGGAGGATATTTACCAAAACTGAATGAATCTTTTTTTTCACCACAACCTGAGCCTCCTCTTGCCTTCTTCCCTCCATAAAGAACAGCCTTGCCCAGCTATCAAAGCCCGACACAGGAGTCATTCTCCATACGTTGTTTCCCTCAATATCCATATCCCGGTCATTGAGTCTTGTCAGTTTTACCACAGAGGGTCTCTTAAATTCATCTTTTCTCCTAAGTTACCTCGGCTAGTATCGCAATTGATCCCTGATTACATTTTTTGTGGACCACTGCCATTGCTTTTTATACCATTTTGTTCTTCCATGCATTCTTCTGCTTTTGACCAGAGTGATTAAAAAAAAAATTACAAATCTAATCAGATCAATGTCAAGGATATAGCCTTTAATGGGTAAAAGTTTCAGCGGTGTATAATTCTTCAAGACCAGCCTACAGTGGGGAGGGGAGAGCAGTGTTCAGCAAATGTCAGTGACTGATAGAAGATAGAAAAGAAGGCTCTGGGAACTGATGAAAAAGAAGAGAGGATAAACAAATAATCTGATGCTAACCAATATCAAGAGTAGATGGGAGGACTTTGATGAGGTTCTTACATATCCAGACTATATGAAGCTCTGGCTGAGATTGGACCAAGAGAGGAGATATGAGCTCTGTATTTGTGTTAGTCTTCTCTAATTTCAGTATGGTTGGCTCCAAGGAAAACTTGCATATTAGTGAATAAAATTTATCTTTTTTCTCATGCTAAGCGTATATAAATTAAACAATCATTGCAGCAAGAGGTTTATGAGAAAAAAAAAGATTTCTAATTCCTCAAAGAAAGAGTTTTGTGCTTTTTGTTATTTACGAATCCAAGTATTGAACTGATCATTTACAAATCAGAATATGCCCATAAAAACATTTGAAATTTTTGAATTTCTGTTTTGTACAAGATTTTGAGGGTCGGATGGAGAAATAGAGAGAAAAGATTGATTTTGAAGCTTAGAAATTGAAAAGGTGAGATAAAAGCAACATGAGGTAAAGATTAGAAAGAGAAGAGAGAAACACAAAATTGAAATCATAACTTTTGTTTCTAATGAGTTGGGAAGCAACAGAATTTTTGCATTGATGTGAAGGAAATTATAAATCCCAGAAGTGTCTGGAACAATTCCCTAAAAATATGTTGAAAAAGAAACCCTAGTTGATATTGTAAAGGGGGGGGGGGGGCAAGAAAATATAAAACAGAATAAAGTTATGATTCTTTTTTAAAGTTCAGGAGAAAGTTGCAAAAAATTTTGCAGAGTTGCTTTTTGTTATTGTGGATGTAATAGTAAGAGGCAGCCACCGTCATTTTCATGAGCCTGGAATGGCAGTTTCTGGCATCTCCAAAAATAATCCTGAAATAAGAACAGTGCCGGCTTTGCTGGAGGCATATAAGCTGTGGTAGGTAGAATAGGCTTACCTTCTAAACAGCTATGTTTGGTACTTTTCCTATTTGGAAACAAGAGAAATAAAAATAAAGTAAAGTAAAGATTATGAAAAATCGACAACTGATAAACATCAGTGTCCGCACATCTCACTCTATTAGGAATGGCTGCAGGTTAACAAACAAATAAACAACAGAAGCAAAGCTTAATTTCTTAAGCAGGGCAATTTACCTTTTAGATAGGAAATTTATGGGGAAGAGGATGGGAATCTATTGAAAACTATCTTGCACAGTGCTATAAGTGTTTGAAGATGATAGTGATAAAATAATAAAGTAGTTAAATAATATAGCTATTTCATTGTGATATGGATAAAAATATTACCATCAAAATCTTACCTCAATAATGCTCTGAGTTTAAATACATTTCAAAAGGTCAAAACCCAACAAAACCAGGGAAAGCATTTTTACAGTATAAATATGTATTAGAATTAATAAAGGAAGCTGTTTGTGCTTTAAAAAGAAATCCCTGAACTTAGTTTACAGGTAAGATTATAACAAATAGCAATGTATTTGTGCCAGGTCAGGTACTATTGGTAGGATGTGCTTTGCACCCTGATGGGGCTGACTTAGCTATGAGGAAGGATTCTGACTCATGGAGACTTGCCACATTACCGAGTAGAACTGCTCCATGGCGTTTTCTTGGTTGTAATCTTTACGGAAGCAGATCATCAGCCCTTCTTCTCACAGTGCCGCTGGGTGGGTTCAAACTGCCAACCTTTCAGTTAGAAGTCGGCACAAACTGTTCACACTACCCAGGAACCTTAGCCAGAAGAAAGGAGGGTCTTCTTCTAATTTGTTGTCTCACAGGGCAAAACTTTTTGTAATTTATCAATCCAGAGCGGGGCACTTTTTCCTGATTCATTAAAACTCTTGTACAAAGTCAGTAATGTAAATAAGACTAGGAGGAGTCCTTGGATAGTTGTGATAGGACATTAGTCTAGAAATATGTAGACCCAAGTTGAAGTCCTTCCTGCGTCATTAACCAGATGTGTGGCTTTGGCTTCTCTATTTCCTCATCTGCAAAATTGCCTTGATTACCTCCCAGTGTTGCTGTGAGCATTAAATGTGATAATATATGAAAAATGCTTTGTAAATTGTAAACCACCATTCAGTCTTCATTCGGTAAACATGTACCGAGCACCTACTATGTGCCAGGCACTTTGTTAGGCTCTGCAGATGTAAAGCTGAAAGAGACACAGTCCTTGCTCCTGGGGAGTGCACATTCTGTGGGGATGGCAGATGAACCCATAGATTATAATGTATTGAGATCTATAATGTAAAAGATGCTGTGAATTTGTAGAGGATTAAGCGATTCTCTTAATGTTGGATCCTTGGACCCCCAAGTCTACTCATCAGAAGTTTACAAGATCAATTATATGACTTTGAATCTATAGAACTACGTATATCTGAATAGGAACATGGAAGACACAGGTACAGGGCCGCTTATAACGCAGAAGTTGGCATTGTGGGTATTAGAAAGAGAAACTCCTTATGGACAGAGAAATTCAAAAAGTGACCGTTCTGCAAAGACTAATGAGAAAAGACACTCTCTGGGTGGACCAGTTCAACCCTGCTGGGTCAGGAGCACAAGGCTTGATGGCCGGCAGGCAGGATTCGAGCTGCCTCAGCCACTCCCTCGGCAGGGGTCTGCTATACGAGGCACAACCTGTATCACTGACATGGTGGCTCAACAGCAGTCATTTTTGTGGTTCTTGCTTTTAAGGTTATATGTTTTATAATATTATATATTTTAATTACAGCAGGATACTCCCCATGCACACATATGTGCATGCTGTTTAGGGGATGGATTTAATTTTGTGGGCTTGATCTACACAGACTGATACACTCCTGGGACAGATGGGGGCACTTTACAAAGACTGGGAAGAAGGTACTGCGAAAGACATTTGCCAGCATTATCATGTGAGCTTAAGCAGGATTTTGTAGGGGTGTATCAGGGCCCACCAGTAACATGGAACCCACTCTGAGTATTTAGAATAGAGGAATTTTAATGCAGGGAATTGGTCATACAGGTGATGGAATTACTGAACTCAAGCAGGGGATGGTGAGGCAATTCATATATTGGCAATGGCAGGAAGTTAACGTCACTCTAGGCTGGAGTGACAAAGGAAGGAGTTAGTGTTACTGGAGCCCACTGGCTAGGGTCACCCTATGGGAAATGAAACCGTAGTAGGCCTGAGTGGTGTGAGCTGGCACCACAGAGAAGAGAGAACCCTGTTGGAGATGCTGCCAAAGACAGAGAAGGAGGAGAGATAGACCCTGGTTTCTCTTTCTTCTCGTTCTTCACTCTCCCTCCAGTACACCTCCCGGCTGTTTCCAAGTTCTCCAACTACAGGGGAAACTTGAAATTTGGAAACAGAGGCTGCAGGGGTCAGCCCCCTTGCTATACAGAGCAGGCGGGGGAAGGGAGAGGAATGACACTTCAGGGCTAACAGACACAAGACTGGTTCAACGAGAGAAGATATCAGACTGAACTGAATGACTGAACTGAATAATCAAGAACTAGAAAGTAATATAGAAAGAATGCTCCTTGGAAGCAAGGAAGGTGAGACCTCGTCTCACGCATTTTGGACATGTTATCAGGAGGGACCAGTACCTGGAGAAGGACATCATCCTTGGTAAAGTAGAGGGTCTAGAAGAAGAAGAAGAGTCTCAACAAGACGGATTGACGCAGTGGCTGCAACAATGGGTTCAAACATAACGATTGTGTAGATGGTGCAGGACTGACTGGGCAGCGTTTTGTTCTGTGGTACATAGGGTCACTGTGAGTCAGCACCGACTTGATGTACCTGACAACAACAGTATAGAAAGAAGCTAGAGTCCCTGTGTGGTGATAACAGTTAATATGCTCAGCTGCTAACCAAAAGTTTGGAGGTGCCTTGGAAGAAAGGCCTGGAGATCTACTTCCAAAAAATCAGCCTTTGAAAACCCTGCAGAACACAATTCTTCTCTGACACACATGAGGTCACCTTGAGTCGGAACTGACTTGATGGCAACTGATTATAGAAAGAAGCAGCAGAGAGGAAGAGACGTTCAGGATTTGCAGCTAAAATATACTGATAAACAATGACTAACAAGTCTCTACATTAAAGTGTAGAGAATGGCAAACATTAAACATTTGAAACATGAAGCATGCAAATTTTCAGTTGATATCACTGAGACTTGGTGAGATGGGCCTATACTGTATTGTTAAAGAGGACACCGTTTCCAGTGTAGAAATGTCCTGCCTTCATTTTGTTACAGGTAGCAGCAATTACTGGCTGGGGAACAATCAGGGTGAAGTATACACCTTAGGCCCTCTCTTCCTAGAGACACGCTTTCCCATTTCCCCTGACTTCATCAGGAAGAGAGGACTGGAATCTCCCCAGCTGCGTGGGGCACTGGGGGCATAAACCATAGAATTATCAATAAAGCCTGAGGCTGCAGTGATAATTGCAGTCATAGTAGAGATCGTAGTAGTCAGAGCTCACATCAACTTAATGATGAGCTGCAACAAAAGGCCCTGTCCAGGTCTCTCCCTCTAGCTCAACAGAAGGAAGGCGGTGTGTTCCCTGAGGACTCTCAAAAACTGCCTGGATCCCTGGTGCAACCCTTCTGGCTAAGAGTTCTGGACCCTGAGGTGAAATCCAGTTACTCTAGTAGTGAAATTGGCTACCTATTGCTAATATCATTATTCACTGATCCTGTTAGTTGGGAGTCTAAGGCCTTTCTTTGGGGTATCTATTCTCCCTTATGCAAGTACGTTCTAAGTCAGTACTGTTTGAAAGGATTTTCTGCAACGATGGATGTGTTCTATGTGTTTGTTGTTGAATAAGGTAAGCCACTAGCCACTACTGAGCACTTGAAATGTGGTTAGTGTGACTGAGGTACTGAATTTTAAATTTTATTTAATTTTCATTAACTACAATTAAAATTTAAATCACCACATGTGAGGTTAGTTGCTACCATATTGGACAGCAAATGTCAAAAGTATTGAGACTAAACCTTTGGATTATCTCATTGGTTTATTCCACAAGGGGAAACAGTTTTTCCTTTACTTTCCAAGTAACCCCAGGAATTAAGATAATTAATTCAGACCATCAAGACAGACTGAAGACGGAAACAACCTAATTGCCCATGAACGGATGAATGGGGAAACAAAATGTAGTATATACATATAATGGAATACTATGAAATGATAAAGAATAATGATGAATCCGCAAAACAACTCACAACATGGATGAATTTGGGGGGCATTATGCTGAGTGAAATAAGTCAATCACAAAAGGATAAATATTATATGATGCTGCTATTATAAACAGTCAAGAAAAGGTTTACACACACAAAGAAACATTTTTTGATGGTTACCAAGGATGGAAGGGGGAGGGAAGGGAAATCACTAACTAGAGAGTAGACACGTGTTAACTTTGGTGAAGGAAAAGGCAGTACACAATAGGGGGATGTCAGCACCACATGACCAAGACAAGGGAAGACACTGAGAGGTACACAAGAATAAAAGGCAATGAAGGTAAATACTATAACATACAGGAATAGTAAACAATGATTTATGAGTGGATACATAGGGAGATATGTATGCTGAATAGGTGTGGGAGGGCATGTGGGAGTACACCTACGTGCATTTAGAGGTTTGGCTCTGGGTATTTCTACATACATATTTGTATGTGCTGCATGTATATTCCTATATATGGTAGAGCACACAGCGGGCATAGTCTCGGAAACATTTAGCACAGGAAATTATCTTCTCACAGTTTTGGAGGCTAGAAATACAAATCAGGGCCTCGGCTCTAGTATAGAGTCCTCCCTTGTCAATAACCCATAGTCAGTGAGTTGATTCCAACTCATTATCAATGCTACAGGACAGAACTGAACTGCCCCATAGGGTTTTCTTGGCTGTAATTTTTATTTATGGGAGCCGATCGCCAGGTCTTTCTCCTGTGGAGCCACCTAGTATGTTCGAACTGCCAACCTTTTGGTTAGCAGCTGAGCACTTAACTGTTTGCACCACCAGGGCTCCTTCCTAAATCTAAACCATAGAGTTACTCTTGTGCATGCCATGGGCATGATCAAGCACATTTACAGTAGCTTTTTTGGTAATAGCCAAAAACAAAGACACAACACAAGTAACAGCAAAATGAAACTCTATGAGCAGATGAACTCTGCTATGTGCATCAATGTGAAATAATTTCTAAACCATACTATTGAGCAGAGGAAGCATGTTATAGAAGAATATATATACACATATAAATTAATAAACAGGCGAAACTGAGTAATACTTGCTCTAGGGATATATACATAAGTATACAGAAGTGTATATACAACTATAAAAAGAGGTAGAGGAGAAATGGAAGTCAGAATAGCGGTTACTTCTTCAAGGGGAGGGGGTGGGATCAGGGAGGATCCTAACCGTTATGGATTGAATTACTTCCCCCCTAAAGATATTTTAAAGTCCTAACCCCTATACCTGGAGCTCTGGTGGTACAGTGGTTAAGAGCTTGCCTGCTAACCAAAAGGTCATGGTTCAAATCCACCAGCTGCTCCTTGGAAACTTTATGGGGCAGTTCTACTCTGTCCTACAGGGTCGCTATGCGTTGGAATCGGCTAGTCAGCAACAGGTTTGGTTTTTTTGTTTTAACTCCTGTACCAGTGAATGTTATTCTGTTTGGAAAATAGGGCTTTTCTTTTGTTACGTTAATGAAGTCATTTAGGGTGGGTCCTAAACCCTTCTGGGTAGTGTCTTATAAAAAGTGAAAACAGACACAGAGGGTCACACACACACACGGGGGAAGACGCCATGTGAGGATCTATCTACAAGCCAAGGAAAAGCACAAAATGACAAAGGCTACTGACAAGGAGAAAGGAGCCCTGGTGGCTTAGTGGTTAAGCGCTCGGCTGATAACTGAAAGGTTGGCAATTTGAACCCACCGGATGCTCCACAGGAGAAAGATGTGGCAGTCTGCTTCTGTAAACAATACAGCCTAGAAAACCCTATGAGGCAGTTCTACTCTGTCCTCTAGGGTTGGTATGAGTTGGAATTAACTCACTGGAAAAGGGTTATTGACAAGGAACGACTCTCTACTAGAGCCGAGGCCCCAGTTTGAATTTCTAACCCCCAAACTGCGAGACAATGATTTCCTGTTCTTAAAATCACCCACTTGTGGTATTTTTGTTATGGCAGCACTAGAAAACTAACATGGGGGCAGCCGTGATAATAGAAATGTTCTTTTTCTTAACCTTTGTAGCGAGGGCAAAGGTATTCACTTTACTATAATGCTGAAGGAATGGTATATATACAATGTGATATCATTTCTATAAAGTCTAAAATCCTGTAAAACGATATGTTGTTTCTAGATACATGTTTAAAGTATGAAATGTGCACCAAATCAGGATAGCACTTAATTCAGGGGAGAGAAGAAAAAGCGATCATGGCAGGTCCACAGGAGCATCAACTGAAGCAGTCATTTTCATTTTTTTTTTTAATTTCTTTAGCTGAGTGGTGTTTGTTATAGCTTTGTATGCCTAAAATATTTCATCAAAATTATAAAAGCAGAAGCCAGTGTGGATTCATTGGAGACTATGCAGGGAATGCAGACTCAAGATGGACCGGAAAGGAGAATATATGAGAAAAGATGAATGCCAAATTACTTCCAGGTACATTACAAAAGGTGCTAAAGAAAGGAAGAAGTCTGTGGAAAAACCGTGTTCAGAGCAAGGAGAGCAACAGGGAAGCGTTAGGCCTGCTGGCTGAGAATAATACAGTGTTAACAGATGGCTGAGAGAAAGCAGAGGATCTCAGTATTTCGTTCATTCCCATTTTTATTGACTGTTTCCGTTGGAAAGCTCTGTTCTACTGTCTCCTATTTTATGTGTCACCATCAACAATTGGAGGCCAAGCTGAAAGGGATTGGAAAACTCCAAAAACTAATCACAGTGTAAAATAGTTAACCAGCAATTAGCTGTCACGTTGATTCTGACTCATGGTGACCCTACGTGTGCCAGAGTAGAACTGTGCTCCATAGGGTTTTCAAGCACTGGTTTTTTGGAAGTAGATTATGCCAGGCTTTTCTTCCAAGACACCTCTGGGTGGACTTGAAACTAACCTTGCAGTTAGCAGCTGAACACATTAACCATTTGTATCACCCAGGGACTCTGTCAAAATAGGTACGGGGTTGTTAAGAGAATACTTGGCATCTTTTTGTGTGTGTTTGCTTGCTTATTTTTGTGACAGGAGTTAAGAATGTGGGTTCTGAATCAGACTACCTGGGTTCAAATTCTAGCCCCACTAATTTCTAATAGTGTGATCCTGAGCCAGCTGATTAACCTCTTTATGCCTTAAATGCATCATCTGTAAAAATGTGGATAAAAGTATCTACCTTATAGGCTTGTTGTGAGGATTAAATGAATAATGTATGTAAAGAGCTCAGAACAGTTCTTGGCATGTTTTGTGTACCATATAAGGGTTTCCTATTATTATTAATTCTAGCCTCTTTAGGTTTATTCAGGTTTCCAGGCTTAAATTAATTAATACCTTAAAAATAATGTTACAAATTGTCATAGAAATTGGTTACTCATGAGTGGGTTGAGGTAGGGTGGGCTGGGACAGGACAGGAAGATGTCAGGTGTGCCTAGGTAAGAAGTAGCCTAGAGATAAAAATTCAAGAGTCATTAGTATGTACATTTCATTGATTAGTCTTAAAAAGAGATGGAAAACCACCCAGATGACACTAGATACCTTTCATTATGAATAAAAATTCTTCTCTTTTTAAATGAGAAGTTTTATCCTTGCTTCATTGCTCCTATTTACTTTCCTCTTAGGATGGCATAATTTGAAGTTCTGTCATTTTTATGTATCCCATTGTTTTGCAATGACTTGAATGGATAGTGCTAGACAACAAACAGAGAGGATATAACGGTTTGTCATCTAGAAAGAACAATAGAAGTTATTAGTAGCACACATGGGACCAAATAACACATTTTGTAAAAGGGATGCAAGCTTGTTTTGAAAAAGAAAAAGAAAACACAAATTCCTGTGTGACCTGATTCTCATTCATAACCAAATACTTTATGGGCATGCAACTATCTAGCTCTCTGCTTTATTTGCTGATAATGAGGCCCAGAAAGTGTATATTACATTTCTTTACTTTTTTTTTCAGTTTGTTTATTTCAAGAAGTAGAGATCTGAAAATAGTATTTTTGAAATACTTCTGTACAGCATTTCTTATATTTAGGTTTTTTTCTTTTTATTGTTGTAAAAATACATGTAACACAACATTTGCCCATTCAACATTTTTCATGGGCACCACTCAGTGACATCAATTACATCAATCATGTTGTGCAAGCATCATCAATACCTGATGCCAAATTTTCTATCTGGGATATTTTTATATCAGTGAAATGTATTTAAATTTTAGAGGCATATGATACTATGCTGAGCACCGTTGAAAGCAATGTAAGTTGACGTCCTACTCAGTAGGCCTTTCCAATTATGGTGTGTGTCAGAGACCTGTACTTTGTTATTTACGCTCTTCTTTAAGAATATGAACAGCTTTTTCTAACATTCAAGGCCAAGGATTGAAAATTAAATTTCTAGAGAATAAATAATCCTTGAGTAATTCTACAGACTGGCTGAATGTTTCATTCTATTTATTCAATTATTGTTGAATGGCTAGTTTGTGCCAGTCATATTGATTCTCAAGACGCTAAATCTAATGATAGACTTTTCTTCAGAACACTTCATTAAGGTGCTAATGTAGTTGGTTTCCTCTGGCACTATGTTCATTGTCATTGACTTTCTCCGTCTGCTTATTGATTCCTTGGACTACGTAGGCTTTTCCCCATAGATGTCAATCTGAAGTGGTTTTATTCTCTTAAGAAATGCCAGGTCCCTGTCTGGGGACCGTTAAACAACTTTATGATGATTGCATTCTGCGGGTGTTTTAGGCAAGGAACTGGTAAAAACTAAAAAAAAAAAAAAAAAAAGTCACCTCATTTTATTTTGCTTGGCTTATTTATCATTCATCTTAGTCTTGAAACCAAGAAATCTCTGTATCCATTTTAGTATGTGGTCTCAGGTTTGGAAGGAACAGCTTGGCAGGACTTTTAGAAATATAAAGAGTTCTTTTGGGTCATTTATCTCTTTTAGTTTTTAGAAAAGAACTCGACATAATGGAAAAATGGCACTAAACTCTCTCTGAAATGACAGCTGATTTATAAGAATAATGAAGAGGGATCTACCAAGAGAAAGCATTTCATCAGTTGGCAGCTTTTAAAACTGTGTTAAAAAGAAATTACTAACCACAGCAATGGCAGCAATGTTTCTACCGGAACAGATATTTCTAATTAATTCCTTGGCCATTAAAGTCTACTGGCCAATCCAGATGAGCTATAAAAAAGTAGTGAGAGAGGAGTGATACACAAAGTTTTCTTTTTTTTTTGGACTGTCAGCATTACCAGCCTTATTTTTTCACTCTTTGAGTAGTAAACTGAGTTGCAAAAATGGCTAGGGAAAAATTTAAAAGTATTAAATTAATTCCTACAAAGCTATTAAAATAAAAAATTCTATCTGCATACAATAGAATTAAGTGATTCTAAGGAAAATAATTTGTTGTTGTTTGGTGCCATGGAGTTTGTTCTGACTCAGTGACGGAATGAAACACTGCCTGGTCCTGTGCCATCCTCATAATCCTTACTGTTTGAGCCCGTTGTTGCAGCCACTGTGTTAATCCATCTTGTTGAGGATCTTCCTCTTTTTCACTGACCCTCTACTTTACCAAGCATGATGTCCTTCTCCAGGGACTGGTCCCTCCTGATAATATGCCCGAAGTACATAAGATAAAGTCTCGCCATCCTTGCTTCTAAGGAGCATTCTGGCTGTACTTTTTCCGAGACAGATTTGTTTATTCATCTGGCAGTCCATGGTATATTCAGTATTCTTCGCCAACACCGTAATTCAAAGGCATCAATTCTTTTTCGGTTTTCCTTATTCATTGCCCAGCTCTTGCATGCATATAAGGTGATTGAAAATATCTTGGACTGGGTCAGGCCCACCTTAGTCCTCAAAGTAACATCTTTGCTTTTAACACTCTAAAGAGATCTTTTGCAGCAGATTTGCCCAATGCAATATGTCATTTGATTTCTTGACTGATGCTTCCATGGGTGTTGATTGTGGGTCCAAGTAAAATGAAATCCTTGACAACTTCAATCTTTTCTCCATTTATCATGATGTTGCTTATTGGTTCAGTTATGAGGATTTTGTTTACTTTATGCTGAGGTGTAACTCATACTGAAAGCTGTAGTCTTTGATCTTCATCAGTAAAAGCTTCAAGTCTTCTTCACTTTCAGCAAGCAAGGTTGTGTCATCTGCGTATTGCAGGTTTTTAATGAATCTTCCTCTAATTCTCATGCTACATTCTTTTTCATATAGTCCAGCTTCTCAGAATATTTGCTCAGCATACAGATTAAATAAGTAGGGTGAAAGGATACAACCCTGATGCACACCTTTCCTGATTTTAAACCATGCTCTGTTTGAATGACGGTCTCTTGGTCCACATACAGGTTCCCCATGAGCACAGTTAAGTGTTCTGGATTTCCCATTCTTGGCAATGCTATCCATAATTTGTTATGATCCACACAGTTGAATGCCTTTGCCTAGTCAATAAAACACAGGTAAACATCTTTCTAGTATTCTCTGCTTTCAACCAAGATCCTTCTGACATCAGCAGTGACATCCCTCGTTCCATGTCCTCTTCTGAATCTGGCTTGAATCTCTGGCAGTTCCCTGTCAGTGTATTGCTGCAACCATTTTTGAATTATCTTTAGTAAAATTTTACTTAAGTGTGATGTTAAGATACTGTTCGATAATTTCCACTTTCTGTGGGAACACCTTTCTTTGGAATGCGCACAAATGTGGATCTCTTCCAGTTGGTTGGTCAGGTAGCTCTCTTCCAAATTTCTTGGCATAGATGAGTGAGCGCTTCCAGTGTTGCATCTGTTTATTGAAACATCTCATTTGGTATTCCATCAATTCTTGGAGCCTTGTTTTTCGCCAATGCCTTCAGTGCAGTTTGGATTTCTTCCTTCAATACTGTCAGTTCTTGATTGTATGCTACCTCCTGAAATGGTTTAATGTCGATCAATTCTTTTTGATACAGTGGCTCTGTATTCCTCCCATCTTCTTTTGATGCTTCCTGTGTCATTCAATATTTTTCCCATAGAATGCTTCGAAATTGTAACTGAAGCCTTGAATTTTTCCTTCAGTTCTTTCAACTTCAGAAATACGAAGCATTTTCTTCCCTTTTGGTTTTCTAACTCCATGTCTTTGCACATTTCATTGTAATACTTTGTCTTCTTGAGCTGACCTTTGAAACCTTCTGTTCAGCTCTTTTACTTCATAATTTCTTCCATTTGCTTTAGCTGATTTATGTTCAGAGTCATCCATTATGGTCTTCTCTTTCTTTCCTGTCTTTTTAATGACCTTCTGTTTTCTTCATATATGACTCAAAATGAGAAGGAACTGTTGTGAATGCCCAGTAATTGGCACATGGCATGTATGAAGAATGAATCTACGAAAATAGGAAGTTGTCAAAAATGAAATGGAATACTTGAAGATCAATATCCTAGGTATTAGTTAGCTGAAATGGACTGGTATTGGCTATTTTGAATGAGACAATCATATGGCCTACTATGTCGGGAAAGACAAATTGAAGAGGAACGGCGTCACATTCATAATCAAAAAGAACATTTCAAGATCTATCCTGAAGTGCAGCACTGTCAGTGATAGGATAATATCATATGCCTACAAGGAAGATTAGTTAATATGACTATTATTGAAATTTACACACCAACCTCTAATGCCAAAAGTGAAGAAATTGAAGATTTTTACCAAATTCTGCAGTCTGAAATTGATCAAACATGCAATCAAGATGCATCAATAATTCCTGGTTACTGGAATGTGAAAGTTGGAAACAAAGAAGAAGGATCAGTAGTTGGAAAGGAAAATAGTAGCTTTTAATATTCCTTCAGTAGTCCTTTTGTGAGTAGCCCTGGTGGCACAATCGTTAAGTGCTCAGCTGCTAACAGAAAGGTTGGCAGTTTGAACCCACTAGCTGCTCTGCAGGAGAAAAGACCTGGCTATCTGCTTCCATAAAGTTTACAGCCTAGGAAACCCTATGGGGCAGTTCTACTCAGTCCTATAGGGTCACTATGAGTTAGAATTGAGTTGACAGCACACTAGAACAACAGTCCCTTTGTTACTTTAACTTTCCAAAAAGAAAATTTATTTCCTTAATAATAGTTTCTGAGCTTGTCTAGAAAGAAGCAACACAAGAGATTTCTGGCCAAAATTACAGCTTAGTCAGACACACCACACTGTCCCTCTACAGCAAAGTTCCAAGAAACCATGTGAAACAATACAGATGACAATCCTGGAACTGTGAGCATCAAATGAAAGGGTAAAGAACAAAATTGAACACTGATTGGAAGAAGAAACTGACTGAAAACAGCGAATGAGAAGACACAGAGTGGAGGGGCCCTGCCAGCCAGCTTGGCACAGTGCGGCCGTCTTGAGACAAAGACATTAGTAATCCTGCGTAAGGAGCACAGAAGTCAACTTCACAGAATTCCCAACAGGACACAGACTAACGGTGTAGACATACTTGGAGTGAAATAAGGTCTTGATTCCTGGCTGCAGCCAACAGAAAGAGGCTAGGCACCCTCGTCCTGTGACCAGAGGAGCATGCTCTCCCTCTCCCCACCCTCCTGGTGATTAGCAGCACAAACCCCCTATCCCAGCAGCCTAGACCTCCAGTGACCAAGGAACAAGCCCCCCTTCCCCAAACCCAGCCATGACCACCACCCTCCCTGCCTGATGACTGCCACCTCCCCCGCTGGATGACCCTGTCAAGTGATGGCAGGCCACTGTCCCCACCTCTCCTGCCTGCCGACCCCACCGAGTGGCAGCAGGTTGATTCAGTGTGGCACCGGCTGCCCGCCCCACTCTACACACGTGCCGACCCAGCTGAGTGATGAGTAGGCTGCTCGGTGTGACACTGGCTGCCCGCCCCTCCCCTCCAGCCTGCTGACCCCACTGAGTGGCAGGTAGGCTGCTGTGGCCTGGTGCCGACAGTCTACTCCACCCCTCCCACCCACTGACCCTGCCAAGTGGCAGCACCCCTCCTGTCCTCTGCTGACCTCACCAGCAGGCACCACTTTAGTGTGGTGCCAGCTGCTCCCAATCAGCTAAGCAGTGGTGCCCACGCACCCCCATGTTTGCATGCCCATCATTCATCCAACCCTCCCTTGACCTGATGATCAACGGTGACCACATTCCCATGCCTTCGACCATTCGCCACCTAATCCCCCACCCTCCACTATCCCCTCCCCAACCTGGCAATCAACAGTGACTACCTCCTTGCTTGACTGCCACGCCCCCACACCTGCAGCCTTATCCACTTGATGAGTGTAACTGCCCACTCCTGTGCCACTGGACAGACAACAGATGGTGGCTAACACCTGCCCAGGCTGCCCACAGCCACCCAGCATGACCAATGAACAGAGACCTGCACTCACACTGTCAACTGTTGCTCTGCTTACCCAGAGAGAGGTAGTGAGCATTCCAGTGCTACCAGAGCTGAGACCAGCGAACCACACAAGCCCCTTAGCCCGGATATAACAAAACAAAATAAAAAATCAGAATGAAGCAAACAAACATACCAATTAATAAATAAATACAATAACACCTTAATGCCTCAAAGAAAACAGACCATATCAAATCATATAAAGAAATAGGACAAGATGCCTAAAGAAACTGACCAAAATAAAGAGTCAGAAAAACTGACTGAGGAAAAAATAGTAATTGAACTATCTGATAAGGAATTTAAAAGACTTATGTATAGGATCCTCAAAGAGATCAAGGAGAACACAGAAAAAGCAAGGAAAAGACAGATAAAACTCTAGAAGAATTCAGGAAGACAATACAAGAACAAAATGACAAGGTAAACAGACAATTAGAAACCATACAAAAACAACAACTAGAAATCCAGATTAACACTAAAATTTCAGAAATAGATAATGCATTGGAAGGACAAAGGAGTAGAATTGAATCAATGGAAGACAGAATCAGCAAAATAGAGGACAAATCCCTTCATATCAATCTGTTAGAGGAACAATCAGAAAAAAGAACGAAGAAAAATGAAGAAAGCCTAAGAGTTATTCAGGACATTATTAAGAGGAATAGTTTATGTGTGATCAGAATTCCAGAACTGAATTGACAAAGGAAAAGAAGAAGAAGCAAATAACACAAGAAATGAAATGAGTGACATTACAATAAAACCAACTGAAATAAAAAGGATCATACCAGAATACTATGAAGAACTGCACTCCAACAAATTTGAAAAACTAAAAGAAATAGACAAACTTCTAAAAACACACTACCTACCTAAACTAATACAAACAGAGGTAGAAAATTTGAGCAGACCCGTAACAAAACAAGAAATTGAAGAGAGCATTAAAACAAACAAACAAAAAGCTCCCACCAAAAAAAAAAAAAAAGCCCTGGCCCAGATGGCTTCACTGGAAAATTCTACCAAACATTCAGAGAAGAGCTGACATTAATTCTACTCAAACTATTCTAGAACATAGAAAAGGACGGAATACTCCTGAATTCATTCTATGAAGCAAGCGTAACTCAGATACCAAAGCCAGGCAAAGACTAAAAAAGAAAATTGTAGACCAATATCCCTCATGAATATAGAAACAAAAATTCTCAACAAAATCCTAGCCAATAGAATCCAACAACATATCAAAAAATAATACATCATGACCAAGTGGGATTAATAACAGGCATGCAAGGATGGTTCAACATTAGAAAATCAATCAACATGATTCACCACATAAATAAAACAAAGTAAAAGAATCATATGATCATATTAATTGATACAGAAAAGGCATTTGATAAAATCCAATACCCATTCCTGATAAAAACTCTCAGCAAAATAGGAATAAAAGAGAAATTCCTCAACATTAATTACAGATTGGGAAAAATTTTTAGCAATGACATGTGTGACAAGGGGCTAATCTCTAATACTTATAGAAAACTTCAACACCTCAACAACAAAAAAGACAAACAACCCAACTAAAAAATGGGCAAAGGACATGAACAAACACTTCACTAAAGAAGACATTCAGGCGGCCAGCAAACACGTGAAGAGATGATTGCAATCATTAGCCATGAGAGAGATGCAAATCAAAACTAAAATGAGATATCACTTCACCCCAGCAATAATGGAAATGGTTAAAAAAACCAGAAAATAACAAATGCTGGCAAGGGTGTGTGGAGATTGGAACCCTCATACATTGCTGGTGGAAATGTAAAATGGTACAACCACTGTAGAAAGTGGTCTGGTGCTTCCATAAAATGTTAGAAATAGAAATACCATATGATCCTTCAATCCCACTACTAGGTATATATCCGAGAGAAATAAAAGCCATGACATGAAGATATATGCACACCCATGTTCATTGTAGCATTAGTCACATAGCAAAAAGACAGAAACAATCTAAGTGCCCATAAGTGGATGAATGAATAAACAAGCTGTGGTACATACACACAATTGAATACTATGCAACATTAAAGAATAATGATGAATCTGAAAAACATCTCACATCATGGATGAACTTGTAGGACATAAGCTAAATGAAATAAGCTTAAATGAAAAAGGCATAAGCTAAATGAAATGTCAATCACAATAGGACAAGTATTTTATGAGATCACTATTATAAAATGTCAAGAAAAGATTTACACACAAAAATAAACATTTTTCTATGGTTATCAGGGATGGGAGGGAGAGGGAGGAAAAATCACTCACTAGATAGTAGACATGTATTAATTTGGGTGAAAGGAAAGACAGTACACAATATAGGTTAAATCAGCACAACATGACCAAGATGAAGACACTGAAAGGCACGCAAGAGTAAAAGGCAACGAAGGTAAATACTATAAGGTACACAATCCTACAATATCAGTAATGAACACTTGCCGTCGAGTCGATTCTGACTCATAGAGACTCTATAGGACAGAGTAGAACCACTCCATAGGCTTTCCAAGGAGTGGCTGGTGGATTCAAACTGCTGACCTTTTGGTTAATAGCCAAACTCTTAACCACTGTGCCACCAGGGCACCAATATCAGTAATAACACAATAATTTACAAGTGGATACATAGGTAGATATGTAAGCTGAACAGGTGTGGGAAGGTGTATGGGAGCACACCCACGAGCATATACAGGTTTGGCAGAGGCCAAAGATATTTCTACATATGCATTTATATGTGCTGCAAATATATCCCTGTATATAATAGAGCACACAGGGGGCCCAGTTATGAAAACTTCTTAGCCGTAACCAAACACCTTGAGGGACTGAGTTACTGGGTTTGAGGGCTTAGGATCACAGTCTCAGGGGACACCTAGGTCAAATGGCATAACATTGTCCATAAAGGCAATGTTCTACATCCTACTTCGGTGAGTATTGACTGGAGTCTTAATGCTTTCAAGGAGCCATTTAAGATACAACTGTTGATTGCTTCCTATCTGGAGCAAAAAAGAGTGAAGAAAATTAAAGTCTCAAGGAAACAATTAGTCCGAAGGACTAATGGACCACACGAACCACAGCCTCCACTAGTCCAAGACCAGAAGAACTAGATGTGACTGGCTACCATTACCAACTGCCTTGAACGGGATCACAGTAGAAGGCCCTGGATAGAGTGGGCGAAAAATGTAGAACAAATTTCAAATTCATAAAAAAGACTAGATTTACTGGTCTGATAGAGACTGGTGAAACCCCCAAGACTATGGCCCTTAGACACCCTTCAGACCTGGAACTGAATCCACTCCCGGAGATCACCTTTCAGCCAAATAATAGACAGACTTATAAAGAGAACAATAACATACGTGAGGAACGTGCTCCTCAGAACAATCAACCATACGAGACCAAAAGGGTGGCATTTGACCAAAGACAAAGTTCAGAAGGCAGGAAAGGGCATGAAAGATGGGGAAATGGAAACGGGGAACCCAGGGAGGAAGTGGATGGGGTGCTGTCACATTGAGGGGATTGCAACTAATGTCATGAAACAGAATGTGTATAAATGTAGAATGGGAAATGAATTTGCTCTATAAACTTTCGCCTAAACCACAATAAAATATTAAAAAAAGAAATAATGTGCAAAAGATTAGGCTACACGATTCCATTGTAGAATTGTCTAGTACAGTCAAATACTGAAGAAAAGCTTAAAATTTAAAAAAAAAAAAAAAAGTAACATGACTTGGATTTTTTTTTTTTTTTCCGCACAAGATGATGATTTTGGAATGGGAACATTTATTCTCCTTTTGAATTGTACCTTTTGAGTCATTTCTCCAAGAATGACGAACTGAATATTCTTTGCCCCTATTTTCTTTCTGATTTTTCAGGGCATACAATAATTTGCCTTCCACAATTACAGATGGGCAAATGCTCTCCCCTCTCCTCTGGCACCCTCCTTAAACTCTGCGTGGATTAGTCTTAAGCCTAATTTGAATAGAGAGTCATTCTCCTGCAGCTGTGGCTGATGAAGCTGCAGGTTCTCCTGCTTGCCACATTAAATGGGGTAAAAAAACTACTGAAGTTGAGGATCTGTGGCTTCCACTGCATAGACAGGAAATATTCAGAATTGTACCCGCTCCATCCTGCCCAAGGTAACACCTCTGAATGCGAGTACGTAAAATAATGCCTTACAATTTGTAAGGTATATTGACACACTTTTTGGCATTGCATCCTAACAACCCTTTGAGGTAGGCATGGTAGGGATAACTGTCTCCTCCATATAGAATGAGGAAACTGAGATCTGGAGAGGTTAAAAGAATTTACCAAGTTCACCCATCCAGGAAGTGGTGGAAGCAGGACTGAAATGAAAGCTTCTGAATCCTTTCTGGTGTTTTGTTTTTCATTAAATCACATTAGCTCTATGCCTCATTGTCCTCATGCTATAATGGAGTT
Source organism: Trichechus manatus latirostris (assembly GCF_000243295.1). Lineage (NCBI taxonomy): Eukaryota > Metazoa > Chordata > Mammalia > Sirenia > Trichechidae > Trichechus > Trichechus manatus. The sequence continues at coordinate 1,602,068 of NW_004444225.1, forward strand.
TGCACATATCTAGAAAGGTACAGGTATAGCACAAATTAAAAAAAAAAAATCCAACACAGTGGATTTGGGAATGAGAGGATGGCTGAAGGTGCAATTCTACAACTTAATAGCTATGTGACCTCGTACCTCTCCTTCAAGTGATTCTGCTTATTTGCAAGAAGAGCAATCTTTTCACTAAACATACCCCATAGGCTTACACTCCAGAGTTTTACCAGAGTTCCTCTTATTTCTGAGCTGGAAAAGCCGACTACTGTGTTTTCCCTATTCTCATGAAGTACTCTTGGTAGAAAATACTAATCGCTGTTATTAGTCACGAAAATCATGACTTTAGTCCTGAATAACACTTACTATCCAGTGAATGAAATGGCTCTTTTTCTGTCATTGAAATTCTTTTGACTATGTAGATTGGTCATTATGATAACATCATTTTATGAAGAAGCATAATCTGCTATTAAGTTCATAACATTATTTCCTAAACTTTTTTCACCAGGTTTCCGTTAGTAAAAAAATTTTGAGCATGTTGTAAAATACACTGTACTAATATATTTTCTGTTTTACAAAAAAAGGTAATTCATAAGAATGAGCTAAAAATATAAATAGCAGATCTAGTATTTTTTTCTTTTCTTTCTCCAATGGATCAGTTGTCTTACTCCCTGGAGTATGTGCACCCAACATTCAAATTGCTGTTCTAAAGCATGAAGAAAATATTAATAGTATACTATACTGATCAAGAATTTATGAAGTTTTTTCATGTGTTTTGTGACTCTTTTTCTCTGGTCCAAATGAAACACTGGCTCCCAAGAACACATGTTAAGAATTAGAGGGTGCCTTTGGACATGCTTCATTCTGAAGAGAGAGTTGATACAATAAAGCAACTTGAGACGATTAAAGATCCTAACGTTAACCAATAATTGTGAGGTAGTTAGCATGCAGCATATAGACCATGTTCCTATGCATGAGACGGTATGTCAACAAAACTGAGGATGAAAGAAAGTATCCAGGAGAACATGCAGAAAATTGAAATTTTATGGACAACGGAAGAGAGCACAAGGAAAATTTCTACCCCCATGCACAGGATATTTGTAGTCTTACTATTTTATTTGTTCTTTACCACAGCTCTGTGAATGAGAATTATATAGAACGAGTTTCTTAAAGGCCTAACGCAGAGGAGACATTACATAGTAAGTGTTTAATAAATGTCACTTGCTTTGCATCCTTCCTTTGGTGAAGGAGGGCCAACATACTACGTCTGTTAAGAACTCACTTTATTAGCAAAATCCACCACCCATTCCTAGAAATGGTGTCTGAAAGCTGGGCACTGGAGGCCAAATCTTGACTGTACTTGTTTATTTTGGGGTGGACCATGATGAGTAATAAACAGATTAAGGCAACGGAAGTGATGCACAGATCTTTACTAAGCAGTGTCAAATTAGTGGAGCAGTGGACAATGTAATGATGAAAAATGAGGAACGCTTATGAGAAATGAGTCTTTTTCAAGACTAAATTCTTGTAAAAGTGTGTTTCTTGTCAGCCTGCTGCTATGGCTGAAGTTCCTTAAAATATGTAAAAAGGAACATTCGAAATAGATAAACTGGATAGGACTAAAAATGAATTTGGAAACCTGCCTGTACAATTACATGATAGCACGGTGTTTAGGGGAGATAGGAGCAGCTAACATTTATTGAAGATTAATCTGTGCTAGCCACTATGCTGATCATCTCACAAGCATTATCTCATTTAGTAGCATAACAACTTTTCAAGGCAGGTACCATTTCCCTCATTTTATAGGTGAGGAAAACTGAAGTCAGAGGGGTTAATAAACTTGCCCAAGGGATTTTGGGCTGCTTATATCTGTCTCTCCCTAGAGGCTGTGGCCTTAGTTATTTGTTATACTGAGAGCTGAAAGAGAAAAAGAGCTTCAGTGAGGTGGTGTCTATTTTACCTGAGAAGTCACGGTAGATTGTCACTTTGGGTTGTGTGAAAATGAAAAAGTGGGTTCTTTATTGAATTCCCATACAATCAACAAAAGCACAGGACAATCAAATGATCAGCTTAGCTGTCTAAAAATGCCACTTGGACATTGTTGCTTCCAAGTGCCTTACGTATAGAAGTGCGTTTTATCTCATTATCTGGTGATTTCTATCTTCTGGGCCCTGTGTTCTAGCACACTCAGATATGAAAGAACAAGACAACTAAAATGGTGGGTTCCCTGTCCACTTTCTGAAGCGGGTATATTAGAATGGGAAGGATGGGGAAAGAAGCTAGTAATAAGTCATCCAAGGAGATGAGAATTCCTAGAAGATACTAGGATACAGGTGCAGGGTGTTTATTAGCTCTCTGTGGAATTCCCCTCGGGGTTCTTAACCAGGGGTATCATCCTCATTAAGCACTTGGAAATGTATGGCGGCATCTTTGTTGTCAGTGACTTGGGAGTGTCATGGAATTTAATGTCAGGTTTCCACAAAGAATTGTCTTTCCTGGAATGCCAGTGTTGTTGTAAACTGCCTTTGGATCGACTCCCAACTCATGGTGCCTCCATGCACAATGAGATTGAACCATTGTGATCCATAGGGTTTTCATCGCCTGATTTTTCTGAAGCAGATTGCCAGGGCTTTCTTCTAGTCTCTGTTAGTCCGGAAGCTCTGCTGAAACCTGTTCAGCAACATGCAAGCCTCCACAGACAGACCAATGGTGGCTGTGCATAAAGTGCATTGGCTGTGAATCCAACTCTGGTCTCCTGCGTGGAAGGAGAGAATTCTACCACTGAATTGCCACTGCCCCTGAAATGCCAGTGTTGTTGTTATTAGGTGCCATCGAGTTGATTTTGACTCATAGCAATCCCATGTGACAGAGTAGAACTGCCCCATAGGGTTTTCTTGGCTGTAATCTTTAGGGAAGTAGATTGCCAAGTCTTTCTCCCTCGGAGCTGCTGGGTGGGTTTAAACTGCCAAATTTTGGTTAGCAGTTGAGTGATTAACCATTTGCACCACCAGGACTCCTTGAAATGCCAATAGCGCTCTGTTAAATACACTGTGGGCTAGCCCTACTGACTCCAAAGACACTATAGTGGTCAATAGGTGAGGAATGAGGGAAAAACACAAGGAAGGCATGAAAAGATTCTGGTGAGAAACCAGAAGTATCTTTACTACAGTTTATTCATATGGTTACAGTGTGTGTGTGTGTGTGTGTGTGTGTGTGTGTGTGAGAGAGAGAGGGAGAGAGAGAGAATGATCTTGAAGGGTCTTGTGTTATACTGAGAAGAAAGTGAATTCCCTCATACATGTTGACGTTGGAGTGACCTGATGAAATGATTTAATAATTGGTCATGATAAATTGTTCTTTTAATGTACTGCTAGACTTTATTTGATGTCATTTAAAATGTTTGCATCATTATTCATAAGTGAAATTTGTAGTTTTTTAAAACTATATCATATTATGATAATAAAAACACAATAATCCATAAAATAAAATGAATTCTGTGGTTTGGAGTAGGTTAAATAAATTAAGAATTATCTGTGCTTTAAAAATTAGACACAAATCAGCCGTTACGTTTTCTGGGGCTGGTGTCTTTTTAAAAATGGTGTGCCTTTACTTAGCTTCTGTGATTATTTGTCTGTTCAGGTTTTCTACCTCGTATTTAATGAAATACAGTAGTTTCTTATTTTGCTAGAGAATCAACCATTTTCTCTAGATTTTCAAATTGATTACTGTTTTGAAAATAACAATTTTCAAATTGATTACTTAAGAAAATAGAGGCTGAAGGGAGACTTGAGTGCTCATGTTTTATTGGGAGGTGCAATCCTGGGCAGTGAAGAGAGGGGAAAATGATACAGGGAAGGGTGGGAAGCAAATGCAAGTTGCTGCATTACTGAACTGGCCATTGCATACTCTCATCCCCCTCAGGACATCTCTAGATAGGCTGTACAGGAAATATGTGTTAGAATAGCCCACTGGAGGGAGGAAGAGAGATGATTTTTCTGCTAGCTCCCTCCCATCTCATCTCATCTCTCCTATTTGTACAACTACATGATAGCGTGGTGTTTAGGTTGGCGCAAACGATTAGTGCTCTACTACTAACCTAAAAGGTTGGTGGTTCCGACTCATAGTGACCCTGTAGAACAGAGTAGAACTACCCCATAGTTTCCAAGGAGTGGCTGGTGGATTACAAACTGCCAACCCTTTGGTCAGCAGCCAAACTCTTAACCACTATGCCACCAGGGCTCCCTGCAAATATTACAGCCAAGAAAACCCTATTTAGCAGTTCTACTCTTAACACATGGGGTTACCTCCAGGGCAGTGGGGTTATGGGTACTTCCAGGTTGCATCACCTGGTCTCTATTGGCAGCTGCTGTGGTCTGCCAATTATTTAGAGTCCTCACTGGAGTTCCAAATTGGTAGGAGGAGTCAGAGCCGAATCGGTCTGATTGAGTTGGGCTGGGGAGTGGGGAAGGGCAAAGTTTCTGTACTTCCAGTGTGATGGGAAATTGTGAAGGAATCCATGTTTCCAGAGCCTGGCACTGACGTCAGTGGAGCAGGACATGAGAACAAGATAGACAGACGGGCTAGCAGATGAAGGGATGGAGGCAGCAACAGTGGCAGCTGGGTGATTGAATACCTGGGAGACAGGTGAGATCTTGACAATCCAAGGTGGCGCATAATGTGTCCAAAACAATTTCCATAGATCTGCATGTATATTCTTTTATAGTTTTTAAATCACCTTTTCAATCTGTGGTTATCACCTTTTTATCCTAATGTTGCATATTTTTACTTTTTCTCTTTTTCCATCAGTCAGGTTTGTCAAGGATTTATCTTTTTTTTTTCCTTCAGTATTTTCAGAGAAACAGCTTTTAGTTTTACATATTCTTTATTATTTCTTTCTGATCAAATTTTAACTTGTATCTCTAATAAGTTTCTCTTTTGGTTTGTTTTTTTTTATGTTATATTTTTAATTTTTTGTATCTAATACTTATTTTGTTTTTAATACAGTATTAAAAAATATTAAGGCCTTTAATGGTATAATTTAGGCTTTGAGTATAGCTTTACCTCTGGCCCATGGGTTTTGGCAAGGGGTGGTCTCCTTTTTGTAACTTTTGAAAAATTTACAGCTGTAATTTTGAAATTAACAGGGTTCTTTTAGAGTAACATTTCTGACTCAAGGAATGACACTATCACAGTTGTCTTAAGAAATATTTGTATGTATTTATAGATCTTACTGTGAGTCTTAAATCACATCTTCTAGGAATCATTGTAAGATTATTTATAATGATAATTTTGGAAAAATGCTTGACATAACCTTAACCCAGGTTTCTATGTGAATACACATAGCAAATCAACTTGGAACAGACCATTTTTGTTTAGGGAAATATAAGGATTTGTGTTGTCTCTTCCTTCAGGATAATTGACTCCATCACATTGATCCCAGTATTTTAACCCTGGAGCTATTTTCACCCTGCAGAAGTTTTGACCTTGTATGCATAAATATACACATTTTAGTCAGACTTATACCAGCATTGTTGAATTTTCATTAAGAAAATGGTTCTTAGAGAAAACTCTGTTAAGCAGATTAAATTCTACTTCACTCTAGCCTTACCGCCTATTACAGCAAGTAGGCCCATCCTGTCTCTCCTGATTAAGTGATGCTGTTGGCCTCTTTCACTCTGGGATCCCATAATACTTATCAAAATAATGGGGCCCATGCATTGACAGCTTCTCCCACTTTATCTTGATCCAGAGTTCAACCACTATACTGCTTTTCAAAGACACTGTTAAACTTCCCTTACCATTGAACTATTTCTCGATGCTGTGGTAAAGGCCTTGGGATAGAGTTAGAGGCTGGAAACCCTGGTGGTGCAGTGGTTAAGCGCTATGGCTGTTAACCAAAAGGTCAGCAGTTTGAATCCATCAGAACTCTGTAGGGCAGTTCTACTCTGTCCTGTAGTGTTGCTATAAGTCGGAATCAACTTGATAGCAATGGGTGTGTTCGTAGGTAGTTAAGGTATGGATTAACAAGTTTCACATGATAATTCTGGCTTATTATTCTTGTCTTCTTATATCTTTATATTTGTTTAGCTACATTACACCATCTAGTATCTCAGCCTCATTTACCATAGGTGATCATTAAGTCCAGATTTGAGTTAAGTAATCAAGAAAACTGTCAGAAGCAACCTTAGTTACATAGAACTAGTATATTTGATCCAGAATTGTAACTTTAGTCAATCTAAAATTACATTCCTATCTCTCTGATTTAGCACCCTCAGAGTCCATTTTCACACTTATTCTCCAGATTTTTGGTGATGTAAATTAGCCAATTGTAATTTTTTTTGTTGGTGGTGGTGGTGTATACTCCATGATTTGACTTTGTAATTTACCTTAAATGGCATACTGGACTATGCCTCCAGTTGTAGGTATAGAAGCAGTGAGGAGTGGAACATGAGGAGAATTGGCACCCCTTAAGAAGTAACTTCCTCAAATAAGATGTTATAATCACGGGTTCTCTAGTAAGTTAGGAAGTGACTTAACAGACAACAAAAGAGGGAATTACTTCATCTGGCAAGGGAGGCTTAGTGGCTTCAAGGGCTTGGGGTGCCACTGGACTCCATTCTAGCTCTCAGGCCTTATTCTTCCTCAGTCAGTTCCCTAACTCATACGAAAGAGAAGGGCTGTGAAGTCAACCTACATAGCAATTGTGCAACTGCAGGATCACACTCTGTGTATGACTTTCAGCTGTCTCAGCCAAGCAACAGCAAGACGTAGGGGACTCTTCAGGGTAGTCACAGAAACCCTCTTATTCTGTGATTGTGCCTTGAGTGAAGAATTTTCAATACTGGACATAGCATTTTCTTCATTTAAGCTTTTCTATGTGGAAGAATCAGTCACTCAGTCTTGATCAAGGAACCCTGGTGGCACAATGCTTAAGCACTTGGCTGCTAACCAAAAGGTTGGTGGTTTGAACCTACCAGCAGGTGTGCAGGAGAAAAGACCTGGTGATCTGCTCCCATAAAGATTATAGCCTAGGAAACCCTATGGGGCGGTTCTACTCTATCCTATAGGATCGATTATGAGTCAGAATCACAACACACACACACACACACACACACACACACACACGCAGCAGTTACTCAGGCTTGCCAATAGTAGGTGCCTCATTCTAGGCTACTACAGGTGATAATGTAAGTAACGCTTCATCCCATGTACAATGAATCATTTATGGTGATGGGATCTCCACTGCCTTTGAACTCAAGTGGGGAAAAAAGTCAGTCAAAGATTTCTATTCTTTGAGGGTCTGTTGATTGTAAACTCTTTGGCACTAATTACTGTATGGCTTACTGTTCTTAGTTTAAATCCTTCAAGCTAGTTATAACAGAAAGGATTTTATGAAAGGGTATTAAATAGCTCACAGAATCTCTGGGATGGCCAGAGAATCAGCCTTCAACATTATAAATACAACTGTCTTTCAGGTGTACTAATTACAGCTAAAGAAAGTCCAAAAGTCTTCACTTAGGGCTCTCATACCCTTTTACCCTGAAGATAATTTCCAGTGAAGACAGTTTTGGAGATGTATGTATCCAATTGTTTCCTTAATCCCTTTGGCTCATATTGGCAAGGAAACACCGCAGTAAATGTTTTTATAAAACTATGCTGTAAAAAGAACAGCAACTTATGCATTTGTTCTTTCTTTTACCTAAAAAGAGCAGCAATTGACTCTGACTTACCTTTGGGTGAACTTTTGCTTTCGATAGTAAGCAGATTTTTTTGTCCTGAGATTGAAGAGTTGATGCTTCTACTTTCGCTGTTTAAGGGAAAAAAATTACCCTAGCGCCTTTTGATATTCTGGCTCTGTTAGCTGTTAGTGGAAAGGTGGAGAACCAATTCTTGTTTTATTAGATCCAAATTCTTCAGTAAATGAACGATGACAAAGAACTGTTTTCTGTACTCCTTTCATAATGCCCTTGGTATATCCTACATAGAGTTTTTTTGGGATTTTTACAATCACACTGGTAATTGATTGTTTTTAGGTTAAGTGACCAGAATCCTAGCATTCAGATCTTTCAGGCAAATGAACTTTGCTCCTATCAGACATAATCTTTCAATATAATAGGAGACAAAAATGAAAGAAAGGTCTAACTGTATTGGCTACTTATTTATTGGCAGTGTTGTTCAGATAGTTGCTTAATCTTCCCCATCCCTCTTTATCTGCTGATGCTAGTGTGCCAGCAGCCTTTATCTTGTTCTCTTAGAAAGCAGATCATCACTTTAGAAAACGTGCGCGATTCAGAAAATGTAAACTCACGCAAAATCCAGACTTAATCTGCATTGAATTTAATAACCTTGAGGTTTCATGCCCATCCAGGAAGTCTTTCAAGAGACTGATCTCAAGTAAAAATTTATATGCTCCTTAGTGCCCTCCATGAAAAAATCCTAATGGTCAATGACTGATTATTAGTGGATTAGTCTGAAATTTGAGCACAAGCAAGAGTGAAGTGAGGAAGAAAGTTATAAATGGCAGAGGACTCTAGTAGGTCTAGGCTTGGTCACGAAGAGTTGGTGAGAATCCTGTGGATATACAAAAGCAAAAGTTTTCCCCATTTCAGGTCAGCTTCCTGAGGCCCCTA
>NW_004444225.1:1626735-1628026 GCF_000243295.1 Trichechus manatus latirostris
AATACCAAACAAAACAAAGCAAAACAATTTGGCCCTTCTACCTAGAAATTAAAAAACAAACAAACAAAAACTTTTTGTTATTCAACCCTTTCATGAAAATGAAAATACAAAACCAATTCTAAATAATTTCTAAAAAAAAATGATAATAGCATAAGTATTATCAGAATCTGTGAGATATATTTAAAGGAGTTATCAAAGGAAACATCAGAGCGTAAAATATTTAAAAAGAAAATACGAAAATAAATGAATTTAATACACTAAAAATGATAAGAAAAATGAAATCATAAATAAGAAAACATAATAAAGCAGAAATTAATGAGACAGAGATGAGAAAAATAGTAGATCTAAGTATTAACCAAAATACTATTTTTAAAAAATTAACAAAAACCTATAAACCACTGTGTAACTTAATCAAGAAAAAAGGAGGGAGAACACAAATATAAAAAATATAAAAATTCATATAAAAACACAAATACAAAACAAGAAATTACAAGAGAGAAATAATCATTTGAAATAGACTAAATTAAAAAATATTTTAAGAGACTACTTTGCAGTCCTCTATGGAAAGACAAATTGAAAACTTAGATGAAATGTATGATTTCTTAGCTAAATACAGTCTACCAATATTTAAACTAGAAAGCTTAAATAGTTCATTTGTTGTAGAAGAAATAGAAGGAAATAATGCACAAAAAAAGCACCAGACTCAGATGTTTTTAGAGGGGAATTCCACCAAGGGCAAAGTGATAATCTTTTAGCATTGCAAAACAGTGAGATGAAAGTGAGAAGGGCCTTTGCTAAAATGTCCAGAAGTTGAAGACCAAGTAGAGGGCTGAGACAGTGCCTGTTGTTGTTGCTATGTGCCACTGAGTCAATTCCAACTCACAGTGACCCTATATGACAGAGTAAAACTGCCTCATAGAGTTTCCTAGGCTAAAATCTTTATGGAAGTAGTTCACCAGGTCTTTTCTCCCACAGAGCCTTTGGTGCCTCGAGGATCATTAACTTTAGCAGTAAATAATATGCATCTGTCATAAAAGGACGCCCAGACTGCAGCAAAGGCAACTATCACAGGTGTCCTCAACCCACACTGGGCGGAGTCACTGGCAACTGATTCAGAGCTGAGTTAAATCTTCTTACAAGCAATACCTTATCAGGAATTCATACAGTTGAGCAAGCCATGCCAAGACGGGGACAACTCTAGAGACAGTTTCCACCACCAAGTTCCATAGTTGGTCTTCTTACTATTTTAACTCCTCTGCTAACCAAGTCTTCAGCATCCAAAAGGTGTTCT
>NW_004444225.1:1629140-1631051 GCF_000243295.1 Trichechus manatus latirostris
GGTATTTACAACTACCTTCTTCCACCACCCATTCTGTATTCCCTTTGCCCTAGCAACCCCCTCAGCTGGTCATGGTTTTTTGCCTGTTGGGGTAACCCGAACATTCATTCCTGAAGGGCCTGGGCCATTAGTAGTCATGTTGGAATTGGGTTGGTGTAGTTTTCCATTGACTTTATAGGGTTGCTATGAGTTGGAATCGACTCCACGGCAACGAGTTTTTGTTTTTTTTTTAATCGCAGGGCATGGTGGTACTAAGAGATGCCCCAAGGGATCTCCTGCATTCCAGATATACTCTTCTTTATCTCTATTATGTAATATCAATCCGATTTCCTCTTGGTAATTAGGATCAATCACATCAGCCAGTATGGTAGTTCCCTTTTTTGCCTGTTGATCCAGAGGCATAAGGAGCTCAAAGTGTCCAGGTGGCATTCTTAACTTCCAGTTCAGTGGAATCAGTGATGTGTCTCCAGATGGGAGCATTCCTTCCTTTGGAACTAAGACCTCTAGACCTGCAGAGCATAGGGTCACAGTGACAGGAAGCAGATATTTTTCGAATAGGTCACTAGAGGTAATAGTGAGTGGTGCCACTCCCATTTCTACCACTTAATTCCTGGACCCATAAATAGAAGGAACAGCACCATATATTGGATGCTGGTTTAGAGTATATACAGTTTCTTGGAGAACATTGCCTCAACCCTGCAAGGCATTGCCATCTAGCCAGAGCTGTAATTGTGTCTTTTAAAAAAGTCACTCCCATCATTCTATCAAAGCAGCTGCTTCAGGATGATGGGGAACATGGTAAGGCCAGTGAATTCCATAAGCGAGGGCCCATTGCTGCACTTCATTTGCTGTGAAGTGAGTCCCTTGATCTGAGGCAATGCTGTGTGGGATACAGTGATGGTGCATAAGGCATTCTGTAAGTCCACGGATGGTAGTTTTGGCAGAAGCTTTGTGTGTTGGGAAGGCAAATTCACATCTAGAGTAAATGTCAATTCCAATAAGAACAAAATGCAGCCGTTTTCATGCTGGAAGTGGTCCAATGTAATCAACCTGCCACCAAGTTGCTGGCTGATCACCTCGAGGAATGGTGCCATATCAGGGACTCAATGTTGGTCTCTGCTGCTGGCAGATTGAGCACTCAGCAGTGGCAAACAACCAGTAGTATCCGTCACTGCTTAATCCCTTTCTCCACCTTTTGCCCTACTATCCCCTCTCCCAATCCGAGTCTCTGTTTCTAGTTCAAATAGCGCCCAGTGAGATACCACTTTCACACTGAGATAGTAGAGATGGGGAAGGAGTGAACTTAGCTACTTAATTATGAGCACCAGAAAGAATTTTCATCATACAGAATTGATAGAACCAGATTGAAAACATATAATGTTGTAAGTCATGCTCAGGATGAAGAGATTGCTTAGTTGTAGTGAATATTCCCTTGAAAACACATTTGTTTCTCCAATACAACTGTCCTTGGTGATTATTTTTGCTCACAATGACAAAATGAGTGTAAATGTCATGTAGGCAGCAGTGTCTTGAGTTACTCTCAAAGTAGAAGATAATCAGTTGATTATTAGCAGGACTTTATTGAAACCCTCCACTTTTAGGAAAGGCCTAACTTTCCCTTAAGCAGAGAGGTACACGTGGCCTTGAAAAAATGTGCACATCATCTGTTCTCTTCCTTCAATCAGTTTGGAATGTACCGACCTTGCCTTCATCTATTGTTTGAGCCTTATGAAGTATCTCCAGAGGTTTTTAAGGCCAGACAAGAAAATGCTCTGAAGATAGATGAAAGGGAAATCTGTGCAGGGAGTTCCAGTACAGAACAGAGAAAATTGTCTGTGTCTCAAGGCAATCTGCTTTACTGCTTCTGGGCAAGGCTTTGACAGGGAGGGGACGCATGTGCTACCTTCCAAA
>NW_004444225.1:1632309-1633752 GCF_000243295.1 Trichechus manatus latirostris
TGTAGAAGAGGGGAAAGGACGTTGCAAGCAGAGGGAGGGGTATGTGTAAAGACAGAGAGACATGTAAATATGACCTGTGCTGGCAACAGTGAGCAGGTTTGGGCGGCAAGAGCTTACGGTGGAAGTGGCGCAAGGTGAGGTCTGCTGGAATTGGATGGAGATGGGAGGTTGAGAGTATGGAGGTAGGGTGAGGGTTACTGGGGTATTCCCAGACCCAAAGGGGAGGCTAGGGCACAGTAGGCAAAGGGGACCTACAGACAGCTTGTATGTTGAATATGTAAAATGTGAACAAAACACAAACTTATTTTTGTCTCCCGCTGACCCGGTGAAATTTACTCAGTGGGGTGATATATTCTTGCCTCTGGATAAAAACTCTAGGAGGCCCATGACTTTTTTGCTCACTCTTAGTAAATAGACTATCCTACTTTACTTTGCAAACACTGTATTTAAAAGTGTCAACTTCAACATATTAACACTTCAGTCTTTGTTTAAAGATTCCTCCTCATCTACCCCTATAGCCAGGGTCTCCTGCAGGCTCCTTCGCCCCACCTTAGCTAGGTTTACAGCAGGTGGGAGGGAACCTGTGGTCTCTAAAGGGGAGCCATGATCAGATTCTCCTGTCCCTTTCCAGCCTCTCCCACCTTCTAGATGTAGCGTTTACCCCATTAGAGGGTAACGGCCTTCCACAACTGGGTGGCTTCATTCTCTCTAGGCTTGACAAATGTTTAAAACTAGTTCTCTTCTTCGTGGGCATTTTTTGAACTTATTGAGGATTCTCTATGTATTGCACATTGCAGCTCCCTTGATGTGGATGATGCATCTCCTTTGGCTTGCTGTCATTCCTCAGCCCCTGGTCCTCTCTGTGTCCCATTCCTCAGACTCTCCCTATGGGAGGCCCCCAGGTGGTCCTCTTGGCAGGAATTAAAATAGCACCAATCTCACCTTCTTTGGCCCTTGACCCCAGGGACTCCTAAGAGGTCCCTACACATCTTGGCCCTGACAGACTCTGGGTGTGCAGGCCCATCATATCTGAGTGCAGCTACCTGGGCCTTGCTGCCACAGGCTGCTTTCATTTCCCCAGGCACAAATCCCTATGTCCCACAAGACATTTCACATCCCGTGAATGGTCCCTTGGAAGCCCCTCAGTGGGCTTGACGCAAAGAAGGAAGTGCTCAAGGAGAAAGAGTGAGACTCCTTACAGGGTAAACAGTGTTCCAAATAAATCACATCACAGATTTTCTATCTCTTTCTTCTCAGTGTTTTTATATTCTTGAAGTGAGGGCTTCTGAGTGGTGGTGGTATGATAGGGGCAAAGAGTTTGGAAACCAATTCTGGGACTTTGCATTTGTGAATTTTCTATATGGTTACCTGGCACCTATCTATGGAGTTTTACAACTATTATTTCTTGGGATCTCTGTGGAAATGTTAATTTTAATGTCCTGT
>NW_004444225.1:1634109-1634953 GCF_000243295.1 Trichechus manatus latirostris
CTTAACCAGCCATGATATCCTTTCTAGCAATTGGTCTTTCCTGATGATGTGTCCAAAGTAAGCTTCTAAGGAACTTGCTAATTCTATTTCTTCTAAGACTGATTTTTTAGTTTTTTTTTTGGCAGTCTATGGTATTTTTGATATTATTTGCAAACATCACAGTTCAAATCTTTCAATTATTTTTTGTCTTCCTTTTTTATTATCCGTTAAACCCGTTGCCGTTGAGGTGATTCCAACTCATAGTGACCCTATGGGAGGGAGTAGAACTGCCCCATAGTGCTTCCAAGGAGCAGCTGGTGAATTCAAACTGCTGACCTTTCGATTACAGCTGAACTCTTAACCACTGCACCACCAGGGCTCTTTATTATCCACTAGAGGTGCCAAAAACCAAAACCCATTGCTGTCTAGTCGATTCCGACTCATAGCGACCCTATAGGACAGAATAGAACTGCCTGATAAGGTTTCCAAGGCTGTCAATCTTTACAGAAGCAGACTTGCCACATCTTTCTCCTGTGAAGCAGCTGGTGGGTTTGAATCTCCTACCTTTTGGTTTGCAGCCGAGTGCTTGACTACTGTGCCACCAGGGCTCCTCATTAGAGGTACAGAGAGGTTAAATAACTTGCCCAAGATCACAGAGCCAATAAATGGCATAGCCGGTGTCATGGATTGAATTATGTCCCCCCAAAAATGTGTAGGTCATGATTCCCAGTATTGTATGATTGATATGATTTCCTTATGTGTTGTAAACTCTATCACTATGATGAGGTTATACTGATGAGGTCTACAAGATTGGATAGTGTCTTAATCCACTCTCTTTTGAGATATAAAAGACAGAAGTGAACAG
>NW_004444225.1:1635615-1638358 GCF_000243295.1 Trichechus manatus latirostris
CGGAGGTTCAGAGTGCAGGCTTAGGACCCAGACTGCTGGGGTTCAAGTAATGATCTCTCACTTACCAGCTGGGGATGCTGGCTGTCTGGATCAAGGCTGTACACTGAACTGCTCTGCTATGTAGAGTTATTACTCTGTTCCTCATTCAACTTCATCTACAAACTGGGGATAAAAATTGTACCTACACTGTCCAGTTGTTATGAAATGCTTTGAAGAACACCTGGTGCATAATAGGTACTCTACAAACATTAGCGCTTATAATTCAAGATACAATCAGAAAGTTTTACTGTAGTGTGTGCCTGCTTCTAGACTATTAATAAATAAACCAAAACAACCAAAGCAGTTGTCATTGAGTTGTTTCCAACTCATGGTGACCCCATGTATGTCAAAGTAGAATTGCACTCCATAGGGTTTTCAATGACTATGATATTTTGGAAGTAGATTGCCAGTTCCTCCTCCGGGTGGGTTCGAACTGCCAACTCTTCTGGTTAAAAGCTTAACCATTTGTGCCACCCGGGGACTCCTATTAATAAATACAAAGTATGAACTCAGGTCTTGGAAATAATGCTCTGCTCTGCAGTGTTCCCAGGAACTAAACTTCTGTAAGGAAGTGAAATGGCTTTCTGTCAAGGTGGCAATAATTAGTAGGTTCCTTTTTATTTGTTTTTAAATTTCTATTCTGTCACCTGAATATATCCTTAAACAATTATATAGAAAACCAGAATCTCAGATTTTCTTGAAAAGAGCAAATTTTAACCCTCTGTTCTCTTGCTCTAATCAAAAGGTTGGCTGAAAAGAGTGATGTTTGCAGCCAGGAAAGGGTCTTGCCTTGAGATTAGCATACGTATCTGACATGCTCTTTTGATTGAAATGGATTAATTTATTCAGAAATGAATGACTGAATGACTTCAGTATATCTGGGCAAAATTCTAGACACTGGAGTTTATAGCAGAAAAGAGAAAATAAGCTCCTCAGGGAGCTTATGTTCTAGCAGATGAGACAGACAATGAGCAAATAAGTAAAATACATAGTATGTTAGAAGGTAATAAGACAGTGGAGGAAAAGTAAAGTGGGGAAAGGTGGGAAATGCTGCGGAGGTTGTAATTTTAAATGGAGTGGCCAGGTTTGGGTATGATGATATAATTGTGGTTTTGTTGGGGAAAAAAAAAGAAAAAAGAAGCTTTACCATTTTGAGATATGTACTGCAGAGGGGTTATAGCCGAAACAAGGAAGTGTAAAAAGAAAAATTCAGTCTTTAATAAAATTTTTATGACTTTATTTCAGCACATGATGTCTGGCAACAACCCAAACATAAAGTGACTGGGTGCTCCACTGAGGAACAGGAACCAAATTCAAACCCATTCCTGTCAAGTCCTTAGAGTCTCTATAGGACAGAGTAGAGCTGCCCCACAGGGTTTCTAAGGTTTTCAGTTGCCTCATACGCATGCGAAAGCTGGGCAAAGAATAAGAAAGACTCAAGAATCGATGCCTTTGAATTATGGTGTTGGCAAAGAATATTGAATATATACCATGGACTGCCAAAAGAATAAACAAATCTGTCTTAGAAAAAGTACAGCCAGAATGCTCCTTAGAAGCAAGGATGGTGAGACTTCGTCTCATGTACTTTGGACATGTTATCAGGAGGGATCAGTTGCTGGAAAAGGACATCATGCTTGGGAAAGTAGAGGGTCAGCGAAAAAGAAAGTCCATCAAGGAGATGGACTGACACAGTGGCTGCAACAATGGGCTCAAAAATAGCGAGTATGAGAATGGCGCAGGACGGGGTAGTGTTTCGTTCTGTTGTACACAGGGTCGCTGTGAGTCATAACCGACTGGATGGTACCTAACAACAAAATAACAACAATAACCCTTATGGATGCCGTGGAGCAGCTGGTGGGTTCTAACGCCAACCTTTCAGTTAGTAGCTGAGCACTTAACTACCGTGCTACCAGAGTTCCTTTGACTACGGGAAAGGATTACTTTCGTCAGGCAAACCGGAAGCAAATCCAGCTAACATGTGATTGGTTAGAGCTGAGTGTTTTCTTATTTGCTGAGTTATGTAAGGTTAGCTGAACTAGCAGCATCTGATTGGTTGGCCTTTAGTTTCATTTTGCTTATGGAAGGAGGTAGGTTTTGAAGCTCCTTTACGGTAATGGCCTCTTTTACATTTCCTCATCAGAGCCTATGTGTTAAGTATTGAAGCAGAGTGACAGGTATGTGTGGGTTACTTAACCTATTTTATCTGCTTTCATGTGTTTGTAAATTTCCACAATAAAACAGTAAAAAATGAAAGTTAAAATATCTTAAATACGCCTCCAAATTAAAATAATAAGATTCCATTGCAAAACAGTCAGACAAACTAAAACTGCAAAGTTACAAATTAACAAAATAATAAGAGCGTCAAGGAAAGCTTCACTGCGAAGTTGCCATGTAAGGAGAGACCTGAAGGCTGTGCCTGTGGTGGTGGTGGGGTTGGTAAGGGCACAATGAGGCAATGATCCTTGCAGATTTCTGGAGAAAAAAGTCTTTCAGAAGAAGAGCAAGTTATCCAAACCTTGAATCAAATAATGAGACTATTGTAGGGGAGGGGTGTTACCCTCGTATGGTAGTAAATGGTCAGTAATGCTCCTCTTTATTTGTGTTAGAGCCCTGGTGGGTGGCGTAGTGGTTTAAGAGCTCAGCTGCTAACCAAAAGGTTGGCAGTTTGAATCCATCAGCCGCTCCTTGGAAACCCTATGGGGAG
>NW_004444225.1:1638633-1641174 GCF_000243295.1 Trichechus manatus latirostris
CAGTTCGAATCCACCAGGTGCTCCTTGGAAACCCTGTGGGACAGTTCTACTCTGTCCTGTAGGGTCACTATGAGTCGGAATCAACTCATTGGCAACGGGTTTGGTTTTTTTGCTATTTAGCAGGGATATTGTGCTCCTTGAGTATGGCATGTTCATTTTCTCATATCTTCTCCCATGGCAAACCTGTAGGGTAGATAGTGAAGGAATCTTTATTCCCATTCATTACAGGCAATCGTTTAGTGTCCTTAACCAACCAGTTGCGGTCCAGTTGATTCCGACTCATGGTGACCCCGTGTGTGTCAGAGTAGATCTTCTCTACAGGGTTTTCAGTTGTTGATTTTTTAAAAGTAGTTCACCAGGCTTTTCTTCTGAGGTTCCTCTGGGTAGACTCAGACCTCCAGTCTTTTGGTTAGCAGCCAACTGCTTTAACTGTTTGCACCACCCCACCCAAACGAAACCCACTGCCATTGAGTCAATTCCGACTCATAGCGACCCTGTAGGGTTTCCACAGTTGTAAATCTTTATGGAAGCAGACTGCCATATCTTTCTCCCATGGAGTGGCTGGTGGGTTAGAAACGCTGACCTTTTGGTTGGCAGCCAACTGCTTTAACTACTGTGCCACCAGGGCTGATTTGCACCACGCAGGGACTCCTTAAAATCCTCCTTCTTGTTTTCTCAGTCAGTTCTAACTGATGGTGATCCCACGTGTGCAGAATAGAACGGCTTCACAGGGTTTTCAAGGCTGTGACTTTTCTGAAGCAGATCGTCATTCCTGTCTTTCGAGGCAACTCTGGGTGGATTTAAACCTCCAGCCTTTTGGTTGGCAGCGAAACGGGTGAACAGTTTACACCACTCAGGGAGTCCTTAGTATCCTTGTTGTGTGCCATCCAGTCAATTCTGCCTCACAGTGACCCCGTAGTAGAACTGCACCATAGGCTTTCCAAGACTATAAATCTTTGCAGAAGCGGACTGCTGCGTCTTTCTCCCACAGAGCAGCTGGTGGGTTATAGCCACTGACCGTTTGGTTAGCAGCCGAGCGCTTAACCATTGCAACACCAGGGCTCCTTCTTAGTAGCCTTAAAAAAAATCTGTGGCGGTTGATTCCGACTCATAGCAACCTTCTAGCGACCTAATATCGTTAGGATACTTAAATCACAGAGTCACTAAATGGTGAAGCTGTTTACTGCCAAGTCCTGTGGGTGTTTCCCCTCTATCATGTAATCTATTAGGGGGCCGATCTCGGATATGGATGGATTCGCAGATGATAAATTTTTGGTGGTGCAGTTTGCTTAAGAGGTAAATAAAACCACTGGTGCCTCATGCCTACACTCTTAAGACCAAATTAAATTTCTTCTTACTGTGTGAAGCCAGAGAAAATAAGAAGTCCTGTTAAAGTGTAAACCCAGGCACGAAACTCTTGCTCTGAAACCTAGTATCATTTAACATTGAAAAAAGTAAAAGAAAACCCACAAAGGCATTTTACATGCTGCTTAAAGTTATACATCCAAGAAATTATGTACATGTGTCCAGTGCACATACATTGAATTTCAAGTTTCAGTGGCTTTAAACATTTCCACATGCAGATGTTTTATAACCAGAAAATAGATGAGACTTTAGGTTTAATGAAAAGATTTATGTGGATCCCATATGTTTCTCTTTATAGAAAATAATCTCTCAGCCTGTTGAAAATGCCTGAGTTTTAAGGTACCCTTGGAATAATTTTATATGACCGTTAAATCATACAGTTTTCTCCCTTCTTTTTTGGTATGTCATGGTTCTTGTAAAAGGCCTTATTTTTAATTCTGGAGGCCTGTTCAGAATAAGAAAAAAGGAATACTTTTGCATTTTTAGCTGATTCTATGTAGATATGCCTTTTAGAAATGTTAAAATATTTTAGGTGTTAGGAGGTGGTACGTGGGAGGGTATACTTAGAATTATAATGTCATGTTCTTTGCTTCATCTTTTGGGGACAGATTTAATTAACAGTCTAAATGAGTTTCTTTGCTCTTGGAAGGGCATGCTTTAGGGAAATTAGAATAAGATGGGGGCAAGTCTACAATTTTCTTTTTTTATTATACTTTAGATGAAGGATTACAGAACAAACTAGCTTCTCATTAAACGGTACATATATTGTTTTATGACATTGGTTAACAACCCCATGACATGTCAGTACTCTCCCTTCTTGACCTTGGGTCCCCTATTAGCAGATTTCCTGTCCCCTCCTGCCTTCTAGTCCTTCCCCGGGCTGGTGTGCCCCTTTAGTCTCGTTTTGTCCTCTGGGCCTGTCTGATCTTTGGCTAAAAGGTGAATCTCAGAGTGACTTCACTCTAAAAGGGTGTCTGGGAGCCATACTCTCAGAGTTTCTCCAGTCTCTGTCAGGCTAGTAAGTCTGGTCTTTCTTTGAGTTAGAATTTTGTTCTACATTTTTCTCCAGCTCTATCCAGGACCCTCTATTGTGATCCCTGTCAGGACAGTCAGTGGTGGTAGCTGGGCACCATCTAGTTGTACTGGACTCAGTCTGGTGGAGGCCGTGGTAGTTGT
>NW_004444225.1:1648341-1649199 GCF_000243295.1 Trichechus manatus latirostris
TGTAGTAAGATGTCTTCTGCAGGCTTTTTTAGAGGGTCAGCAGTTTGAGATTTCTATAGGAATCAAACTAATTTTAGCAGCCATAATTAAACCATGGGATGGTCTGTGACTAGGGATGGTGACATTTTTTATAAATAGTAGGTAATGTTGGCATTGAAAAGTTTACATCAGAAACATCATTTTTAGTCTCAAAAACACAAAAAACCTTGTCTGAAGTTGCAATTAAAACATTATTACCTGAAAATCATTTGGGTGAATCCTTTTAAATTGACAAGTCTTTGTGTTTATACTTTAGTTTTTAATTTCTCCTTCTATAGTATTATGGTCATCAACTGTGGCCTGGATTATTTTTTGAATTTTGTAATTTATGAGGTTTTCGGTTTTATTAATATATAGTTGACTTATGTAAATACAACCCAATGACTTGAAAAATGCCATAGTATCTGTTTTTAGTAAATATAAATCTGTGTTTTGTGGAATACTGTATGTAGGCATTTCTAGGAATTTCCCTTTGTATTTCCAAAATTAGTTGTTGTGTTTGTCTACATGCTAGGTTAACATCAGTATAGGAGTCTCTGGGTGGCTCAGATGGTTAAGTGCTCTACTACTAGCCAAAATGTTGACAAGTTGAACCCACCCAGAGGTGCCTTGAAAGACAGGCCTGGTGATATGCTTCTGAAAGGTCACAGCCTTGAAAACTCTCTGGAGCAGTTCTAGTCTGCACACATGGGGTCACCATGAGTTGGAATTGACTTGACAGCAACTAACAACAACAACAATTAACATCAATATGGATTGTGTCTTTGATCAAATCAAAAGATCTCTTAAATACTAGCAACACATATATATGTTGGTTGA
>NW_004444225.1:1651285-1652172 GCF_000243295.1 Trichechus manatus latirostris
GAACCCCCCTTGACCCTCTAGCTTCTTAGTATGAGTAATAAAGTGAATTAAGAAAGGATTTTTTCTCTGAAGGAATTTTCTCTCCAGGTTGTTGTTGTTTTGCCTTCAAGTGGATTCCTACTCATGGTGACCCCATGTGTGCAGAGTAGAACTGCTTCATAGGGTTTTCAAGGCTGTGACCTTTTGGATGCAGATTGCCAGGCCTGTCTTCTGAGGTGCCTCTGGGTGGGTTTGAACTGCTAAGCTTTTGGCTAGTAGATGAGTACTTCACCATTTGTGCCACTCAGAGACTCCTAATGTGGTGACACATGGGTCTCCGTGAATCAAAATAGACTCGATGGCAACCAACAACAGCTCCTCCAGGAGGGAAGATAAAATACACTGGAAGGCTAAGGGCTCAAAGCAAAACAAAAGACATCAGACATCACTTTGGGTCTGGGAAGAAAATGGAGTGCTCCAAGAGTGGGTGAGATCTGTAAGAGGGGAAGTGCAGAGATCTAAGAGAGGGTGACAGAGACAGAACCTTGAAACACTACATTTTGGCTTTCAGTGTTAGTGGGGAGGAGAGACAAAGTTGAGGCAGTAAAGAAGCCGGAGGAGTGATAAGAGAGGCCCTGGGAAAACCAGGGGGCACTGTCATGGCAGCAAAGACAGGGACATTTCAAGAAACAGACCCTGATCAGAGGTGATTGAGAAGTCGGAGAAGGTTAAGAAGGATTAGATGCCATCAGATGTCCTTAAAAGGTCAATCAGCTTGGAAAGAGCATACAGTACTGGGCTGAAATCAGATTGTGTCTGACTTGAGGCAAGGATGTGGGGATATGTTTGGAAAGATAGAAATGGACCTGAGAGAATCTTGAGAGAATTATCAGGTTTTTGTGTTGTAT
>NW_004444225.1:1654123-1655510 GCF_000243295.1 Trichechus manatus latirostris
AGAGATTGCATAATAGAATTTTGCAAGACCAACTACTTCTTCATTGCAAATACCTTTTTTCACCAGCATAAACAGCAACTATGCATGTGGACCTCACCAGATAGAATACACAGGAATCAAATCAAGTATATTTGTGGAAAGAGACAATGGAAAAGCTCAATATCGTCAGTCAGAATAAAGCCAGGGGCTGACTGTGGAACAGATCATCAGTTGCTCGTATGCAAGTTCAAGCTGAAACTGAAGAAAATTAGAACCAGTCCACAAGAGCCAAAGTACGACCTTACGTATATCCCACCTGAATTTAGAGACTATCTCAAGGGCATATTTGACACATTGAACACTAATGACTGAAGACCAGACAAGCTGTGGAATGATATCAAGGACATCATACATGAAGAAAGCAAGAGACCATTAAAAAGACAAGAAAGAAATAAAAGACCGAAATGGATGTCAGGAGATACCCTGAAACTTGCTCTTGAATGTTGAGTAGCTAAACCAAAAGGAAGAAATGATGAAGTAAAAGAACTCCACAGAAGATTTCAAAGGGCAGCTCAACAAGACAAAGTAAGGTATTATAATGACATGTGCAAAGAGCTGGAGATAGAAAACCAAAAGGGAAGAACACATTTGGCATTTCTCAAGCTGAAAGAACTGAAGAAAAAATTCAAGACTCGAGTTGCAATATTGAAGGATTCTATGGGGAAAATATTAAATGACGATGCAGGAAGCATCAAAAGAAGATGGAAGGAATACACAGAGTCATTATACCAAAAAGAATTGGTCGATGTTTAGCCATTTGAAGAGGTAGCATATGATCAGGAACCGATGGTACTGAAGGAAGAAGTCCAATCTGCACTGAAGGCACTGGCAAAAAACAAGGCTCCAGGAATTGACGAAATATTAATTGAGATGTTTCAACAAATGGATGCAGCACTGGGCATGCTGCCCCATCTATGCCAAGAAATTTGGAAGACAGCTACCTTGCCAACCGACTGGGAGAGATCCATATTTATACCTATTCCCAAGAAAGGTGATCTAACCGAATGCAGACATCATCGAAGAATATTATCAATATCACATGCAATTAAAATTTTGCTGAAGATCATTCAAAAGTGGCTGCAGCAGTATGTCAACAGGGAACTGCCAGAAATTCAGGTCAGATTCAGAAGAGGATGTGGAACCAGGGATATCATTGCTGATGTCAGATAGATCCTGGCTGAAAGCAGAGGATACCAGGAAGATGTTTACCTGTGTTTTATTGACTATGCAAAGGCATTCGACTGTGTGGATCGTAACAAATTATGGGTAACATTGCGAAGAATGGGAATTCCAGAACACTTAATTGTACTCATGAAGACCTGTACATAGATCAAAAGGCCATTGTTGG
>NW_004444225.1:1655911-1657319 GCF_000243295.1 Trichechus manatus latirostris
GCCTTGAGGACTAAGGTGCGCCTGACCCAAGCCATGGTGTTTTCATTCGCCTCATATGCGTGCGAAAGCTGGACAGTTAATAAGGAGGACTGAAGAAGAATGGACGCCTTTTAATAGTTGTGTTAGTGAAGAATATTGAATATACCATGGACTGCCAAAAGAATGAACAGGTCTGTCTTGGAAGAAGTACAACCAGAATGCTCCTTTTCCACACCTTCACCCTCCATGACCCGTCCTCTTTCCTAACTTCTCCAACTCCTCAGCACTCCCTTAAATAATTCAATCTTAATATATTCTTTTTCTTTTTTTGATTTTGAGAACTGCATAAATTGGTGGAGAAAAGTCAGTAAAGTGTTACAGATCATGCTGCCATCTAAGGGACAGAAACGGTAGGAAGCCTGTCTAGTTAGCAAAATCAAGAGACAAGGTTGGAAATTTCATTAGCAGAAGGGCAGAGGGACAGGTAAGACCAACTCAGCCTGCTCAGAAAGCCTCTTGTTCTTTTTGTTGACCTAAGGAAATGAAGGTTGTAGGGTAACTAGCATGAATGTCTGCAAAAGATTTAAAGTCAGGAAATTACATTTGGACCTGTTTTTTTCCCCCTCCTTTATTTTCAGAGTGCATGTATGTGTGTGTGTTTGTGTGTGTAAGGGGGTAGGGAGGTGGAGGGTGTGGGCTTTTGATTTTGCTTAGACAAAAAAATCCAGAGATGTTAACAATAGTTGTTATTGGGTAGCGGAAATAGTGGTAATTTTTAAAAATTTTGTTCCATTTCTCTGAAGTGTCTTCAAAATTCATTATTACTTAAAAGATTTTTTAAAGTATGGTATTACTTAAATGATTTTCAAAAAGTGATTTAATTTTTAAGCCTAAGTGGGGGAATGAGCAAGGTTGTTTCAGAAATTTCATGCCTTGTGAAGATCAAATTAAAAAAATTTTTTTGGATCAAATTCAAAATCAGTTGAAGCTTTACTATGATAGTTTGTGTTTTCTCTCTTTGAATAGGCTTATTTCCTAGGCTTATCTTGAAAAGAAAAACAGGCTTATTTGGAGAAGTAATTCAGTATGATTAAAAGTGTCAAAACTAGGCAAAATTCCAGAAAATATTTGCATTGTTTAATAATTCTGGATTTCCACAGGTAGAAGGCTTGAGAGGAATTATTTGGTCTGTGGGAGAGAAACAGTCCCAGGAAGTTTACAAAACTACCCCATGGCTGATGAATAGGAGCGTTTGAAAAAGAACATCACATCTACTCAAGTTCAAGAAAACCCTCTAACAGAATCATCAAAGTAAGCATGCTGAGTCTGCAAGGTTTCAGTGGAGACAGACTGACTGTTTACCACATATCACCTGAAAATGTTAAACAGCTCCTGGTAAGCATCTCCTGTATACACTCATTTGAGTTGG
>NW_004444225.1:1658861-1660286 GCF_000243295.1 Trichechus manatus latirostris
GGCAAACCTCTGGTTTCTGCTTGTTTTCTGGCCTCTGGATTCATTGCCCACCTGGGTATGGACTATCTTTCAGTGCTTGATGTTTTCAAGGCTCCTATCCTAGCCGTTTCCTTGACTTCCCAGCTTTTTAACTTGACAGCTGATCTTCCATGCTACATATCACAGAGTGGCACAACTGCTTATGATCACCTCAGCAACATTAGATAACCAGAGGAGGTGGTGACTGAGTCCACCTGACAGCCATTTTGCTTTCACTGAATCTATCATGAGGTACCAATTAAGTTAAAAAATGCCAAGTTGTCCTACTTGGAAACTTGGCTCATATGTTGGCCTTAATCTGTTTCCATTTATCCTGCTTTATTCCTATTTCCCTTTTGGTCTTCTTTCCCCTTTTAAGCATAATTGTTCTTTACATTTCCTTCCTCAGCTTTAGTTTGCCCTATTTCATGATTCTCTAAATGCTAGTAAAGATCAAACCATAAAAAATTATTTCAGAATAAACAATTATCTTTAAAACAGGAATGTAATGTTTGTACCCCCTTACCTATATAATGGTTAAGATTTCCTGCTTTGCAGTCTGTTTGGTGGATTGCCTGTGATGCATCATATTCTGGTTTAATTCCTATTCAATAATAAAGCTTTTCTTTCTCTTCTTAAAAAAAAAATTATTTCAAAATTTACCAAATCCTAGAGATTGCAGGAGACTTATGTAATTCCTGTGTGTGTAAAATAGATTTGGGTGTTGTGCAGAAGTCATTTAAGCATGAATGGGGTCTGAATCTATGAGAGAAAAGTTTGGGAAGCAACATTCCTCTAGGACTTGCTCAACCACTCTGTGATACTACATTACATGTATGCTTCCATCACTCCTTCCATCTTTGCCAATCAATGATACTGACCCTGGCAATTGAAACAGGAAAGAGGGAGGACAGGTGAGGTGAAGGTTCTTACTTAATATCTAGTAGAAGAGAGTTTGCCAATATTTAAAATGAACTCCCTCCCCTGGGATGCTCTCTCTTTTTTGATGGATACACACTTCCTCTCTTGGTTGAGTTTCTCATCTGTAGTTCCCTTGTTCAAGATGAATACCCTTGTTTATTCCACCTGCAGACGCTTGCAATCTGATGTTTCATCTCTGGGTTGTGTTTGCTGAGGCCTCATTAACATCTCCAGGTAGCCCTATTGAAACGGGATTCAGGACAACCTCTATGTGGGTTCTGTCTCACATGAAGCTCATATAGTGCCATTGCATGCCAGTGGGGTGCCTTAGTGTTTACCAAAAAGAGGTACCCATTCCTCAAGACATTTTGTTTTTACTTGTTGGAAAATTGTTGTAATATTTATTGGCTTTGTTAGAACAAGACCCTCTACTGCTGCCTACTAGAAAATTAATATACAAACCTATGATGTCATTATGAGTTGGAA
>NW_004444225.1:1662718-1663783 GCF_000243295.1 Trichechus manatus latirostris
CTGGCTGCGTGGAGCCTATAGTGAAAATGGATGTTCCATTGAATGCTTTTCAAGAGCCCAGTGTTGTGTATTCTGAGAAATGAAATGAGTGCCTTGGTCACAATCAGAAATTCTGGAACTCTGAAGGGGATAAGGACTGTCCTTGAGAGAGCTTGTATTGTGACCTTAGTATATGTAGAGACATCTGTTACCTTGATTTGTATTTTGGTTATCTGTGAGGCAAGAAATTCCCAGAGTTCTTTACCCCAAAGGGAGGCAACTCTTAGGCAATGGCCAACGAGTTTCTAAAAAATGTGCAGATGGGACAGATTATTGGACAAATCATCTAATGCTAAGATGACTGTTTAAGTTCGACCAATTGTACTAACCTTTGGGTCCCATCTTTTATCAGGGACATTTTGGTTAAGGGTTAGAAAACAACAACATTCCACTAAGCGCCATCAAATATTATGGTAACGATGTTATATGTGAAGTCTATGAACTCCCATTGTTATTCGCTCAGTTGATCCCAAGTGACTCTCCAGGTAGCTAGGGACCTGGGGGAGGGGTGACATCCTTCAGCACCTGTGGCATCTGGCAAGGGACTGAGGACAGGAGAGGCCACTTCCTCCTCCAGATGGAGTATGCCAGAGGGCCCAGGTTTCTCTCCATCCTGTAGCAAGGAGGCCTTGGTAGCCATGCTGAGCATGTGGAATGGTACTTTCATTACTGAAGACATAACGAGTATGGAGAGTCACAGGCTCAGGGTCAGTGAGAGCTTGTATGTTCAGGAGAGCCAGTAGTCTTAGTTGTCTAGGGCTGCTATAACAGAAATACCACAAGTGGATGGTTTCAACAAACAGAAATTTATTTTCTTGCAGTTTAGGAGGCTAGAAGTCCAAATTCAGGGCGCTGGCTCTGGGAGATGGTCCTTGACTCTTCAGCCTCTGTTTTCTGGTTCCTTGGAGATCTCCATGAGGCTTGGCATCTATCTTGACCCCTCTCCCGCCATTCTGTAAACTGCTCCTTTTATATTTTGTAAGAGATTGACTCAAGACACACTTTACACTAATCCTGTCTCATTAA
>NW_004444225.1:1663883-1668520 GCF_000243295.1 Trichechus manatus latirostris
ATCTCCATGAGGCTTGGCATCTATCTTGACCCCTCTCCCGCCATTCTGTAAACTGCTCCTTTTATATTTTGTAAGAGATTGACTCAAGACACACTTTACACTAATCCTGTCTCATTAATGTAACAAAGACAGCCCATTCCCAAATGTGATTATAACTACAGGCATAGAGGTTAAGATTTACAGCACAATTTTTGGAGGACACAGTTTAATCTATAACATTCCACCCTGTGGCCCCTCATAATCTTGTCCTTCTCACGTGCAAAACGCATTCACCCTGTCACATCATCCCAAAAGTCTTAAATCAACTTGAAGTCCAAAATCTTATCCTCTGTATCATCTAAATGAAGTACAGCCAGCAGTTGCTGCTCTGGTGGTGTATAGTGCAGGGCTGAGGAAGGGCAGTTTTTTTGCATCAGAAGCCCACAGGCAATTCAGGAAGCCCAGAGACTCCTGAGGAAGTTGCTAAAGCTTCTATAGTGAAAGAGTCTCTGAGGGCACTAACAGCAGTGTCTGTTGATTTCAGTTTGTACAGATTCTAGAGCCTTTTGTTCCAGGTGGCCCCATTAAAGGCAGGCCAGTTTGCAAATAACAGCATCAGTGAGGCTAAGTAAAATTGTAAATGAGGAATATGTTGCCTCCAGAACTCAAAAAGGACTAAAATATGCTAGATTTGTATTAACATTTTGGGTACTGAGAGTTTTTACTGGGGTTTCATTTTGTAGGCATGATCAATTGAATAATTGCCCATGTGGTTAAAGAACCGGTTGGAACCCTTGCTAAGAATTTGCATTTCCATCCCAGATATACTGAATCAGAATCTAAAGTTTAACAAGATTCCTAGGTGATTCTTATGTATAACTTCCTGGGAACTTGTTAGAAATGCAAATTCTCAGCAGGAATTCAAACTGGAGAGAACTGGTTCAAAGTTCTGGGTTAAATTCAACCTCTAGCCTCCAGGTCCATGTTGGGTTGATATCATATGATGGGTCTTTCTGGCCTGGCCAGCCCCAACCAAGAGCCATCTCATTAGCATAACTTGTCAGATAGGTGTGGTTTGGAGTCCTTCCGTGAATGACAAAGACTCCAATCACTAGGAAAATCCCAAGGGTTTAGAGATTGCCTCCTAGGAACCAGGGACAAAGACCAAATTCTTTGGTAAAGTTAATTGTATACCCCACAGGTAAAATCTCAGGTCCTTCACAGTTCTTAACTGTGTGTTAATTGTTAATGCATCCTGCAAAATTTAAAAAAAATTAAAAAAAACAAAATCCTCTAGACCAGGGCTAAGCAACTAGATAATATTGCATTCAAGATACTGCTTACTCTCTTTCCAGACTTTAGGAATGAGGTGTCCCCATGTCTCTCTCACAAGGATCAGTCAAAAATAGACTGGAAATAAAAATAAACAAAGCTTGTTGTTTACCATAGATAGTTTTAGAAGCATCCTCTCTTCTGAAAATTTACCACTTATGACCATTACTAAAAAGCTCCCTGTATTTTTTCTTACCCACAGAATTTCCTTATTGCTATATTTCTCCCCTGTTGCCTTCTCTTTCTCCTTGACATGCTGCATAGAAGAGAAGATACTTGGGGATTTGTCTCTCTTTTCTCATGAGAAGCATTCCCCTCTCTGGTTCTCTGGTAAAGTAGATTTCCATCTTGGCTATACCACAAAACTTGTTTACTACAGTCGCTTTCTTGTTTTTACCCTAAACTGTGTGGCAAAGGTCATGTCAATATTTCAGAAGACGTCTAGGCCAACACTTTTGTTTCAGAGATGTGAAAACCAAGGCTTCTAATGATCAAAAGAGTTGTTGCCTTGTTTAAGTTTCTTCTGACCTGGCAACCTACTGTCTTGGGAGAAATTGTCTTAGCTACTCTCATCCCCCTTCTCCCTGAAACAGTTGTGAGTTTGGTTTAACATTATGGCTTCCCCTCCACACCTCCAGAAATACGTGTGAAAGTGAAATTACTGTATTTACAGTCTGACTGTGGCCAGAGAAAAGGAACCCTGGTGGTGAAGTAGTTAAAGTGTTTGGCTGCTATCCAGAAGGTCGGCAGTTCGAACCCACCAGCTGCTCTGTGGGAGAAATATGTGATAGTTTGCTTCCGTAAAGATTTACAGCCTTGGAAACCCTATGGGGCAGTTCAACTCTGTCTTATAGGGTTGCTATGAGTTAGAATCGACTCAATGGCAGTGGGTTTCTGGCCAGAGAAATTGATCTGTGAACAAGTTAGAAAGAAGATTGCAGCTATTTTCATATGACAAATAATTAACTAATTAATTAATTAATTAAGTCAGGAAACATTGATTGAGGGCCTAGTTGTACCAGGCACTGTTTTAGCTATTTTGAACTATGCCTAAGTGAAGGCTAGGAGATG
Source organism: Trichechus manatus latirostris (assembly GCF_000243295.1). Classification (NCBI taxonomy): domain Eukaryota; kingdom Metazoa; phylum Chordata; class Mammalia; order Sirenia; family Trichechidae; genus Trichechus; species Trichechus manatus. The sequence continues at coordinate 1,666,266 of NW_004444225.1, forward strand.
GTGCTTCCTCAGGAAGGTTGAGGAGGACCTTACTTGGGAAGAAACTGAAAGAGGGATGCCAGGGCCTGGAATTGTGAAGGAATTTGGGAATTCTAAGAACTTCTTGGGTTTCATCCTTGAATTTTTTGTGAGTAGCATGTCATTTTTTTCCAGAGTCAGAAACATGACTGAAATATTTTTTCCTCTTAAGAGCTATAGCTTTCCTTTTTCTTTTCCAATTTTTCCTCTTTGAGAGAAATAATTAAAAAATCTCACTTCTAAAGGACAAATACCTCACTTATATTTAATGACAAGAATAGGTAAATATAGAAACCAATGGTTATTAGTGGTCACCTGAGGGGGGAGGGGAGGAGACAATCATTTGCTGGTAAGTAATGAGTTTATGTCTATGGTGATGGGAAGATTGGCATCGATTAATGCGGAAATGAGAGAATAGTATCTTTTGTGGGGGATTTAAAAAATATATGTATTTCTAGACAAGAAAGATTTGTTTGTTTAAAAAGAAAAATCTTGCTGCTTATGCTCCTAGAAGTCACCAAAAATGATGTAGGCTAGAGCTTTATCTACTCAGCAGTGGATCCATTGATTTTCCACGCTTATCCCGGGTTGTATGTCTGAAATAGGGGCTCCTTTTCTTCTGAGGAGTACAAAATGACAAACTCCTTTAAGGAATTTGGAAGGAGCTAGCAATTACCAGGTTGGTTAATGGATAATCCTCATATATTCTGTGTAAAATACATTATACATAAAATCGTCCGTCTTAAAGGAGAGAAGATTGGGTCATGTAGAAATTTGGTTTCTAACAGAGCCTCTTTTTGATTGGAAAAACATAAGCAAAGGGTTTTATACATTCTGGTAAAGTTATGGAGCCCTGGTGGTACAGTGGTTAAGAGCTCAGCTACTAACCAAAAGGTTGGCAGTTTGAATCCACCACCCACTCCTTGGAAACCCTATGGGGCAGTTCTACTGGTCAGAATTGACTCTAGTGCAGTGGGTTTGGTTTTGGTTTTGGTTTATAGGGTCGCTGTGAGTCCTAATTGACTCGATGGCAATGGGTTTGGTTTGGTTTTGGTTGGTAAAATTATATAGTCTAGGCTTTTCTGTTCTGACCATTATAAAAGAAGGGAGAAAAAGCTTCCATGTGTAGCTGAAATACACTTCAAAAGCAGGAGACCTGTTAACCCCAATTCTGCCCCACTCCAGCCTTCAAGAAGTGTGAGGAGTGTTTACATAACAACAAAAGATGTTTCAGAACAACTTATGAGTGCTTAAGAGATAAATTAAGAAGCCCTGGTAGTGCAGTGGTTAAGCGCTTGGTTGCTAACCAAAAGGCCAGCGGTTCAAACCCACCAGCTGCTCCACTGGAGAAAGATGTGGCAGTCTGCTTCTGTAAAGACTTACAGTCTTGGAAACCCTGTGGGGCAGTTCTACCCTGTCCTATAGGGTTGCTGTGAGTTGGAATCGACTCCATGGCAGTGGGTTTGGTTGTTTGGGAAGAGATAAATTAATGCCGTCATCGCACAATTATCTTACATCCTGAAGCTGTTTCTCAAACCAAACTTAGGTACAGGTAGTCTCCGACTCACAACGGAGTTCCATTCTGATGACTCTGTTGTAAGTCGATTCTGATAGAAGTTGAATACCTCATTTTTTTAGTTTTTATTATTATTGCTTTTTATTATCAGTATCTTTATAAGCATAATATTGAACATTTGTGAGTGAACATCTGAGAATGATAACATCAGCAAATTATGCGCTGCAACATTGTACATAGTACATATTACTAATGGTAACATAAAAAAACAAAACACAGACGGTTGTAAGTGTGGTTTGTGTCACTCAAATACGTCATAAGTCAGGGACTACCTGTATAGGCGGGGAACCACCTGTAACTCATTGACTAACAGAAGTGTTGCTGTTGTTGTTAGTTGTCCCAGAGTCGATTGCGTGTGTGCAGAGTAGAACTGTTCTCCATAGGGTTTCAGGGCTGTGACCTTTCAGAAGCAGAACTTCAGGCCTGTCTTCTGATACACCTCTGGATGGGCTTGAACTGCCAACCTTTTGGCTAGTAGTTGAGCACTTAACTGTGTCATCCAAAACTGTAGGTGAGAACAAATACGATTTATACCATTTTTTATGAGAGAGAGAGCTATAGTTAGATTTAGAACAGCTTATATTGGTTGATAGTTGACTAGTTAAGGTGATTAAGACAATATTTAAAAAATCTTCCTTCAATAGATAAAATAGATCAATGC
>NW_004444225.1:1668642-1669618 GCF_000243295.1 Trichechus manatus latirostris
AGTAAGTAAAAATGCTGCATTTCCTCTCAAGGGATAGATTTTTCAACAGCTCCTTAGGGCCAAAAATAAACTCTGACCTCTCAAGTTCCTTTGCAGTTCCTAAGAAGTGATTAAATCCATTTAGTATTGTCTTTTCACAACACAATTTATTCCTACTTTAACCTTAAGGGTTCTAACAAGATTTATTGTTTATTCATTTGCATAAACGTTGTAGATTGTATAAGAAAAATCTTTAACTGAGTTAATACGTATAAGCAGTCAGAACAGGGTCTGGTACTTGATTGCACTACATAAGTGTTTGTTATTATTATTTATTCACAAAAGTAAAAAAGAAAAAATAATCTTACAAGGAGTCTAATAGCACGTGAGTTGTTTATGGTTGGTCTTTGGAATGCCTTCTGGCCAAAAGTTTCTGCAACCCAGCACGACATCAGATAGACTACATCAAGCTGGTTTCCCAGAGGGCTGGATGACATTTTAGGATGATTTTTGAGGCTATCTTTATCTCAGGGCTAATGTCAAAGTCTCTCTTTTTTGGTTTCTTGAGTTTTGGGGAGCAACTGGGGATGTTTTGAAGTAACCAGCCATTAGATGTCACTTTCTTCCCACCCTCTTTTGGTTTTAGAAACGATGCCCTGGGTTTAAGCTTTTCTTTGTTTTTTTTTTTTCTTCTTCTTTTTTTTTAAATGCCTATAAATAATCTCTATGTCAAAGCTAAACAGGAAATTTAATTTTAGATTAGTAGATAAGAGGCACAATACTCAACTACTTGGAATGATTAAACTTTGTGCCTGTTTTAAATGGCCTGACTCAATGTCCCTAGCTGACTAAATTTGGGAATGAAGTATTTGTGTTTTTCTTTCTTGCTGAAGTTAGCAAAGTACTGTCTCTACACTGGGCAGTCTTGCCTGGGTTTACCTTTATTTAGGGCAAAGTTTTTGGGTTTTTAACTAGTGATCACTGGGTGAAAAGCCTG
>NW_004444225.1:1670203-1672218 GCF_000243295.1 Trichechus manatus latirostris
CTGCATTGGACCTTAAGTAACCTTGAGGATGTGGACTCTTTCTTTTTCACTTTTATTACATCCCCAGTGCATTGAACACTCTTTTATGTTGGGTGCATCTTCAATAAGTATTTAATGAATAAATAATAAAATGGGGCAGAAAACAATTTGGGAATGCTTTATTCTTTCTGTCTGCTAGGTATGTAAGGGTTCTGTCTCTTTACCTCTCTTGGGATTGATCATACAAAGACTTGTTTTGAAACATTAAATCATACTTTGAATGGCGTGGAGTGTTCTTCAATAAAAGAGGCAGAATTTGGGTGAGAATTGGTATTAGGCCCCTTCTGTCAGTCTTTAATCTGAGCATTTCTGTTAGTACGTACATGTTCTATAATGATACAATTTTTTAAAGAATAATAATAATAATAAAACCCAAACCCATTGCTGTTGAGTTGATTCCGACTCGTGGCAACACTATAGTACAGAGTAGAACTGCCCTATAGGGGTTCCAAGGAGCAGCTGGTAGATTAGAACTGCTGACCTTTTGGTTAGCAGCTGAGCTCTTAACCACTGTGCTTTCAGGGCTCCATTTAGTTTATTAAAATAGTGCTTTGGACTTTGACAAATAAAACCTTAACAAACAGGAAGTTGAGGGTAATGATAGTGAAATTTTTACTTGTAATTTAAATAATTGTTTTATTGCTCTACTTCACAAAGACTGGAGGGCCTGACCTGCTGTCTGTGCTGGCTTTATCCACTTCAGGGAAATAGTCTGTCTTAGAAAACTCACAATGAATATGGAGATTATTTTCTAACAGTTTGAGGAATATATCCCAAGATCTTCAGAAGTACCACTAGATAATACAATTTTTCTTATAGAGTTCAGTAAATTAAAACAAAATTTAAGTGATCCTCTTTAAATCTGCAGTGCTGGCAGAAATAGCAGACTAAAGTCATTTATAAAGCTACCAAAATAAAGTCTGCCATATTAAATAAAGTCCACAGCATGTTACATGACATTATTGCCATGCTCCCTTAACCGTGATGTTACACGACTCTTACTCTTTAATCCTAAGGTGAATGGCACTTATTTCTTGCTATATTCTACAATCAGGTCAAGTCAGGTTAAGGTAGTTAAAGTACTCCAGGCCTTTTGGATCACTCAGTGTTAGGCTTCTACAAAAGGAGCAGCTTTAACCGCAATGAAGAAGATGGCGGGGGGAAGTTATGAAGCAGAAGATATAAGACTGGAGAGAAGATATTCTTGAACCAGGTTCTTTCTTAAAATCATGATTGGCAGTATTTTTTCTTTTTTGCTGATGTTTATGTGTTTCTGATATGAAGCTATTTGAGACTTATTTCTCTGGTGTTCATAAGACTTTGTTCCATTGAAGAACTATAACTGGAGAAGATTATTAGCAATTTTGGGTATGAGAACATGTGCAAAGCTTATGTAAGTCTAATCCAATGTGACAGGGTTAAAATTGCAGAGATGTGCAAAAACAAAAAGAAGTAACCTTTTGCATTTTATATAACTGACCTCATCTTGCTTTTGCTCCTACTACCCCTTAAACTGGTCAGTTAAAAGTAACCCAGTTTCTTTGGGTTTTAAACAGTCTCTTTCTTTTAAATATTCATCAAAAGTTTAACTTCCCTAGCTCTTTCTACCTCTCAAAGGGTCTCTCCTCATTACTCCTTCCCAGGATGGTGTCTGGATTTAAGCAGAAGCTTTAGTATCCCGATGAGGAATTAGAGAAGGGGCCTTTGTCATCTGGGCCCTTGCTGGCCACCACCAACTGACCCCTCATCCCACCCTGGTAACCAGGCATCCTGTGCTCAGATGGCCCTCATGGTGGCTATTTGCGTCCTGTTACTGGGTATTTTCCTGACTTTCACTGCTTATGCCAATGGGATCTGCCATTTCCTCTGGAGGTGGGATCTCTGCCTTCTTTTCCAGAGCTCAGGCTTCTTCCAGTCGTTGTGAAAGATTTTGAACTGTATCAAAAGATTAATGGGTGTCTTCAGTGGAAAACAAG
>NW_004444225.1:1673454-1674684 GCF_000243295.1 Trichechus manatus latirostris
TCTTGTCACATTTACCCCAAGAGTCATCTGTTGTTTTTATTTTTAATGCATCTCTTCATTCTGCAAGTTAACTCCCTTTTTTATTTTTAGCACAGCTTGATTTCTCATATACAAGCAATTTTTGCACTTGGTTGGAATGCTTCTTGAAACAATCCCAAGACTTGCTTTTTCTTGTTTTTATATAGAGCATACGGTGAACTTTACATCATATATCCCAACTTTTGCTGAATTCAACATTTCACTCTTTAATTTATCCAAAACTCACATTTCTGGCTTCCAACCATCTTTTTCTTAGATTTATTTACTTTATCTTTTCTTACATCAGCAGCCAACTTTGTTAAGGAAGTGAGAGAGCATTTTCCACAGAAAATCAAAGACGTTTATTACTTAACAAGAATAACCCTAATAGGTCAGACTATAGAAGCCATGTAGAGCTGTAGATTTTGGGTCATTGTCCAGAGATACTCACTAAAACCATATTCACCTTGCACTCAATTTAATTCTTTTCTTTTCAAAATTAGATATTACAAATAAGTCATGAGACTTCAAACGGAGTTAAATGCATGGATGTTGAACCCACAAAATGTCAAAACTGAAAGTAGTCCATATTTGCAATGTATACTGGTTTAGAATGCTAATTTTAGAGTCAATTATTATTACTTAGCATTAATCACAGTAATAATTGCTAAAAGCTATTGGGTGTGCTGTGTATATTGAGTACTAGTCTAAACATTTCTTACATATTTTTAAAAAATATCTTAATACCTTTTTGAGGCACGTAATATTTCATTGTAAACACGAGGAGCCTGACTCACAGGGAGTTTAAGAAACTTCCTCAGGGTCACACAGTAAGTAGTGAAGCAAGGATTCATCAGCAATATTTGATCTAGGAGCTTCTGAAGTCCTCTTGGTTGATACTAATGGATTCTAGACAATTCCAGAATATGACAGATGGATAAAACGCCTTCCAGCATCATTACTGTGCCCCACATAACTAAATGAAGAGCTTCAGAAAAGATTGAATGGTGATGCACTAAAGTTGTCACTTGACATTCACTGAGTATTAGCAGCGTACTCAGTATGTCCTCATCCATTGAGGCGGAGGCAGGGGCTGGTCTTAATTCACAGATGGATTCACCGCAGTTGTGAAGCATCAGCCTGGTCATGATAGGTAGATAATAGAGTCACAGGACTTTGAGGTTACAAGAACTATTATAAAAATGGATAATG
>NW_004444225.1:1690030-1692531 GCF_000243295.1 Trichechus manatus latirostris
TTTTTTTTGTCATTTTAACAATTTTTAAATATACTATTCAGTGACATTAATTACACTCACCATGTGCAACCATTACCACTACCCATTTACAATAGTTTTTCAACAACACAACAGAAACTCAGCACTCTTTAAGCAATAACTCCCCACTTCTCCTAGCCTCTGGTAACCTCTAAGTTTTATCTCTATTCATTTGCCTATTCTAAATATGTCATGTAAGTGGGACCATACAATATTTGTCCTTTTGTGTGTGACTTATTTCACTTACCTGTCCAAACTTTTAACAAGTCTTCCTCTCTATTTGCTCACTCCAGTCTGCTCTTTCTAGGTAGAGTCCCAATAGTGATACTGCCATTCTGTGCTATGAAAACATACTTGTCCCATTTCCTCACAGCTGAGCCCAGAAGTAATGACTTGCCTCTCTCAGATATAGGTGTTTCCATTGGAGCTTCACTGACCTATGCTAAAGAAAGTAAATAGTGGAGATTTGGGGCATGAGGGAGATTAGAGTGGCAGAGGAGATGATAACAGGTGAGCTCTGTCCAGCTCTTTTAGACATCTAAGACATCTAAGACTATTTGGTGGGGGGGGGGAGGGTAGGAGGAAACAATGCATTTAACAATGTCATGAAAATCTATTTCTGCATCTTCAAGAAGGTCTTCTTAAAATTAATGCTTTTTATGTACCAAAGAAAAACCAAACCTGTTGTTGTCAAGTCGATTCTGACTCATAGCGACCCTGTAGGACAGAGTAGAACTGCCCTATAGGGTTTCCAAGGAGCACCTGGTGGGTTCGAACTGCTGACCTTTTGATTAGCAGCCATAACTCTTAACCCTATGCCACCAGGGTTTCCTTTTTGTGGGCACGGATCCATTAATAAGGAGTCGTGGTGTCACAGTGGTTAAGCACTTGGCTGCTAACCAAAAGGTCAGCAGTTCAAACCCACCAGCTGCTCTGCAGGAGAAAGATGCAGCAATCTGCTTCTGTGAAGATTACAGCCTTGGAAACCCTATGGGGGCGGTTCTTCTCTGTCCTATAGGGTCACTATTAGTTGGAATCAGCTTGATGGCAATGGGTTTGGTTTTAGTTTTTTGTATTCATATACAGTTGCCTTTCTTAGGACCAAAGTTTCCATGGTTAAGGGTTAAGGATTCTGGTTGGCTTTTTTTTTTTTTCTCTCTGTGAGACCTGTAGCTGGAGGTCTATCAAATATGACTGAATAATAAATCTTGGGTGAAAGTTTACCTTTTTTTAAAAACATCAGGATACTTCTCCTGGACCTAATTATTTCTAAAGTGGTTCTCTAGTAACATTGTATATAGAGAAAAGAAGTTCCAAATTTGTTAGACTTACATATTCCATCTGCCTTTCAGTAAGTTTTGATTTTTAAGTAGAATCTCTTACATGTTCCTTGGTATAACTTGCATAATTTATATAGTGAAGACTGCTAATATAAAGGTGCATTGGGAAGCTTGAGTATTTCTTATAGATTTTTAAGTAGTGCATAAACTTAAGAATATTCAGTATAGATTATTTCCTTCTTGGAATTTAAATCAGTTTCTGATCCAGAAACTTAAGAGAAGCTTGTAGTTTTTGATTACAGACTGTCTTGTAGAAATAGTGCTTCCACCCCAAATTTTATTCCCATCTTATCCCCATTTTTTTCTTAAACAACAGATGTGACATTTAAATATTTCTCTAATGTTATTGGCATAACCCACTTTGTCAAATAGCCATATGGTTTATGCAAACATGAAGATAGTCTTGGAACATTGACATATGTAAACTTAATTTAAAAAGCCTGTAAAAATAGTGGGAAACAGATGGAGAGTTGCCATAGTACTCACTAACACTTAAGAGAAAAAAAAGTTTACGTTAGGCCACTGTCACTTCCAAAGGAATCCTCAGACTTGCAAGTTTTTTTGTTCTTCACCCAATTGTCAGTAATAAAATAGTTGTTTTCATGTAAATATATTTTTTTATTTGCTTATGATTTTATAATTCTTTTATTGTACTCTCAATGCATTGCAGATATTCACATTTTCATTGGTAACAATTTTTTGGTATTGGGAGAGAATTAAATATTCACCACTGTTTTAAATCAGAAATGTTCTTTTTCCATTTTTCTGAATGAAATTATAAGCTGTGACTTAAATTAGTTTTTCTTCTCCAGGTAGCGTATTTTTACGCAAATAACATGGGCCTTCTACGTTTGTTTGCCAGCCAAGTCCTCCCCCCACCACCAGGTACTTTTGTAAGCATGCTGTGCTAATTTTCTTTTTATAGCAACATGTAAAAAAAAATGGCATAGCGGTACTTATGAAAATACTTTGTGGGGTGAGGGCGAGGTTGGCAAACAAACATAGAGGGCACGTGTTATTTGCGTAAAAATTACAGTATCTGTTTTTATCTTGGTATAAAAAATATTTAGTCTCAGAATTGCATAATCTTTGAAAGAAGATAACTTAGAGCATTTCACTTATGGATTAATTATTACTAAGTGT
>NW_004444225.1:1693195-1695447 GCF_000243295.1 Trichechus manatus latirostris
CTGCCCCATAGGGTTTCCAAGGCTGTGATCTTTATGGAAGCAGAGTACTGCATCCTTCTCCCGAGGAGGAGGAGCGAGGAGCGGCTGGGTGGGTTTGAACTGCTAGCCTTTCCAGTTAGCAGCTGAGTGCTTAACCATTGAGCCAGCAGGGCTTCTTGGAAATGAGTTAGCGTCTCAATGATTTCTTTTTAAATTGGTAGATTTGGCTGACAGATTGCCTCTCTGCAGTTGTGTTTTAGCTGCCATTCAAATTAAGAAATGGAAATGAAATTCTGAGATCCAACCAAGTCAGTTCTCATCAGCATCAGAACCATGTAAGGAAAGAGAAAGCAAGACACAAACTTAACAGAATGGCAAAAGAGAAAGCCAGCAAGAATGAGAAAAAAATTCTTAAAAGTGGTTCAGTTGAATCTTGCTCATAAATCAGTCTTATGAAAGTTGCGTCTGGAGACATCTGACATTTGTGACTGTGCAATGGTTTAGTTGACTTCATAGCAGAACTAGGGGGTCTTGGGATCCCTCATGTGTTGTGCGCAAAGAAAAGTCAATGTTTCTCTTTTGGGAAAATGCTTTGGGAATTTTTAAAAAAAAGTGCTTTATTGAAGTATAACATACATACAGAAAAGTACACAGTCCATAACAGAAAAGCTCAGTCAGTTTTCACAAAGTGAGGACACCTGTGCTCAGAACAAAAAATAGACCAAAGCCCAGAAGGCCCACTGCTATAAACTCCCAGTCTCTACAGGCCCCAAAGTAACCTGACTTCTAAGCCAAAGAGTAGTTTTGCCTGTTTTTGAAATTTGTAGAAATGTAATCTTAGAGAAGGTACTTTTCTGTCTTTGTTAGCTGAACATTATGTTTGTGAGATGTAGCCCTATTGTTGCATGTAACAATAGTTTGATAATTCTCTTTGATCGGTGCATTCTCTTGTATGAAAAGTCCACAACTTTTTGCTGAAAGTAACAAAGCTGCTACTAACATTTTTGTACATGTCTTTTAGAGAATGTTGTTAGGTGCCACCGACTCACAGCAACCCCATGCACGACAGAACGAAACACTGCCTGGTCCTGCACCATCCTCACAATCATTGCTGTGTTTGAGGCCACTGTTGTAGCCACTGTGTTAATCCATCTCCTTGAGGGTCTTCCTGTTTTTCGCTGACCCTCTACTTTACCAAGCATGATACCCTTTTCTAGTGAATGGTCCCTCCTAACACAGCCAAAGTACGTGTAAGATGAAGACTTGCCATCCTCTCTTCTAAGGAGCATTCTGGCTGTACTTCTTCCAAGACAGATTTGTTCCTTTTTCTGGCAGTCCATGGTATATTCAATATTCTTAGCCAACACCGTAAATGAGAGGCAGCTATTCTTCGTGGGTCTTCCTTATTCATTGTCCAGCTTTTGCATGCATATGAGACAATTGAAAATACTGTGGCTTGGGTCATTCGCACCTTAGACCTCAAAGTGACATCTTTGCTTTTAAACACTTTAAAGAAGTCTTTTGCAGCAGTTGCCCAATGCAGTTTGTTGTTTGTTTCTTGACTGCTGCTTCCATGAGCGTTGATTGTGGATCCAAGTCAGATGACAACTTCAGTCTTTTCTCTGTTTATCAGGATGTTGCATATTGGGCCAGTTGTGAGGATTTTTGTCTTTATGTTGAGGTGTAATCCATACTGAAGGCTGTGGTCTTTGATCTTTACCAGTAAGTGCTTCAAGTCCTCTTCACTTTCAGTGAACAAGGTTGTGTCATCTGCATATTGCAGGTTGTTAAAGAGTCTTCGTCCAATCCTGATGTCACATTCTTCTTCATATAGTCCAGCTTCTCAGATTATTTGCTCAGCATATAGATAGAATAAGTATGATGATAGGGTACAGTCCTGATGCACACCCCCTTTCCTGATTGGTTCTATTTGAATAACTACCTCTTGGTCTATGTACAGGTTCCTCATGAGCACAATTAAGTGTTTTGGAATTCCCATGCTTCTCAATGTTATCCATAATGTGTTATGATCCACACAGTTGAATGCCTTTGTATAGTCAGTAAAATATAGGTAAACATCTTTGTGGTATTCTCTGCTTTCAGCCAAGATCCATCTGACATCAGCAATGATATCCCTTATTCCACATCCTCTTCTGAATCTGGCTGCAACTGTTTTTGAGTGATCTTCAGCAAAATTTTACTTGCATATGATATTAATGATATTTTTCAATAATTTCCACATTCTGTTGGATCACGTTTCTTTGAAATGGGCA
>NW_004444225.1:1696087-1701413 GCF_000243295.1 Trichechus manatus latirostris
AGTCTATTCTTGAGAAGATCTCTAAATTCAGGCAGGATATACTCAAGGTAATTCTTTAGCTCTTGTGGACTTGTTTTAATTTTCTTCAGCTTCAACTTGAACTTTCATATGAGCAGTTGATGATCTGTTCCACAGTTGGCCCCTTGCCTTGTCCTGACTGATGATATCGAGCTTCTCTGTCATCTCTTTCCACAGATGTACTGTATTTTTATGCAAGTAATACTCACCTTCTATATTTGTTTGCCAACTGTGCCGTTCCCCACGAGGTCTTTTCATAAACGCTGCTATGCCATTTTATTTTTATTACATATTGCTGTAGAAAATTAGCATAGTGCACTTACAAAGATACGTTGTGGTGGTGGGGGCAGTCGGCAAACAACATAGAAGGCGCGCATTATTTATGTGAAAATACAGTAGTCAATTTTATTTCTGTATATTCCATGTGGCAAGGTCCACATGTGTAGCTGCTGTTTATGTTGTTGAAAAAAGTTGTTTACAATGAACAGGTCTTTGGTCTTGCAAAATTCTATCACATGATCTCTGGCGTTGTTTCTTTCACCAAGGCATTATTTTCCAACTACTGATTCTTCTTTGTTTCCAACTTTGGCATTCCAACTACCAGTAATTATCAATGTGTCGTGATTGCATGTTTGGTGAATTTCAGACTACAAAAGTTGGTAAAAATCTTCGATTTCTTTATCTTTGGAGTTAGTGGTTGGTGTGTAAATTTGAATAATAGTTGGTCTTCCTAGTAGGCGTATGGATATTATCCTATCACTGACAGGGTTGTACTTCAGGATAGATCTTGAAATGTTCTTTTTGACAGTGAATGTCACACTGTTCCTCTTCAATTTGTTATTCCTGGCATAGTAGACCATATGATTGTTTGATTCAAAATGGCCACTACCAGTTCATTTCAGCTCACTAATGCCTATGGTATCGATCTTCAGGTGTTCCATTTCATTTTTGACAAATTCCAGTTTTCCTAGATTCATACTTTGTACATTCCATGTTCCAATTACTAATGGATGTTTGCAGCTGTTTCTTGCTCTTGGGTCATGCCACATCAGCAAATGAAGATCTTGAAAGCTTGACTGCATCATGTCATTAAGGTTGACTACTTTGAGAAGGCACCTCCTCCCAGTTGCATTTTGAATGCCTTCCAGTGTGAGAGGCTCATCTTCTGGCACTATATCAGACAATGTTCCATAAAGTTTTCACTGGCCAGTTTTTTGAGGAGTAGATCACCAGGTCCTTCTTCCTACTCTGTCTTAGTCTGGAAGTTCTGCTGAAACCTGTCCATTAAATATGATGTTTCCTGTAAGTCTTGGAACTTTTAGGTAAAAATGTTAACTTTCCTCTGGAAGATTTTTATTTTTAAATGATTGAAATTTTCAATGGTAACTTCTCTTTAAAAACCAGGTAGCATTTGCCATTTCTGTGCCCACATCAAGAAAAAAAAAGGCTTTATATCTTCAATCCTAGGCAATATATGCCAACTTATCTTCAGAGCTGTTTATGTTCTTCATGAGATCTGCAGTTCTGGAACCTAGTATCAGGTTCAGGGTGGTGCCTGGCTATCCCATTTAATTAGGCTTTTACCCTAACGTGAATGTTTGAGAAAGGAGAGAGGTAGTATGTTATCTATCCATGCTTTTTCTAGAATGGTAGCAAACATTACTTATTTAATTCTAATATCAAATATAAACTATTAATGACATACATACTTAAAAGGTAACATTTAGAGCAACACCTAAAATTGTCAACTGTTTTAGCCTTTGCCTAGTTGATTATGGTTCTTATTCTACTTTGAGCAGAAACATGTAATAGTTTCTTTTTCTTAAGGTCTTTAAGGATGGAAGATTCCTAGGTCTCTAATGATTTTCCAGATCCTTTGAAAGTTGCTACAACTTCAAGATATTACATATGGATGGACTTTTAGTGGTACACCAATGACGAGTAACCAGCTCTCGGTAACTAGACCCTTTTATGTTTTCTCTTCCTTTTTTACCAGAGCCAGACTTTATCTGCAAATTTTTCTCTCGGGGAGAAATTAGAGGCTCCATTTCCATACCCATGACCCTCCTTTGTTCTAATTAGGAGATATTTTTTCCCCACTCATATCATCTTTTCCTTGCTGATGTCTTGAAAGTGCAAATTTATATATACAGCATTTATTCATTTTAGTACAAATATGTCATATATATATTCACTGACTGGTTTAAGATTATCTTTTAACCAAATTCTTCTTCTTAGATTAAAGTTCGGAACTCTTTGCATCAGAACCACTGTGGTGCTTGTTAAAATGCAGATTCCTTAGCTTGTTCTGAGTTCTGTGAATCAGCAATTCTGGAGATGGGGTTTGGGGACTCAGTATTTAAAAATACTCATGCCAGCTAATTCTCGTGCACACTAAATTTAAGCATTATTTCTTAAATCACTTGTGTAAGCTTCTAGTGTACTCTAAATGTGTTTTATATTTTTCTGACTTGCATTTCAAAAGGTAATTTTTTAGAGATGATAAAGAAAATTATTTTGGAAAATGTAGCCAAATCGAAAATTCAGCCCTATGGGGTGATAATGGTTTATCTTGTATCTGTGAATATGATGTTATTAATCTCCTGTTGGCAGGATGTGTCCCTTCTGTTTGGCCAAGGGTGGTAATAAATTGTGCTGGTTCTGGTATCTGTGTGACCATTAGTCTAACTTTCTTGCTCAGGCTATGATTTATTTTTCACTACTCTCTGTAAAGAAAATTCTTGTTATTTGCACAAAAAAAATTAATGCAAAGTCTACCTGCAGACTATACTGAAAAGTGTTAACAATAGCAGTTAGTTAATAATTCACAATGACTTATCTTTTTCCAAGATTAAATGATATTAGAGAATTTTAGAAATGTGCTCCCTCTCTTGTTTCTACTTTTCAAGTTGCGTCAAGAAGGGGAGGAGGAAGGAGAGTGAGGGGCTGTGAAGCCACTTTTACTCATTGCATGATTATAGGGATATCTCAGATTCTTCTAAGCTTCAGTTTTCTCATCTGTAAAATGGGAGTAATAAAAATAAACCACCTTATAGAGTTGTTGGAAAATTAAATTAGATAATACAGGTAAAGCGCTTGGCATAGTATATGGCACACTGGGTTTAATAAGTAGTAGTTTTTATTATGGATACCTGGTGATGCAGCAGTAAAGTGCTCGGCTGCTAACTAAAAGGCTGGCGCTTCAAGCTTACGCCAGCAGCTCTGCAGGAGAAAGACCTGGTGATCTGCTTTCGTAAAGGTTACAGCCAAGAAAACCCTATGGGGCAGTTCTGCTCTGTCACATGGGGTTGCTGTGAGTCAGAATTGACTCGATGGCATCCAACAAAAACAACAGCTTTTATTATTGAATGAAAGTTTTGTGATGTGTCTGAATCAGAGATTTACGAAAATGCCTACCTCATTTGCTTATGTGGCAATTATAAAGATAGTGCAGAGAAATAAGCTGATAGAGACTCCAGGACAGGGGTGAGGACTTTGCGTGTGTATGCAAAGCCCTTTCAGCTGTATCTTTTTATTTCATCATCATGACATCTTGTGATGGAGGTGATATCAGCCCTATTTGAGTAGTCAAAGAAATGGGCTCACAGATGCAGTGAAATGTTCAACATTAGAAGTTAAAAGGCAGCAGGGGCAGAACTCGGATTGAGGATACTTCAATCTGAGTATAGTATTTAGCATTCTTTCTATAGCCCTGAACATCTTTAATAGCTGAATTTGATCTCCTTACACATCCATAGGTTCCTGTCTGATTTGGAGGTGCGAAGATATGATTCTGGTATACCTATTAAGTCAGGCAAGTTAGAAAAAAGGGTCCACATTTCCTGGCTCCTGAGAAATTGTAATGATGATTGTTCATTATCAACCCTCTGCCAAAGGGCTATAAGGTGATTGTCACAGGAATCAGGAATTCCCATTTGTCTTTCATAATCAGATATTATTAAGGGAAAAATCCATATATTAAAAGTATTTTAAGCAAAAAAAAAAAAAAAAAGATCAGTTGTTTTGAAGCAGTTAAGTTTGATTCATCAAAACTACAGACATGAAAGGGCCAAAGAAGTACCATTTAAGGGATTAGAAAAAATTCCACATAGGAAATTCAAGCTTCATTTTAGTGATGAATCATTCCATAAACATTCAGCACTTGAAATGGGAGGAAGTGAGAGATAGTAATGTTATGCTCTTTTTGGTATCTATAAAACTGCTGGTCCTCTACTGAGAAATGCTCTGGTTCAACTCTTCCCATCTTTTTTTTCCCGTGAAGATGAGTGAAATGGATGTGGTGATGTGTACCCAGGTCTCCCTCAGGACTGAGGGACTTATTCTCCCATTGCTGCCCTTGGCTGAAGAAAGCCACCTTGCCAAGTTCATGGCCCCTTCTAGGGTGCAGCCTGCATCCAATGACTGACTGGCTGATGCCAAGTATAAAGGCCTAGCTCCCTTGTTCCAACTTAGGACAACTCAGAAGAGCTGTCCCAGCCTTAGAACTTCCTGTGAGTCAACTGAGGTCTTTTTTGAGATGGCGTGTTGGCCTAATTTTTCACTCTGCCCAATCCCTCTTCCTTCGTTTACCCCACAGTTACGACTCCCCAGTAAACTTCCCGAATGCTAATCTCCTCAGAGTCTGTTTCCCTCGGAATGCAGCCTGCAACAGTGGGGAATTGGGACGGCTTGTCCTCATAGCAGTAATGTGGTAGTCACAATTAGTGTGCATTGTGGATTCAAATACTAGTGAGCATGGGCATCCCTGGGTGATACAAAGGTTAATGTTCTTGGATGCTAACCGAAAGGTTGGAAGTTCGAGTCCACCCAGAAAGTACTTAAAAAGAAAGTCCTGGTGATTTCCTTCTGAAAAAAAGGCCAATGAAAACCTTATGGAGCACAGTTCTGCTCTGACACACATGAGGTCATCACAGTGACTGGTGCTTAAGCCTGATAATGATTCTGAGTTGTAGAACACTAGAGCTTAAAGAAACTTTAGAAGTAATTTAGACTAGTGGTTCCTAACCTTAGGATGTATATCAGGATCTCTTGAAGAGTTTTTGTTTTTCAATTTGACTTCCCAAGCCTTATTCTAAGCATTATGAATCATGATTTTTAGGGGCAGGAACCAGGATTAATGAAATAATTCCCTAGTAACTTGGATGCAACCAGTCTATAGATCAGTCCTTAAAAATAACTGACCAAAAAACCCACATTTTATTTATAGATGACAAAAAACAAAACAAAAAAAAATTCACCTAAAATGCCTGTGCCCTAGTTTTTGTTGTATGTACTTCTAATGACTGAA
>NW_004444225.1:1702239-1704340 GCF_000243295.1 Trichechus manatus latirostris
TAGCAATAAGAGGGAGAATTGTTCCATAAACATTTTACTAGAGAATTTATACATTGAAATCTGTGCTGCTTACTCAAGTGATTACTTTGTGTATGTTTCCAAAAAGCAGATAGTCTATCAGTATGTGGCCTCAAGGTGTTGTCCTTAAAAAGGGCTCCAATGTTCAAAATTATGTAAGTGGACGTGTGAGCCTTTTTTTTCTTTCTTCCCCCCAAATCTTGTTGGAAAAGCAACTATTTGGGAAAAGTGTATTTTTAGGGTAATTTTGGAAGGGAAATATTTTAGTCATTTTGATTTGCCCTCAATGGTCCAAGAAATGAAGCATGTGGTATGGTAGATAGAATAATGAAGTAATAATTTTGGAATTGTGTCATGCCAGTTAACTAGGTGTGTGATCATGGACAAATCCCTTCTCTCCCTGACTTCTGGAATTTCCTCATCTGTGAAATGTTGGGATAGATGATCTTCCAGGGGTACTTTCAGCTGTAACATGGGCTTATATTACCTGAGAATGTGGTTTAGGATTTATTAGCAAATCTAATTTTTTGGTTTTACTACATGTAGATGAAAAGCTATATAGATCTATATGCTCTTAACCATTACTGCAGATAATATCTGTGTCATAGGATTACTCTGAGGATTAAAATGAAATAATGTATTTAAATTAATTAGCATAGTGCCTAAACCAAAAACCAAACCAAGCTCATTGCTGTTCAGTCAATTTCGACTCACAGAGACCCTATAGGACAGAGTGGAACCGCCCCATAGGGTTTCCAAGGCTGTAATCTTTACGAAAGCAGACTGCTACATAGTTCTCCCGTAGAGCAGTTGGTGAGTTCAAACTGCTGACCTTTTGGTTAGTAGCTGAGCACTTAATCACTGTGCCACCAGGGCTCCTTGGCATAGTGCTTGGTACATAGAAAATGTGCAATGTTATTTTTAAACAGTTGTCTCACAAATTATACTACCTTGAAAAATTTTTTTTTCCCCCTCAAAAACTCTATTAATTAGTTTCTTAACCTTAGTAATAATAAGCCTAGGTATTTTCTAGGCATATACTCTTAAGATTCCTAAGTGGATGTTCCAGTTTTTCTGGTAGTTATGATTGATGTAAAATTACAGCTAAGATCCCTATTTTTCAAGACTTTATTTGAAACTTGGTGGAACTTCTCTGACTAGGGATGTGATGTATTGGCATTTAGGGACAAATATAAAATGTTTTTATTAAAATTTTTTTTCATTATAAAACTAACTTACACATATAAAATAAAATTTGGGAAGAGGGAAGAATTCTATCACTCAAACACAACAACTATTAACATTTTAGTATGCTTCTTTAATCATTTATCCCATATTTAAGGTTTTTTTTTTTTTTAGCTTAGATTTAGTCAGATGGTAGGCACAATTTAGAATCCTATTTTATCAATTAACATTATATCATAAGCATATCTCACATAATCTGGTATATTTACAAACATGATTTTAATGGATGCAAATATTTTAATCATCATTCTAAATTCTTATTACTTTTATGCTTTTCAAGTCATCGTTTTGGATTTTCTGGGTATATAGTTATACCATCTTCAAATACCAATTTTATTAGATAATAATTTCACATTCTCCTCTTATTCCTGTTGCATGTCATAATGCATTGTCCAGAGCTCAGGAATTACAAGTGGTTCAATATAGTTGAGGCAAGACTTCACAAGGCGGTAGTGAAAGATAACAGGAGAGGTAAAGTGGATCTAGATCACAACGTGCCTTGAATGTTATGCTAAAAATTTTGAACTTTGTTCTGTAGAAATGAAGAGATGTGCAAAAAATGAAATTAGATTCTCATCTTACATCATACACAAAATCAATTTCAGGTGGACTATGGAATAGACGTGAAAGGAGAAAATGTAGTACACCTAGAAGAGAAGAAGAAAGACTATATTTATGACCTCAGCATATGGAAAGATTTCCAAAACAAACATAAAAATCATAATCCATGATTTCTTATCAACAAGTATTTATTGAATGCCTACTAAACCAGGCACTGTTGTATCTGCTTGTGGTGTATTAGTGGACAGAACAGAAAAGACAAAAATCTCTCCCCTGT
>NW_004444225.1:1704816-1706357 GCF_000243295.1 Trichechus manatus latirostris
GGAGGGATCAGTCCCTGGAGAAGTACATCATGCTTGGTAAAGTAGAGGGCCAGTGAAAAAGAGGAAGGTCCTCAACGAGATGGATTGATAAAGCGGCTGCAACAATGGGCTCAAGCATAACGACGATTGTGAGCATGGTGCAGGACTGGACAGTGTTTCGTTCTGTAGTACATAGGGTCGCTATGAGTTGGAACTGACTTGACGGCACCCAACAACAACAACAACGACATATGCTGATGACTTCCAAATTTTTGTCTCTGATCCAGAGCTCTAAGTTTGTTTATCCAGCTGCCTATAGAACAATGTCTAATAAACATCTTAAATTTAGCATATTCAAAACTGATTTTTTTCCCGTCATTCAACCTGTGCCATCCAGGCTTCTCCCACCGAATTGATGGCAATTGCATCCTACCAGCTGCTCATAATTTGGTTCTTTGTTACACTCTGACTCCATCTCCTATTATTTTTCTGGTATGCTCCAGCCTCACTGGGATCCTTGGGCTTCTTAACTCTCAGGCCGACTCCCACTGAAGAATCCTGGAACTTGTTCCCTCTGCCTGGAATACTTACCCAGCTATCCAAATGGTTAACTCCCTCACCTTTTTCAAGTTTTTGCTCACATGTTATTTTTGCAGTGAGGCCCATTCTTACTGGACTGTGCAGCTTTACAGACCAGCCATTGATCATTATTTCATTAGTGATTCAAACAGTGATATATATGTGTGTGTGTATATAACGGTGATAAAATATATATGACAAAACATTTTACATTTCAACATTTTTCACATGTACTATTCTGTGGCATTAATTATGTTCATCATGCTGTGCAACCATCATTCAAATGGTGATGTTTTAATCTATAATTTCTTCTTTACTTATTAACTTATAAAAAAGCCAGTTGTTTTACTTTTATAAAAAAGAACTGTCTTTCATCAATTATTTGCTTTTTTGAGGTATAATTTGTACAGCAAAGGTGAAATAATTGCTTGGTTATTTTTATGAAAAAATTTTTAACTGTTGATTGATTTCTTTAATCATCATAGGATTATTCAGATTTTCTATCCCCTTCAGAAATATATTCTAATTAATTGAAAATTTTATTTCTATATTAATTTGTAATGCCATAAACTAGTCATTCTAATAATAAATAATAGTTTTATTATTTATATTATTATTAAAACAGTTTTAATGTTACTGTGTCCTTAAATTAGAGTCATTTCTCGTATAAACAATAAATGACTGATTTTGTTTTTAACAGAATAGCTATATCCATTTGCATTTATTGCAGTTACCAATATATTTGAATTTATTTCTACTACCTTATTTTGGGCTTTTAATTTGGCCTGCTTTATTTATTCTTTATTTCTTCTCTACTTTTGGATTAAGTTCTTCTTCCTCATTCCTATTCTCCCTTCTACTAATAGGGATGTTATACAATTTGTTCTAATCTTTTTGTAGTTACCCTCCTTCTGGATAATACAAAGATTTAAAAAGCTCAAATTTTGATCAACCTTCCTGCAAATAGTACTTTAATCTGTTCA
>NW_004444225.1:1712917-1713612 GCF_000243295.1 Trichechus manatus latirostris
TTTTAATATCTGCCTTGACAATTCTGATAGTCTCTTGTTCCTTCACTTATATTTTCAGCGCACTATTGTAGTTATTTTATATATATTTATACACATACATAATTCTGTATCTGATCATTCTACTATATGTATGTGATTATTTCACATCTGATCCTTCAGCTTTGCGACTCTGCTGAATTTCGGTCATGGTTGCTTGTTTCTCTTTCTCTCCTGTGGTTTTCACTGTTGAACTCCTAACCTTGGAATTTTATTTTTGGAAATTATTTGAGAAGTGGGTTTAAATGTGTTTCTCTGAAGAGAGTATGTGTTTGCTTTTGCCTGGTGCCTGGGGGCACTACTGATTTAGGACTATTTTAAACTTAATTTCAGTTTGGAATTTTTTCCAGTGACAGAGGTAATATAAATCCTCTTCCTGATTCCATTTAAGGGAAAGCCTGTGATTATTCTCAGGGGAGAATTTCTATCCCCCTACCCCCAGAGCCAAGGACGTAGCATTATACCTATTGTATCTTCCTGAAAGGCTGTTTCTACCACCACCCCCCAACTCACTCATTGACTTCTTTATGCAGGATTGTCTGATCTAATTCTCTACTTCTTAAAGAATTCAGGCTTTGTCCTTTTTCCCTTGTGTGAGTCCTGTTAAAACCCAAACTCCAGGCCACCAAGGATCAAATCCAGCTGGCTTCCTTTTTTCA
>NW_004444225.1:1716164-1718422 GCF_000243295.1 Trichechus manatus latirostris
ATGTGGGCTCCATTATCACAGCATCCACTACAGACCACGTCTTGTGTTACTCAAATCCACTTTTTCTGTATAAGTTTTGGGAACAGCTCCTCCAGGATTCTACTGGGCTGCTTTCCATGGGGAAAGCTTACAAGAGGAAAGTTAGTGGGAGGAACTATTACTGAGCTGGGTTTGAGTGGCAATTGATATTCATCAAATCCCTCCTCTGTTATTCATTATAGATTCCCCTCACCCTCAGCTTTCATCTCTTCTGGTCTCTGGTAGCTTATCTGGTAGGGTACTCAGATCCTCTTTTCTAAAATGTCTGAGCCCCTGGTCACCATGCCTTTTTCAGGCTATTACACTCATCAATTTACCTTCAAACTTGGGTAAAAGAATTCCAAGAGGTGCCTGTGGATCACCTTGGTGCCAAATATATTTCTCCCAGCCCTACTGCGTAATGATGATCAGGGTCAATTATTCTTGACAGAAGGATGATTGCTGTTGTGCATACTGCTTCCTTGACACAAGGACTTCTAAGTGCCTGCGTGTCAGCCATAAATTGCTGTGCCTCCTTTGGAAACTAGGACCTCTAAACAGTGGCATCACTAGGATTGGTGTTGCTCAGTGCAGTAACTCATGGTGTCGCTCCCCTCATGCTAATTACCACAGTATTGTAGCTAAAACGTCAGAAAATTTGACAAAACCAGCATCTATAAAAATACTGGCGGCAACTGAAACTACAGTGTGTGCTTATAGCGTGTGCAGATGAAACCATGTGATTCGAAGCATGATTGTAATTGGGTAATAATGATAGCTCTGACTGGAGCCCATTAGAAGGTTCAAAAAGTAAATTAGCATAGAATTTTAACCTTGTAGGTATATTGATATGTGTAAGCTGGGCTTATGAAAAACGTTTTTGTTGTTATAACTGACTACAGGGATATTTTTATAAAAAAAAAACTTCTGCCGAAACACTGCACAAAAATTTTATAGACAGTCGTTTTGGTGTCTGTCCTAGTTTGAATTATGTCCCCCCCAAAAATGTGTGTATCAGTTTGGCTGGGCCAGGATTCCCAGAATTGTGTAGCTGTCCTCTATTTTGTGATTGTAATTTTATATTAAAGAGGATTAGGGTGGGATTGTAACACCACCCTTTCCCAGGACACATCCCCCATCCAATGTAAAGGGAGTTTCCCTAGGGTGTGGCCTGCACCACTTTTTATCTTATAAGAGATAAAAGGGAAGGGAAGAAGCAAGCAGATAATTAGGGGACCTCATACCACCAAGAAAGCAGTACCAGGAGCAGAGTGCGTCCTTTGGACCTAGGGTTCCTGCACGGAGAAGCTCCTAGTCCAGGGGAAGATTGACAAGAAGGAACTCCCTCTAGAACCGACAGAGGGAGAAAGCCTTCCCCTGGAGCTGACACCCTGAATTTGGACTTGTAACCTACTAGACTGTGAAAAAATAAATTTCTCTTTGTGAAAGCCATCCACTTGTGGTATTTCTGTTATAGCAGCACTAGATGACTAAGACAGTGTCACCTCCCTGACAGTGTTACCCAGTGTGGTCCATGCCCTGTGCACCCTCCTAGTGACACTACTGCCTCGAAACCTACAGAAACCAGCATTGCAAGGATACCAGGGACAGATTAACCAGTAAGCAAGGTATGTACAAGTTTATTTACTACTCTGTAGTGCACAATTTCACCTGAGTTTCACCACATCAAAGATGAAATAGGTGAAATCGTTTTTCATCAAAGATGTGGTGAAAAACAGATGAAATGTTGTGCTACAGATTAGTCAGTAAGCACAAGTAAGCCTGGGCGTACCTTGCTGATTGGGTAATCAGTCCCTGGGAAGTATACATTCCATAACTAGGTCATTGGAAATGAGGGTAAGCAGAGCCACTCCTACTTCAACCCCTTGGTTTCCACACGGCACCCTATAATGGTCATTGACTTAGAGTGTATGATGTGTCCTTACAGATGGCACTTCGTCTTTGCAGGGTATTGTCTCTGAAATGGCACTTTAGCTGTGGCTTTAACAGCCTGTTCTGTTGCTCTATTAGGCTGGAAGCTTCTGGGTGGTATGGTATGTGGTGGTATGGTGGATCCCACTGCCACACTTCCTTTTCTTTAAAATCTTTGTCTCCTGCAAGCTATTTGGGATTCTGTGTTGGGGAATTATATAGTCTGAAAACCGTCATACAGGAGTACTGGCTGATGCCCTGAGTATAGAAGTCCAACTGATACCCATATTAGGTGCCTATTCCAGACA
>NW_004444225.1:1719399-1721219 GCF_000243295.1 Trichechus manatus latirostris
TCTGGCACAGAAGCTACATTCAGAGCTACTGTTTGCTTGAGTTTGCCAACCTCTGGGATCTCTCTGGCATTTGTAAGGAATAGACTGGTGGATTTAATAACAATATGATGGGGACAATCGTTCCTATCATATTTTAGGAATGGCATTAATCTGTCATTCTCCCAGGGATGTATACTGTTTTTATTTACCATCTTGGCCAGAGTTGGGGGGGGGGCGTGGTTCAGAGGCATTCCCTTGGATTTACTCCCCAGACCAGGGACTAATGTTGGGCTTCTGCCAGCTACCAAGTATGTTTATTTTGATATACATTTGGGGTCCAGGGAAATGACCACTGCATGGCTCCATGCACCCAGTGGACCTGTATCAACTGCAAGGGACCAGAGCTCTATTACCTGACCTCAGATGCGATCTCTAAGGGGGTAATGATGATGTTATGGTTTCCTAGGTACCAATGTCATCTCAGACTCTGTGTCCTACACCCCTCAAAATGACTGTGTGTTTCCCTTTCCTCGTTATGTGATTGCCCAAGTAAATGGCTGAAGTTCCTTTGTGGAAGGACTAGGGGGAATCATGACCATTTACATTTGTCATGGTGGTATAGGGTCCTTCTTCCTGGGTGTCAAGCCTCTCCTTCAGTGAGTGGGTTTTTAGTCTGAAAATAGGGAAAGGGACTGTGCCTTTTTATTGGTGTCACTACCCTCAGTGTCCTTATTTTTCATTCTGTTTCTTCTGGTTGTATAGATTGAACAATACTCTTGTTGGCTTCCCATCCTCTTTGTTCCAAAGGATGCCTGTTCTATTAACCATCTCCGTAGCTAGTATTTGTCCCCCTAGCTTATCAGTAACTCTGATAATTGCACCCTAGCTTACCTCTGATGGAGAAGCATTGCCACCTGACTGCTGCTGTTTTGGGATCCTGTCAGGTCCATTGCTATGAATGAGCCCAGTTTTGTAACATCGTCTTCTACCTATGGATGAGTGCCACCATTGAGCTTCTCAGTCGTGCTGGTGGCTTTCACAATGACACATATTTTATTGCTTTGGTAAGTGGAGTAATGCCCAGGCCCTTCCATGGAGCATAGATAAATATGGTAAGTTTTCTGGCTTATAGTTTATCCATTATAGCATGCCCACTTACCTGAGCCATGTGGTCCCTTCTCCCGCTGTCTGCCGTGGGAGTTCTAAAAATTCTACTTCACTAAGTGTAGACCATGTCTTTCTATTAGCTTCTATGAGCCACACTAGCAGCATATTAACACCACGTCCAAGGGTGTTACCAGGGTATTAGCTCCTTCTTCCTGGGTATCCAACATCCCCTTCAGTGAATGAGTTTTGATTCTGAAAATAGGGAAAGGGATTGTGCCTTTTTATTGGCATCACTACCCTCAGTGCCCTTATATTCCATCCTGTTGCCCAAGTAAATGGCTATAAATATGGCCCAAGTAAATATCCTAAAAAAAGCATATGAATGTTGATAAACTCTTCCACATGTTTTGACCCCACCACCCTTAATTCTCATATTTATTGTGTTGGCTTCTGTCAGAAAATATAGGCTAGTCCTGCAGTTCCTTGGGGGATATAGTCCCTTTCCTCCAGTAGCAGGCCTAGCTCTTCCCTGGCTCAGTGATATTGTGATTTAATCTTAGTTGCTGACTTCCTGGCCAGTGAAATGGGGAGAGACTTGGAGTGTGGGGTGCTTGTTTACTTGCAGGAGAGAGGCCTGCACATTGTCTTTAAGCATTTTTTCTTAACAGGGAGCACTGGGCCAGTTCTGTGGGCTTGGAGGACTCAGAAAATTCTGGGGAACTCAAGATTTAAAA
>NW_004444225.1:1722795-1724275 GCF_000243295.1 Trichechus manatus latirostris
ACATAATATTAAATCTCATCATGGAAGTGATCCCACCATCACACAACTATCAAACCACTGAGAATCATGGCCCAGCCAAGTTGGCACACAACCTTAACCATCATAGTGTTGATTGTGGAGCCAAATAAAATGAAATCCTTGACAACTTCAATCTTTTCTCCATTTAAGATGATTTGCTTACTGGTTCAGTTACGATGATTTTGTTTTCTTTATGTTGAGGTGTAATCCATCCTGAAGATTGTAGTCTTTGATCTTCGTCAGTAAATACTTCAAGTCCTCTTCACGTTCAGTAAGCAAGGTTGTGTCATCTGCATAACACGGGTTGTTAATGAGTCTTCCACCAATCCTGATGCTCCATTCTTCTTCGTATAGTCCAGCTTCTCGGATTGTTCGCTCAGCATAGAGATTGAATAAGTATGGTGAAAGGGTACAATCCTGACGCACACCTTTCCTGATTTTAAACGACGCAGCATCCCCTTGTTTTGTTGGAATGACTGCCTCTTGATCTATGTATAGGTTCCTCATGAGCATGTTTTCAAATTTGTTGGAGTATAATTTTTCATACTATTCAGTTATGATCCTTTTTATTTCAGTTGGTTTTGTTGTAATGTCAGCTGTCTAATTTCTTATATGGGTTATTTGCTTCCTCGCTTTTCTTTTGTCAATTTGGTCAATGATTTGTCGATTTTATTGATCCTTTTCAAAGAACTAACTTCTGGTCTTATTTCTTTCTGTCGTTTTTCTGCTCTCTGTTTCATTTATTTCTGCTCTAATCTTTATTGTTTCTTCTGGTGACTGTGGGCTTCTTTTGCTGCTCTCTTTCTGTTTGTTCAAGTCTAGGGTTAATATTTTGATTTTGGCCCTTTCTGTTTTTTCATGTGTGTGTTTATTGCTGTAAATTGTCCTCTGAGACTGCTTTTGCTGTGTCCCAGAGGTCTTGGAATTTTTTTTATTTTATCTATTACTCAGTGGTTTTTAAGTAAGGTGTTAGTCAGTTTCCATATATTTGATTTTTTTCCTTTGCTCTTCCTTTTATTGGTTTCAACTTCTGTAACATTGTAATCAGAGAAAATATTTTGTATTATCTCAATGTTTTGGATTTTATTGAGGCTTGCTTTGTGGTATAAAATATGGTCTATTCTGGAAAATGATCCATGTGCACTGGAAAAGAATGTATACTTTGCTGCTGTTTGGTGGAGTATTCTGTATATGTCTGTGAGGTCAAGCTGGTTGATTGTGGCAGTTAGATCTTATGTACCTTGTTGATTTTTTTTCTAGTTGTTCTATTCTTCACCCTAAGTGGTATGTTGAAGTCTTTTACTATTATTGTGGAACAGTCTGTTTCTCTTTTCAATGCTGCTAGAGTTTATGTATTTTGATGTCCTGTCATTAGGTGTGTATGTATTTATTATGCCTATGTCCTCTTAGTGGATTGACCCTTTAATTGTTACATAATGTTCTTCCTTATCTTTTACGGTGG
>NW_004444225.1:1727290-1728399 GCF_000243295.1 Trichechus manatus latirostris
GTTTGTTAAAACATTTCAATTGGTATTCCATCAATTCCTGCAGCCTTGTTTTTTGCCAATGCTTACATTGCAGCTTGGACTTCTTCCTTCAGTACTATCAGTTCTTGATCATATGCTACCTTCTGAAATGGTTGATCAGCCAATTCTTTCTGGTACAGTGACTCTGTGTATTCCTTCCATCTTCTTTTGATGCTTCCTGCATTATTCAATATTTTGCCCATAGAATTTTTCAGAATTGCAACTCGAGACTTGAATTTTTTCTGCAGTTTTTTTTCATTTTGAGAAATGCTGAGCATGTTCTTCCCTTTTGGTTTTCTAACTCCAGGTCTCTGCAAATTGAGATATAACTCACATATCATAATATTCACCCCTTTAAAGTATACAATTGAATGGTTTTAGTATATTCAAAAAGTTGTACAACCATCACTGCTATCTAACTGTAAACCACTTTCATTCCCCTAAAAAGAAACCCCATATCCATTAGCATCATTCCCCACAGTCCCTGGAAATCACTTACCTACTTTTTGTCTGTATAAATTTACCTATTCTGGACATTTCATGGGAATGAAATAATATAATATGTGGCCTTTTGTGTCTGGCTTCTTTTATTAGAATGCTTTTTTGAAGTTTTATCCATATTGTAGCATGTATCAGTACTTTATTCCTTTTTAGGTGGAATAATATTCCATTGAATAGATATGCCACATGTTGTTTGTCTGTTCAACAGTTGATGCACATTTGCATTGTTTCCACTTTTTGGCTGTTATGAATAATGCTGCTATGAACATTTCATGTACAAGTTTTTGTGTGGACATGTTTTTATTTTTTTGAGTACATACTTAGGAATAGAATTGCTGGGTCATACGGTAGTTGTATGTTTAACTTTTTGAGGCACTGTTAAAATTTTCCAAAGCAGCTGTACCATTTTATTCCACCAGTATGAGGGTTCTCGTTTTTCCATATTGTAATCAGCATTTGTTATTTTCAATCCTAATGAGTATGAGGTGATATGAGTATAGTGATTTTTACTTTCATTTCTCTAATGACTAATGATGTTGAATGTCTTTTCATGAGTTTATTGGCCATATGTATATCTTCTTTGGAGAAAT
>NW_004444225.1:1729765-1730693 GCF_000243295.1 Trichechus manatus latirostris
CATTAAACTCTGCACCAAACAGTTATTTTATGGGATTGTGTTTATGGACAATGAAGCTATCTTCAGCTGAGGGCAATTCCTGGAGACGGTTGATAGCTGAGGACTGTCAGCTGGCAACACTTCCAGCAGCTGGGAGTTAAGTTCTTCAGTCCTGAAGGAGGATCTGTGTGCTTCTCACAGGGTCCACTGTAATAATCAGTCAACTAACAGACATCATTTCAATCATATATCTGAAGCAGTTCCAGATTTTT
This sequence comes from Trichechus manatus latirostris, assembly GCF_000243295.1. NCBI lineage: Eukaryota > Metazoa > Chordata > Mammalia > Sirenia > Trichechidae > Trichechus > Trichechus manatus. The sequence continues at coordinate 1,730,017 of NW_004444225.1, forward strand.
GGTATCATTTTCTTTTCCCATTTATATGAAAAAGAACATTAGAGAACAGGTAGGCATTAGACACTGAAGGTAGTATGGGACCACGTCTGATTGGATTTACAGAGAAAAATAAAGCTGGTGAGGGAGAAGAAAAGCTTAACTGATTCCACAGCAATATCTAGGTTTTCTTTCCATTCAGTTGTGAAGAAATGATAGCAGAAAGCTGTATTTTATATTTTTATTATTAAGTTCTTGTGCTTCGGTAGCTTAGCAGAGATACTGTTTAACCCTTCAACGCTAATATTGCTTTGCCTGCTTTGTGAAGATTTCTTAACCTACGTAAATGAGCTTTATTTTCAGAGGATTCTTATCTGAAATGTCATTTTGTTGTTCATTAATCGTGTCAGTGGCCTTTATTTGTTGATATTGCATCTTGGGTTCTCCAGGAGGCAGACTCTGAGAAAATGCTTAGTGTTCAGGATGTGGATTAGGGAGTTTCCTCGGGGGGTTAAATCCAAGGAAGGGAGGTGGAAGAAGTGGGGTTGGGCAGGGGGAAGCGTCAAGCTGTGATGTAGGCCCAGACCAGCAGCTTCAGCTGACCCCATGGGGTGCTCTGGAGCTGAAAAGGCCTGTCAGAGATATTTTGCATTGGACCAAAATTTCCAGTCCTTAATATCTTCACCAGTCACTGGGTGTGG
>NW_004444225.1:1734684-1735594 GCF_000243295.1 Trichechus manatus latirostris
GGGTAGGATAGGACAGCCCTCTGCTAAGGTGGTTTCCTCTAGTGACTTTTTTCTGGAGGAACAGTGACAAGTTTCTACCAGTGGTCACTTAGCTGAAAGCACTGTAATTTCTGGCTTCCTGTAATAAGCATTCCTGTATATGGTGCAGGAAATACATATTTTAGTAATTTATCATTGCTATCTCAGCACAAATTGGCTTATCAGATAAACAGCAGGGGCTATTTTGGCCAGAGGGGCACAGGTCTGAAGCATATTCCAAGAAAGTAGAGTCCAGGTAGGTTGTTCTTACTGAAGCTATTTCTTTTCTCTGCAAGGGCGGCGAGTCGGTCTAAGTAACCTGGGTGGATCACAAGGCCTGGAGCAGTGGGTGTGGAGATGTATGTGAAGGCACAAAGTGCTAAGGAGCTTCTGGTGATATAGAGGAAGTGTTTGTGTGTTTCACAGGCTTTGCTCTTAGATATGAAGCTGCAGTTTATATCTACATGATGTCATTCATAACCACTAAAAACAACAGCACCTTAGTGAAACTTACATTTCTTACTGAATTTGGTTGCTTCAAGACTAACATTTATGTAGTGCTTTCACATCCTGGGGAACCATCATAGTTCTCGTGTGTGGCTGGGTCAGCAATACATTAGAAGGCCAGTAACTGTATATTATTCATTATCTAAGAGGATATTCCCAATCGTGGATTACCATGAAAGTAGTTACTTCTCCTGTAGTGCCTGTCTTTCATTTAAGAGGAATTAAAGGAAGAAATGAACAATTGGTGTTTTATGGATGTTGATGCTGTATCTAAACAGAGTAGCTTTGTGGCCTTAATTTAAAACCTGTTACAGAGAAGGGAGACTTAGGAGTGGGAAAGAAGAAGGCGTTCCACACAGCTAGCTAAATGAGAATTGAATTCTTA
>NW_004444225.1:1737140-1740180 GCF_000243295.1 Trichechus manatus latirostris
TCTCTTTAACATGCTGTGTAAGTCCTTTTAATAGGTAGGCCTCGACCTCCCTAAGATCATTTCTTACTGTTCTCCAAGCAGGCATTTGTCAAACAAACTGAACCTCTTACCACTCCTCAGACTTGCCATACTCTTTCATAACTGTGCATCTGCACAAGCTATAATCTCTGCCTGAAATGTCCTGCACACTGGACGTTTGTACATATACTCCAGTTGTACTGGTGTTTTAAGAGTCATTTTAAACATCACATCCTCTTCTTGGTTCAGTTAATTTCTCCAAAGACAAGTCCTTGCATCTCCTGCTTGAGGATGTAAGCCTGGCTGCCAGCATTCCAGGAGCCCAGGGTTGTCACCATTCAGCATGTAGACTTTCAGATCATCGTTTGTGATATGGAACTTCATGTCCTCCCTAATATACCTTTCCAGAGTTTTTCTGGGTCATGTACTCCATAGTAAACTTCCCATTTTTTCCTCAAGGTGCAGGGGTGGTACTGTCCCAGCCCTTATACCCACTCTCATAGACATTCTTTGCCTCCAATTTCTATGCCTTTCTGGGATTTTGCAGTGCAACTGGTCACAAGTCATATTTGGTTCTTCTTCTCAATGCACTCACCTTCCTGAGATTTACTAAATTAGTTATCATCCATGATTTGCTTCCCATCTTCTAAAATTTTAACAGCTGTCATATGCGTTTGCATCTTTTCTATTCTTGTCCTTGTGGATTCACTCTATATTTATTTATAAATTATTCCCTTTTATTGCATTTGTATTAGTGTGGTTTCATTTATTCAATCTGCTGTTTATTCAGTCTGTCATGTTTAATCAGAAGCTGTGCAGTGGTTCTCTAATTATGCTCTTTGGTATGTACTGACTTACCTTTAACTGAGGGGATACACGATCATCAGAGACTATCAGTGAGTACTAATTCACAACATCTGTTTATTAGGACAAATGGCTTTGGGATTCATTAAAGGAATCCAGACTTAGGTCAGTCTTTTCCACTCCAACACTCGCCACACGTCCATCCACATGCCCACTATCATTCAGTCACACCAACTTACCTGTACTTGCTGAAATGACACAGTTTTCTAGGAGTTATTGTTAATTATGTTCTCTGTGCTGGAAATCCCCTTTTTTCTGGCTAAGTCCATCTCACCCTTTAAAATTTGGTTTAAGTGTGCTTTATTCTAGAAGCATTTCCCTATCCAACCCTAGGGTGCAGTTCATATGCTCGCTATCCTTTCTCTAAATGCCTCCTCTGGATTCTGATAATGTTTTTTAATTTCTTGACTATAACATATATCACTTGGAGGACAACACATCCTGCTCAACCATGCCATAAATATAAGACAACACTCCAAATCTGTGTGGTGCTCACAGGTTGTACCCAATTTCTAGATAGCCAAGAGGCCATTAGAAAAAGGGCACCAATAATGAAAATGGATTGCTCCATAAACACCACATCCTTCTGATCAGAGCCTGTACACAAGTTAGCATATGGAAAGTTGCCTTTTATTACTTACAAGAATCAGGCAGCATACAACAGGAAACATTCCACCATGAGCAGTCTACCCTCAAAAGCTATCTGGACACAGATGATGACTCTTCCTTGCACACTCCACTTTGTGCCAGGGTGAGAGGCTGAAACGGGACCCTACCTACTGCTGGTTTCCCCCTGGCCAGGTAGGTCCACTTGTTGTTAGGTGCCATTGCGTTGGTTCTGACTCATAGCAACCCTAGGTACAACAGGATGAAACCCTGCCCGGTCCTGTGCCATCCTCACAATCATTGTTAGGCTTGAGCCCATTGTTGCAGCCACTGTGTCAGTCTGTCTTGTTGAGGGTCTTCCTCTTTTTTGCTGACCTTCTACTTTACCAGGCATGATGTCCTTCTCCAGGGACTGGACCCTCCTAATAACATGTCCAAAGTACGTGAGATGAAGTCTCGTCATTCTTGCTTCCAAGGAGCATTCCAGGTGTACTTCTTCCAAGAGAAATTTGTTTGTTCTTCTGGCAAGGTCCACTTCGGTGGACTGTAAGTTTGTGTTATGTGTGCCCCACATGCACCATAGCTGTGGAGACTAAGCAAACTTCCTCTCCTAGCTATTTTATACCCCCAGCCTAAGGGACTAATTGTATCTTTTCACTCTGCTAACAGACATCCTACTGCATCGTGCTCCCTTGACTTCCTGAGGAGAGGAGGTGGTTAGCTCAACTGTATTTTTTAATCAACAGCTAATAAACATCAGGCCTCAGTGGGGTTGATGGTTTGTTCTGAGGCCTGAAGATGCCAGCAAGAGAGGAATGGATAAAGCCATGGCCGCCTGGCTTGTTGGAGGGATTTTCTTCTCACATCACTGTATCATATCTGATTTTCTTATCTATTCCTATAAGTTAGACTGAGCTCCTGGAGGACAGAGTCTGTGTTTTTTTCATACTCTATTTACTTACATTACAAAGTAGGCACTCAGTACCAGTTTGCTGAATTAATGACGGCATGTAACTGTACTCGTGGAAGTGATCTGTTTTCCTTCCTTAAGGAAGTCTGTCTTACCAAGGGTCCTTGCTTCACAGTTGCAACCACTCTGGAATCTAGTGATCAGGAAACAATCTGCAGAGAATATATGTATCATGAGGTTACCAGGGGCCAAGTGGATGTACATGCTATAGTTCGTGGTATGGAACAGCTTGATGAGCCTTGCAAGCATGATTAAGAAATACTAAAGTCTACATACTGCAGGTAAAATAAATTTTATGTTGAAGCAGGTAGCTAATTATTGAGAGTTGGCTGATTATTAAAGCAATGGCCTCTTGCTCCATCTATGTGGATGATACAGATGGAAACACAGTTAAAATAACACCAATGCTTTGAAAAAGCCAGTCAAAATAAAAATGATTAGCATGAACAGCTGGAAGCATATTTTGCCAGAATATAAATTTGCCAATATTTTAGTACAATTGGTTCACAGTTTTTTACTTAGAGTAATAACATTCATCAAGTCCTAAAGGAGGAAAATTTGTTAGATGTTTTTCTAAGTTTT
>NW_004444225.1:1740624-1746653 GCF_000243295.1 Trichechus manatus latirostris
AGGGTTTCCTAGGCTGTAATTTTTATGGGAGCAGATTGCCAGGTTTTTTCCCCACCGGAGTGGCTGATGGGTTCAAACTGCCCACCTTCTAGTTAGGAGCCAAATGCTTAACTGTTGCACCACCTGGGCTCCTTAGACAGACAGACAGACACACACACACACACACACACACACACACACACACACGCACGCACGCATCAACATATTGTCTCAATTATGATCATACTAATTATAATCCTGATTTTTTCACTGAAAAGTATATCAGAAACATTTGCCCAATTTATAAACTATTCTTCTAAAACACAATTTTTCTTGGCTGCATAGTATTCCGTTGTAATGAGAGACACAAATTCATTTTCATTTTATCAACTTAGTATAAGTGGGCATTTATGTAATTTCCATTATTTGGCTGTTGTAATTAACTCTTAGGTAAACAACCTTATAAACAGTTCTGTGTTCATCCTGGGAGGAATCGGATTACTGAGGAAGAATGTATGGATATTTATATATTTTTAAGGATACCACTTTACTGTCTCACCAGCTGCTTATGCAAGTAATCTGTTTTCTCGTGCTCTCAATAATTACGTTCTCAACAGTGCTAGAGGGGTGAATAATGGTATCTTGTCATTTAAATTTTAAACTCTTCGACTACTACTTTATTGGCCACATATATTTTTATTTCTACTATTTTGATGAATTATCCCATAGTCTTTCCCATTGTTTTAATCTGCAACCCTGATTTCTGGATTCAACGTTAGAGGGTTCCAGTCTTGACTCTGCTACTAACTAGCTGTGATATCTTTATGAAATGTAACCTTTCTGAGCCTCTGTTTTTTCATCTACCCATTGTCACTGAGTCGATTCCAACTCCTAGCGACCCTGTAGGACAGAGTAGAACTGCCCCATAGGATTTTCAAGGTTGTAAATCTTTATGGAAGTAAACTGCTACATCTTTCTCCCACAGAGTGACTGGTGGGTTTGAACCGCTGACCTTTTCATTAGCAGCCGAGCACTAAACCACTGTGCCACCAGGGCTCTTTAGTTTCTATATTAATCATACTAAATTACAAGCGCAGAAAGAACAAAAAAGAAACATTTCCTCTAGAGAAACTCAGATATATTTTGGTATTGATGTCAATTTGATATATTGAAAAAGCAAGTTGGATTATGTCGCTCCATTGTTTTAACTCCTTGCTGGCATCCCACTGTCTAGAGGAAAAAGTCTGTATTTGGCACTGTTCATCTTCATCTCTTCTACGTTGAGGCAGTCTAGTTATTTGACTGGCTGATGAAATCCATCAATGGAGTATGTATTATTTCTAAGAAGACACCAGCATTGTGCTTCATTGGGTTATATCAACTTATAATTTGTGGCTTAATGTTTACTAGTATCTTACTGACAAGCCCTACTGGGTTTTTAGTACCATGGTAAACGTTACTCAAGTGGAGAAATCCAGTAGCTACTTTCCAACAGTGAGAAATGGAGTGAATGATCTCGAGTAATTTGTTAAGTGATCGGCCTGTCTCAGAGACATTGGAAAATTCTTTATGGTGGAGTGTAATACAAATATAAATTACTGTGGTTGGTCTGAATGCTGCCACTGCAGTTGATCTGTGGTGGTTTTCAACACTGAGTAAGCATGAATAGTGGCATATTTTACATAAACTAATTTCCTCCAAGTTGTCTACTGTCATTAGCTTAGTGTAAACTCGTGACTAGTTTCCTGTGTTCTTGTGGATGTGGTTTCAGAGCTCTGTCATTAGTACTTTGGTAAGGTTGGTGGAGTCCCACAGACTGACCTTAATGACATTCTCAGAGAACCAGAAGCAATATGTGAGCTTCAGGCAACTGCGTTCTTACATCCTGGTACCAGTGATGGGAAAGGTGTGAAGACATGTCATTAATACTAACCAAAACAACCCTCGATCATGAAATAGTTTTCATTCAAAAGACAGACTGAATAAGCTATGATTTGGCTTAGTCATTATTCATTCACACTCATATACAGAGGAAACCATACAATTAATATCATCTTTGAACAAGAGAACAGCAGGATATATTGTTTTTTTCCCCCCATGCACATTTCATTTATCCAGGGTAAATGTTTAAATGCATTTAGAATATTCTAGTTACTTGATTTAATATTGGCTTTTTCAAACAACCTCACAGCTTGGCATCATGAGAAAATAAAAGTTCTTTAATGCCAAGAATCAGTGAATTTTTATGAGATTATCTTCACAATATAGATAAGGTGGAAAATTCATAGGAATGCTAAAGACCCTTAAGAGCTATATTAGTCCCTCTCTTGGCTTCTTGGTAACATTGAACCTCATCTCTTTAGAAAGTTTGTTTTCTTCCAGTTAAGTGTTTTCTATGATGGAAGTTTCATGTACTTTTTGGAATAAAAAGTATTCCAATTGTCTCACACATCTTCCTAGATGATTTCAGAATTGTGCTAAACACTTATGCAACATTTCAGGCAATGGAGTAAATTTTCCTGGTATCATCTCAAGTTTACTGGACTAAATAATTGATTAAAATTTCTTGTCTTTATATGAAACATTGTCTGAGTTATTGTGTGTGTGTGGGGGGGGGCTCTTCTTAAAAGACAGTCTTCTCCGAAGGAGAATTTTTTTGGGAGGTGGGGGTACATATTAAGGCGAATAAAGTGCTAGCAGTGTGTTTGGTGGCCCAGACACTAACGTCACAGCACACCACAAATGAGAGAGCTGGTAAGTGCTTCGGTCTGGTATTCATCTGCTCACTGACGTCAGTGTGGAGGCGTGAAGTTATGGTTAAATCTGATGTATGACTTTTTAGCTTAGTTGTGTTTTTCTTCTTCCTTAATTGTACTCTGTTGACAGAAGTACTGCTCAGGTTGCTGCTGTCAAACTGAGGGAACTTTTGATTGACACTATTTCCTACTGTATATCAAAACCCAAACCCGTTGCCCTCGAGTCAATTCTGACTCATAGCGACCCTATAGGACAGAGTAGAACTGCCTCATAGGGTTTCCAAGGCTGTAAATCTTTCTGGAAGCAGACTGCTACATATTTCTCCCGTGGAGCAGCTGATAGGTTCGAACGATCGACCTTTTGGTTAGCAGCTGATTCCTTAACCACTGTGACACCAGGGCTCCTATCCTTCTGTATAAACACCCCAAATATTCTGGCTTTTTAAGAAGTTTTAAAGGAAGACACTACTTACTTAAACTCTTGGACCCAGGAGGTTTTTAGCTTTTTAATTTGGTAAATATTGTAGGATTTAGTTAAAATAAGTGCTTCATTTAATTCAGAGAGTAATACTGTGGAATGCTGATATGTTTTTTGTATTTTGGACATTTGGATAAATGATTTCTCTATTTTGGCACTAAACTGCAAGTTATTGAAAAGCTCAGAGTTATCATCAAAGCAGGGTGTAGACTCAAGTTTTAGAAGTTATTTGTGGAGTAACAATTCTATTGTGTAAAGTCATAAAGATACTGTTAAACAGTTTAGGCCAGCAGATGGCGCTCTTACATTTGTTCTTATATAAAAAGACATTTTTGGTTCCTGGAGACTTCTCTAATAGCCAGATCTCAGAAACTGTTGAAGATTGCATTTCTCTATTTTTATTCGAACACAGTTTTATAACAACACAATAAGGTTATTTTTACTGTTATGGAGAAAAGTGAATGAATGGACACAGCCATTTCTATAGTCTGTTCAATTATTTCTTAGCACGTGAAATAGTTAAGATCCACGTGGATGAAGAGTGCTCTTCATGCAAATACAAGTTCTGTATTGTATCAATGTCTTTTCCTCCTTTATTCATAAACTGAGAATCCTAATCTGATAAATCCAGCTGGATGGACAATAAAATGAGAACAATGCCCCTCTCTTCGTGTTTGAGATTTTGTAATATCTTGGAATCAGAATTTTAGTGCTGCAGTGAACCTTAGAGATCATCTAGTTGAATGCACACATTTTTAGATGAGGAAACCAAGGCCCACAGAGGTTAAACAACTTGTTCATTTTTAAGGTAAAAATACCTACTTTCAGTTAAAAGAAGAAAATGGGCCTTACTCTCCTCAGAGCAAATTTGGCATGATCACCTTATGCTTTATAATCACATATTTCTCTGTTATTCTTTGACAGAAGATAATATAGGTTTAACAGGAAGGCAAGGGAGCTTTGACCGCTTGACTTATATGCTTTATAATCACGTATTTCTCTGTTATTCTTTGACAGAAGATAATATAGGTTTAACAGGAAGGCAAGGGAGCTTTGACCGCTTGACTTATTGGTGGAAATTGACACGTTTGTCATGCTTTATCCACTTTTAGTTTGTTTCATAAAACTTTCGCACAAAGCAGCTAATATTCTAGAAATAATCTAGAAGCCTCAGGTATCTTCGAGTGTCCAAATGAGGCAAAGAGGTACGGCAGGAACAATCTTTTCCTGTACTAATTACAGATTTCAAGAGGGTGGACACATCTTTAATCAAACTGACTTTAATCTAAGAGGGGCATACCAAGTCCTAGAGTAGCCTACATGTTGCAGTTGTAAAATATCAAAGTCTAAGCCAACTCACTAAAATTAATTTCATGAGCAATTAGTTGATTTGCAGTGGAGATTTTTGTGGAGGCAGGAAACATTCATAGAAAGAATATGGGATTAACAGGGGAGAGTTTCCAATTAGCCTAAAGCAAAGGATTGTAAAAAGCCCTTCATGCCACAGTAAAGATTCCATATAACACTAATACAAAAAACATCTCATTTCTTTATTGTTCTTCATCAAATTAAATACGGATCACTCCAGTCACCTGGCTAGCAGGACATCCAAACTCCAGTTGTTGTTTTTTTTTTAGCAGATCCTCTCCATTTCACTTAGAAGGCATAAGAACCAAGAGGCTTAAATAAACCAGGAAAATTGGACAAGGGCCTCTATTCTCCATCCTGTTGATGATTGCTGAGCTGTTTGTTGTCTAAACTTGTTCGGTTCATTTGAAGGTGGCTTCTCATTATCATTCGCTTCCTCCATGCTACGATTGGTTCCTAGGACATTGACTTGGGCCCCCAAGCCTATATATAACATACAGTGTTCAGCCTCTAGGCATTCACACAAAAGCTCTGCTACTTCTTTGATGCTGTGAGGGACTAGGTTTCCTTTACTCCCATTCTATCACTACCACTCCAGAGCCCAACATCCCCAGCTTCTAGTCTCTGGAAATCCAGCTTTCTCTTCAGGGTCTACAATGGTGCATGAACCTCCATCCCTCCACCTCTGGGACCATACAGCTTAATCTAATTCAATGTGTCTGAAATAAAAAATAGTTGCTTTTCTCCTAGGGAATTCAAAACACAAAGGAATGTCTGGGAGTAGAGGAAAAAAAAAAAAAAAGGGAAAAGAAAACAAAAAACAACAAAGAACAATTTTTTATTCTTTTGGCCAATGAGTTTTCAGCAAGAAGGATAAGACAAATTAATTTCTCAATAATCCGATCTGTTTCATAAGGGTACACTTTATTCTAGTCGTACATTTTTAGGATAGATGACAATACCCAAGGAGGTGAAAGGGAGGTCCACACTCACAAAGGCTGCTGCTTCTAGTCGTTTATACTAATCAGGTTCCTGAACTCCTGCTGGGTGAAAAATAGGTTGAGTTTCAATGGAACAACTGTTAGAGTGCTAAGATTGGGGTGTGTGGAGGGAATATAGTTGTGTTTCCCAGAGGAGTGGGTCTCTTCTACTGTACAGTTGAAAATGATTATTGCTTCTTAATATTCTGTTGCCTAACTTGACTTCTTATCTTCTCAGGAGCCTTTAGCTTCCTATAAAATAAAACTCATACTTACTGCCTACTTATTCCTCAGGGATCCTTGAGGACTCCCTGGTTTAATTTATGCTAAGTGTTTTCTTCTAGTCAATAATAATACTAATATGAGCTATAAAGACATCATCTAGGCAACCAGATCCTTTTTTTTTTTTAAGTTGCTCTTGATCCCAGACTAGGACCTGAGATAAAATTAAGTTATGAGAAAACATTC
>NW_004444225.1:1751349-1752185 GCF_000243295.1 Trichechus manatus latirostris
CTCTGGAATTGGTTACTTTCCTAATAGAAATAGCCTGTACCTCAGATCACTGTCACCTCGTGGTCCCCTGGATACTGATATTGACTTTCCTATCTGTTCAGATGCCTGAATGACAAGACAACTTTACCTTGACCTCTGGGGCATATGTGCTCCTTAACTTTGGTCTTATTGAACCCTCTGTTTTACCCTGCCATGCCTTATCTATCTCTAATCTGTTTCAGAAATTCCTACAGGAATATCCATCTGCCCAAGCCCAAGCTCATTGCCGTCGAGTTGATTCTAACTCATAGCGACCCTATAGGACAGAGTAGAACTGTCCCGTAGAGTTTCCAAGGAGCACCTGGTAGATTCAAACTGCTGACCTTTTGGTGAGCAGCGTAGCTCTTAACCACTACTCCACTAGGGTTTCCATGTTGATCTGAGACTAGGAAAAGGGACTTTTGTCCAGTGGTGCCTCACTTAGCTGTCAGTTCTTCCTTTTGTTCTGTTTGCCACGATCCTTCATTGTAAAGTAGCCAGCAAAAAAAAAAAGAAAAAAAATTAACTAGATTTATTTACTGTAGATTATTTAATATGAAAATGTATACTTTGAACCTTTAGAGGTGTATACTAAGCAGCTGTATCCACTACACTATCTGCTTCCAGGTTACCTTCCAAACATCCCCATCTTCAGCTTTAGGGGTACATTCTAGTTACTCTGAACTGGTGTTTTTCATCCCTGATTGCATGCTTGAATCAACTGGGGAGCTTTTAAAATATAAAGATGCCTCAGCCCCACCCCAAGCATACTGAATCAGAGTCTCTGGGGTGTGGGACCTGGGTGTTTTTAAAAGGCA
>NW_004444225.1:1754501-1755540 GCF_000243295.1 Trichechus manatus latirostris
GTGTTCTGGAGCTTTCTACTCTTTCCTGCAGTCCACCAAACTCAAGGTAAACCAGTTGGCTCTGACTATAAACTAAATTGCTTCTGAGGCAAGCTTTCCCCTGACTTCCCACAGGATAAAAAGAACACCCTAGCAATCTTCCCCTTGTATTGCTTACAATTCTGTGCAGATAGTAAACCAATTAAATAGTGCAGCTGTACAAACATTCCAGCCATAATTTATGAAGTTCAGATCGTGCACACATTTTCATTGTCTTCTTTCCCCATATGGAATCTCATTGTTTCTTTTAATTATGTTTTAAAATGTGTTTACGTAAGATGGAATGTTCTTTAGCTGGTTAAGTTAAATTTCAGCTACATTTGAAATGTTGAAGTGAATTTTTTGAGAGGAAAATGTTTGTGGGAGAGAATTTATTTAGAATAAACAATAGTCTCTGGGAATAGGAATGATTGAATCTCACCCTCTAGGATAGATGCCTAGTTTAGTAATGGAGATACTCTGCTAAGGGTACAGTCATTGCAGTGAACATTTATGACCACTCACTATAAAGCAGAGCCTGTTTCAAGCACTTTACACAGATTATATTATTTAATCTTCAAATTGACTTGGTGGTGGGCTCACAGTTACTACCGCCATTTTGCTGATAAGGAAACAAAGGAATAGAGAGATGAGTAACTTTTGTTGTCTAGCAAGGTAGTATTTAAACTCAGGCATTTTGACTCCAGGGCTTTATTACCTTCCCGCAAAAGGAAGCAGCCCATTTAATTGGTTTTCCTTTAAGTGACCCCTTTTTTCCTAGAGCCACTAACTGGTCAACCAATCCGTCTTCAAATGGCAATGACTTACCAAAATACTGAATTGGATTTGAATCCTGTACAGGAGATAAAGTTTTCCATATCTCATTATGAAAAGGCAGACCAGAAGAATCACTTTCTGGAAACAATTATAGAAGGAGAAGTAAGTTTTGCAGCTCTGTTTTAAGCATGTGGACAAGATTGCCTGTTAAAATTTTTTTTTGTTTCTTAATTGTTGAGACACT
>NW_004444225.1:1756181-1757217 GCF_000243295.1 Trichechus manatus latirostris
GACCTGCTATGTTCTGAGGACCTGAGGAATTCCTGCTCTGACTGCCTTAGAACTTGGTTTGTCAGTGTCACCAGGGATGATAAAGCTTTAAAAAGCTGTGTCACACCAGCAGGACAGGAAAGAGATTGGTTGGCAAACAAATGCTAATTAGCTAATTTGCACCACCTTGCCCCTTTGTGAAGTATTGCCTCCACTGAGCTGTTGTGCCTGTTATTTCTTAGAATAATGTTACAAGAAACATCCTTATGAAATCTTATACCACATTTGCAGTGGGATGTTGTCAAGGCACTGCCTATGCCGTGGCTCAGGCCTCCCCCCTACCCCCCACTAATGAAACCTGATGTGAGAAATTGCCCATTTAGCTCTCAATGCTGACAAAAGTTCTGCTTTCTCTGAGGAATCATTATGTCTTTATTTCTCCCTTTCTAACAACAAAAACCGACTATAATTTTCTTTTCAATTTGTCTACTAGGAAGCTCAAAGAGAAAAATGAATTACATAGACTCTTATGATCTGAACACTTGCTTTATTCCGTCCCCACAAATGCCTTACAGTTTTCCTGGAATGATTTCTTATTATTGTTACTGATATTTTACTATACGTGTGTTTGTTGTGCGTTGCTTAGAATTCTGTGTAGGATGGGGTTGGGTATTAAGTAATCTATAAATCTAATTTACTGCGAGAATACCAACTGGGTGAGGAATAGATGTCGTGCTTTATCCAGCAGAAACTTGATGAGGCCAGATTTTTTTAATAAAGGGAATCCCTTTTCATTCTTCCAAGGAGCACTGCCTTCAGGAAGGCAAGTTAAATCTGTTAGGCTGTTTGATATTGCAAAGGTTGTGTGTTAGGGTGACCTCCAGGTTTTAGTTAAAACTGATAGCTGAACACGTCCTTCTCCCAGCTAGTAATGGTGTTGTGTTGTATCCCCTAAGAAAGTTTCAAGGGTAAAGGACTAACATTCTGCCTTCTTTAAGCTCTGTTTCTCTATCTCATCACTGCAAACCTTCAGGATTATGGTATTTCCTAACATCTC
>NW_004444225.1:1757986-1760560 GCF_000243295.1 Trichechus manatus latirostris
GCACAGTTACAGAGACTTCCTAGACATATCCATACAACTTGTGGGATTCGTTTACTGGGTTGAGAGACTTGGTACCATAATCTAGTTGAGCAACTCAGTCGATTGGGGTAACAATGTTCTACATCCTAGTTTTGTGAGTAGTGTCTAGAATCTTGAAAGCTTGCAAATGGCCATCTGTGACACAACCACTGGTCTCTGCTAATCTGGAGCAAAAGAGAATGAAAGAAACCAAAGACTCAGAGAAGAAACTAGTCCACAGGACTAATAGCCCACATGAACCACGGCCTTTTCTAACCTAAGACCAGAAGAACTAGATGGTGCCCAGCTACCACTACTGACTGTTCTGACCAGGGACACAATAGAAGGTCCTGAATGGAATGGGAGAATAATGTAGAACAAAACTCAAATTCCTAAAAAAAAAACCAGGTTTACAGAACTGAGAGACTAGAGGAACCCCTGAGACTATCGCCCTAAGATACCCTTTGAACTCGGAACTGAAGCCACTCCCAGAGGTCTCCTTTCAGCCAAGTAATAGATTGACTTATAAAATAAACAGTATCATCCATGAGTAATGTGCCCGCTTCAACATTCAACTATACGAGACCAAACGGTCAACATTTACACAAAAGCAAAAAGGAGAAGGCAAAGAAGGGCAGGGACGCTAGATCAATGGAAACAGAACAAACAGAAATGAAATAATGAGAATACTGAGACATTGTGAAAATTGTAACCAGTATCACAAAACAATTTGTATGAAAATTGTTAAATGAGAACCCAATTTGCTATGTAAACTTTTACCTAAAACACAATAGGTGAATATTAAGAAAAGAAAAAAAAAAAGATTACAGCCTTGGAAACCCTATGGGGCAGTTCTACTGTGTCCTGTAGAGTCGCTGTGAGTCAGAATTGACTTGCCGACAGTGGGTTCGGATTTGGTTTTACCAAATCAACCCCTATTTGGCCTGTAATAAGTTCCTAACATATCCCCTTGCTACCTTTCGTGCTTTGCTGCAATCAATGCATTTGCCCTACAGTAGGCAAAGTAATCATTTAAAGGTAAGAGAGATCACTAAAGGCTAAAACCTTTTCATGGTTATCCATAGCCCATAGAATAAAGCCCCAGATTCTCAACATGGCCTACAAGTATGATTTTGCCCTTGCATCTCACCTTGGATCTCATTTCTTACTATACCCCCTTGCTTGTTGCTCTCCAGCCACACTGGCTTCTCTTTTCTTCCTACAAAGCACCAAGCTCATTTTGCTAGAGCCTGTGTACATGGAGTTTCCTCTGCTGGAGCTGTGTTCCTGCACATTTTCTCATGGCTAACTCTCATCATTCGGCTATCACCTTCCCAGGGAAGCCCTCTCTAACCACTTTCCGTAAAGTCACCCTCTCCCTTCTCCACGTGCTGTCTCTCACATTTTTTTTTTTTCTGTACAAAATCTCCCAATTTTTTAATGTTGAGAATGACAACAAATCCCATTACCACAAAACAAAAAACAAAAACAAACAAAATAATTAAGAAAGAAAGGAAACAAGGCAGGAAGGAAAAAGAAGGGAAGCATAAACTTTGCAGGCCCACCCTGTGGGTAACTCAAGCAAGAGCCATCTATAAGCCAAGGATGACAGTGGCCAGTCTTCAGTCCTGGCCTGTGAGGTAATGCCCTCATCCCGTGGGGAACTGGAAGTAGCAGGATGCTGAGCAGGGGGAGCTACAGTTACTCCAAACTTCTCCTGAGTCAGATCATGCCATATCTTCATTACTTTGTAAGAAGTGACATGAATCCCGTAAAGAACAAACCCATAGTCAAATATAAACCCATAAATGCATTTTAAAGCAAAGCATACATGGTTGAGTAATTATTCACTTCTTTGAATTACTCATCCTGTCACTTCCAGGAGTGAGGATATAAATATTTAATTTAGAATCCATTAGCTCAATTAACATGGGACATTGGTGTTTCGATGATAGAATTCTCAATGCAAACAGAACAAACAGAAACGAAATAATGAGAATCCTGAGACATTGTAAAAATTGTAACCAGTATCACAAAACAATTTGTATAAACATTGTTAAATGAGAACCCAATTTGCTATGTAAACTTTTACCTAAAACACAATAGGTGAATATTAAGAAAAGAAAAAAAAAAAGAATCAAACCTGGGTTTGCTTCCCAGCCAGTGCAGCTCATGCACAGCCACCCACTGGTCTGTCAGTGGAGGCTTGTGTGTTGCTATGATGCTGGACAGTTTTCAGTGGAGCATCCAGACTGAGATGGACTGGCCATCTACTTTGAAAAATCAACCAGTGAAAACCCTGTGGATCACAAACATCCAATCCGGAACTGATCGTGGGGATGGCACAGGACAGGGCAGCCCTTCTTCCATCGTGAATGGTGTTGCTGTGAGTTGGGGGCGAACATGACAGCAGCGAACAAACAACAACAAGCAGTTCAGTTTTTTAAAAATAATAAGCCTGAGTTTATGGAGTGTCTACTGTGGTTCAAGGAGTCCCTGGGTAGTGCAAATGGTTAACACTATCAGCTGCTAAGGTTGGAGATTTGAGTCTACCTA
>NW_004444225.1:1776200-1777884 GCF_000243295.1 Trichechus manatus latirostris
TTTTTTTATGACAGTCATTTTGCTTTATGAAGTAATACTATTAAACTAATGTCCTACAACATAAAGAGGAATTAGTTTGCTGTGGCTTTTGATGTTTCTAGCAAGATTAATTTTGGTAAAACCATCCTTTTACCTCCTACTAGTACTAGAACTTGAAAAAATATAGTCACCTGGTAGGTATAAATCCATCTTGGCTATATGCCTACTTTTGTTAGAACGAAAAGAAGAAGATTCAGTTCAAATGCTTTGCTTTTTTAAGGTTTTTTTTTTTCTTCTTCCAAATACTACTAGAAATAAATAAACATTATCTGGAGCTCAGGAATTTTTTCCCCCTAATATATGAAGATAGAGCAAAGGTCGGATTCCAGTATTGTTAAGGAGTCAATACTTGCATTAATTCCTCTTTGCCACTAGATGTCCCTGTTTGGATATGCTCTTTCTACCTGAGAGGCTTCTTTAAAAAGATACTAGCAAAATGAAAGGAATGTTTGCCACCCCTGAAGACTTTTACTTATTCTAAATTAGTACTGTTTTATGACTAGGTGCTTTCCCCTTCTTTCTGGAAGAAAACTGCAGAGGACTGGACAGGACTTGAACTAATGAAAAAGCAAAGGGAATTAGGCTTAGGCACTGGCACAAATATGTACATTTATTAATTATTCATGAGTCCTAGAAACTGAGAAGCCCTATGGATCTACAGTAGATTTATGGACAACTTTCCATTAAACATGTTAAAAACAGGAAGGGCTGGAGTTTGAATTATGTAATCAAAGTGACAAATAATTTAAAATTATATTTGGTAATAAAATATGTTTATGTTTCGAGTATTGAGAGTGTCTGGTGTTCTGGGAACATTAATGAAATTTCAGTAATAAGCAGGTACAGATAATCTTTGATCTCCAAGAGAATTTAGAGTTGCTGAACTTTTTATATAGCTTCTTATCTCGTAACTCTTCTCTGTTTTGCACACTTGACAATGATCGACCGTGTCAGCTGCCAGAATAACATGACATGCAAACTTTACCTGAGCTCATCTCTTCATACCTTATAACTTTAACTTATCTGCAAAGGGAGGGGATAACTGATAGGTTTGATTCAAAATGTCTTGCTCAGTTTTAGGTTGTATGGAGTTTAAAAACTGGATTGGAATAATAATCCTATAAATTCCTTGTTACACCCTCTGTTTTCAAATAATCAACATCATTTAATAAAATTTCTATAGAAAATACAATGTTAATAATCTTCCTATTTGAAACCTATATTTGATTAAAAACTTTTGGGAAAAATTACTTATTAGAACAGATGGATCCTTTCCAAAGAATTTAACCCTGCATTCAAAGTGCTATAGATATTCATCAATTGAATATATTTTTATTCAAGTCTATGGTTAAATAATCTTCACTTATATAATGTTGATTTAATATTTCATAACTGAACACAGGAATAATATAGGATATAAAAAAAAATTAGTGCCAAATAACTAACGTAACTTTTTTTGTTTTAAAGAAAACATTTATGTTTGGGACTTGTCTTTCTGCAAACTTTATTCTCAGTTTTGAAGAGCAAGAAACAAGTGGATACCCATTCGTCTGTTTCTCTTAATGCAAAACATGGTATTTGGGCAAGCTCGGAGAATCAGAGTGATTGCAGGAGATTGACAAAGGCAGTTGTTGCCTTGTTTCTT
>NW_004444225.1:1779766-1785467 GCF_000243295.1 Trichechus manatus latirostris
ACACACACACACACACACACACACACACACAAACATGTATATATCTGTATCTATCTGTCTATATATTTACAGATATATATATAGAGAGAGACAGAGATATTTATCTCAAGGAAATGGCTCAAGTAGTTGTAGAGGCTGGCAAGTCCCAAGTCTGTCGGCCAGGCATCAGGCTAGAGGCTTCTCCTGACTCATAGGCTGCAGAGGCTGATGAATCCTAAGATTGGCAGACAGTACAGCAGGCGGCTGGCTCAAGCCCCAAGAACCAGAAGTAAGATGATGAGCCAGATGCAGGATCTAGAGCAAACAAGCGAGCTTTGCCAGAACATTCATATATATGTATATTAGATGCAGGCCACATTCCCAAGAAAACTCTCCTTACGACTGATTGGCTGATAACATCAGATCACATCATGGAGGATGACTACATAATTACATAACTGCCAAATTACATCATTACATAACTGCCAAACTACATTGTTACATAACTGCCAAACCACTGAGAATCATGGCCCAGCCAAGTTTACACACAATCTTAACCATCACAAGTAGTATTTTTCAGGTTTTCTCACTGTAAAACTATTCTTTTTTTTTTCACCTTTACATACTGTACTCTTTGAAAGGAAGTCATGGTGTGCAGCCCACACTTAAGGAGTAAGGAGTTATGTTCTACCTTCTGTAGGGAGGATTATCTGTATAAATTGTTTGAAATTCTTTTGCATGAGAAGTTTTGTCTCCCACATTTATTAATTTATTCACTAATTTATTTATATCACTGTGGACTCATGGATTTTTCTTTTAGACTTTGAGTTATAATCCGCTACTACTGTGTCTGTTTTGTCGCTCAAATTGTTCCAGCTTTGGCTATTGGGAGCTCTTTCAGTTGGTTCCTGCTCTCCCTTGACATACTGTCATCAATGTTTTTGTTTTTTTTACCCTTCCTTACTTTCAGGCACTACCAGATGCTTCAGGCTCATCTTGTGTGTGTTCTGCTATAATCTTTGAGTCAGCCATTTCTCCAAGGAGCCCTGACTTTTGCTTTTCTCCATGATTTCAATGAGTAGGGGAACAGAACTGTCCTTCACACTTTATAGGCACAATTTTGGGCATCATTATTTGACAAAATTTCTTTTGAAACCCTGGAAAGAATTTGGGGTGCTGTAGGCTAGGCAATAATTTGAATCACATAGTAGTAACTGACTGAATGATTCAGAAAGTAAGCTGGTGATTGGAAGGATTGTGATATTAATATTATCCAGTACCACATTTTTATTAATGATGTGTACGAGGAGGCCACAGATGGAGTGTCTGTCTCATTTGAGAAGGCATTCATAGCTAGCAGGCATTGCAAATACGTTGAATAGCAGAAACAGCATCTTAGATGATTTTGTTAGGCTGAAACATTGGCTCTAACAAGAAACCAACTGCACAAGGTAAGGAGAGACACCAAATATTTACACATATGAAAAAAGACCTAATTGTTCTGGTTTATTGTAATTTCAATCCCTCAAGTTTTTTAGGGAACAAGAAGGACTAACAGGGTTTTAGGCTGCCTTTATAATTCTGTTCTGCGTTGATTATGTCAGAGCAAATCCGTATTACTGTCTTTGTTTATGGGCAATGTACTTCAAGAAGGATATTGACTAGAGGAAGTAAAGGGTCTAGAAATCATGGCAAAGAAGTGGGAAATTTGGCTTGGAAATGTAACGCTTTTCTTGATTTCCAGTCTGATGTAATCAACTTCCTCTTCTCTACTTTCATAGTACTTTGTTTTACGGCAGTGGTAATTTTGTTCATATAAAAAGTTCTGTATACACAGGTCTGTCTCCCCACTAGATCCTTGAGGGTGTGACCATTCTTTGCAATTATCTTTGTATCCTCCCTAGGATAGTATCGTGTGTTCATATAGATATTTATAAATGTATAGATTTATGTCCAGTGGAAGACTTAGACTTTTTCTTTTAAATAACATTTTATTGTGTTTTAGTTGAAAGTTTACACAGCAAATTAGGTTCCCATTTAACAATTTTTCTGCAAATTGTTCCATGACATTGGTTACACTTTTCACAATGTCTCAGCATTCTCATTATTTCCATTCTGTTTGTTCTGTTTCCATTAATCTAGCTTCCCTCCCCCCCTTACCTTCTCATCTTTGCTTTAGGGTAAAGCAAACGTTGACCATTTGGTTCCATGTAGTTGATTATTTAAAGAAGCGCAGTACTCATGGGTGATAATTTTTTTTTTTTAAATAAGCCAGTCTATTGTTTGGATGAACGATGACCTCTGGGAGTGGCTTCAGTTCCAAGTTCAATTGGTACTTAGGGTGATAGTCTCTGGGGTTCCTCTAGTCTTGTCTTTATTACTCCAGTAAGTCTGGCCTTTTTTAGGAATTTGAGTTTTGTTTTATATTTCTCTCCTAGACTCAGACTTCCAAGTGTGAAATCAGAGTACAGATCTAGTACCAACTAGTAAAAGTTACAAGGAAGTAGATTTTGGCTGAATTTAAGGAAGAACTTTTGTAACATTTAAAATTGTTCAGAAAGAATTTGTGCAAGGCCTTATAAGGTTGTAAGTTCTTGAGGTAGATCGATTATTGTTTAAAATATTCATTTTCCCTACCCTGAGTAAGGATTACATTTCCCCACCACCCCCATTGACTTCAGATTTAGCCAATGAAATGTGAGTGGAAGTGATAAATATATCAGTTCTGGGAAGAGCATTAAGAGCCAGCCCATGGTTCTCCACGTCTTCTTTTTCCTCTGTCAGGATAACTGGCACTGCTCCAGATGGAGACTGTTCTTTCAATAAAGATGATGTGTTGCAGAGCCCGAGTTGGCTCATCCATGGTGAACTTTTATTGTGAGTGAGAGACTCATCCATGATGAATTTTACTGTGGATAAGATGTAAATATATACTATTATAAACTACTAAATTTTGGGTTGTTTTGTTATCTTAGCATCACCTAGCCAATCCTAATTGATATTGTTCTTCATCACTAACTGTTGAAGACAAAAGTCACTATTCCTATTAGTACACTTTGGAGGAAGTTCCTGTTGAGGGTAGTAGTTTTGATTAGGTATGTTCAAATTCTAGGAGTCCGTAAGGGCCATTAATAATCTCTTTGAGCCCTTCTGTCTGGGTCTGCAATGCCCACCAGGTGTTCTCCCTGCATTCAACTAAACATTTTGACTCCTAAGGTTACCATAGCCACATTTGGCATCTGTCCACCTGGAAGGAACCCTAACTTGCTGGAAGAGTAGTATTAGGTGTGCCTCTCCAGGGAGAAACCTTGTAAGAGTTAACACAACAGTTTGTTCAGCCTTCTGCGAGTGATTTTCTCTCCAGGTGATAGCTCAAGTGCAAGAAGATGAGATCTACATTGGCTGGTTGTGGGAACTGCCTGGTTTAAAAGCCTCATGTCTCACAGGAGCCAATATTCCTTGGAACAATTTCATAGGTGTAGGTAACAGTTTCTGTAGGATAATGATCAGTCACAAGAGTCAGTGTCCTTAAGAAAGCCCAAAAGTAGGACTTCCAATCAGGTATTTATTTTTCCCTCAGCCTTCTATCAATCAGAGGCATTTTTAACATAAGCAACTTTGCCTAGTAAAATAGGTAACATGCCAACTTTTTATTAGGTTATTGTGGAGTAAAGAATTTAACTTCACCCAATGAATTTGGTGTTTGTCCGGGTTCCTGAGAGAGAACCTCAAATCCTTGGAATTTCTCCAGTAATTGAAGTGCCTTTGATGAGGCCTTTAGACCACACCTGAGGTTTTATGCTGTTGAGGTGACTCAGGTGGGGGCTGGTCAGGCCAGAAAGACCCATCTCATGATAATCAGCACACCTCAGGGGAGGAGGCGTATGATTCAATCAGTTATGCCTACATAATGATACCCCAATAAAGTCGCTCAACACGAAGGCTCCCGGGGCTTCCTGATTGGTGAAAGACATGCATGCGCATGAGAGGGAGAGGGTAGCTCTGTGTCGGGAGCGCTCCCAGACCTTGCCCTATGCGTCTCTTCATTTGTATCATTTTTGCTGTAATAAAACGGTAATGGTAAGTATAGTGCTTTCCACGAATTCTGCGTCATTTTAGTGAATTACAAAACCTGAGGGAGTAGTGGGAGCCAGCAGGTCTGAAATAAGGGGTAGCCCTATAAACCCCTGAGCTTGCTGCTGGCATCCTGAAGGTGGTAAAGAGAATCCCTGAATTTGTAGCCAGCAAGTCAGACATGATGGCTTGCTTTAGGCTGGAGACTGAAGTCTTGGACAGAATTGGCAGCCGGGAGGACTGTGTTCTTTAACTTTTGTTATCTGACTAGCTCCAGGTTTTAAGGATCAGAGGAAGAAGTGCTGCATGTATAGCTGGGGTCAGAACAGAATTGATAATAGATTGCATTGATGGAGTTTGATACTTTACATTTTATGTGACAAGTGGAATTTGATTTTCCCAGCAGTTATCAAGGGAACAGAACTAGAGAGTTAACTAATGGACAAAGTCTCATGTGGAAGGAGAAGAAAGTCTGTCTTAGGCTGGGTTCTCTAGAAGAGCAAAACCAGTAAAGTGTATAAATATATATATATAGAGAGAGATTTATATCAAGGAAACAGCCCACGAGATTGTAGAGGCTGAACCGTCCCAAGTCTGTGGATTAGGATGGAGGCTTCTCGGATTCATGTAGCTGCAGGGGCTGGAGAACCCAAGATCAGCAGATTGGAAGGCAGGACTCCGCTCACAGGCTATGAAGATCAGCAAATCCCAGGACTGGCAGATAAGCTGCTAGCTCAAGTCCCAAGAACCAGAGGTCAGACAAACAGGAGGCAGCTGCAGGATCCAGAGCGAGCAAAAAGCCAGAATGTCTGCTTATATTCAGATGCAGGCCACAACCTCAAGGAAAGTCTCTTTCAACTGACTGGCTACTTAACAGAAGATTCAATCATGGGAGTGATCACATATAAACACTGAGAATCATGGCCCAGTCAAGTTGACACACAGTCTTAATCATCACACTGCCTTTTTGCCTTCAGACACACACCGAAATTCCTGCTCTAATTTACTTTACCTATTCAGATTTTGTTTATTGTTTATTCAGATTTTAGCGAGCCCTGGTGGTGCAGAGGTTAAAAGTGCTTGGCTGCTAACCAAAAGTTGGGCAGTTTGAACCCACCACCTGCTCCGAGGGAGAAGGATGTGACAGTCTGCTTCCGTAAAGATTTACAGCGTTGGAAACCCTATGGGGAAGTTCTCCTCTGTCCTATAGGGTCACTATGAGTTGGAATTGACTTGTGTGCAGTGGGTTTATATTCAGATTTTATTTATTTTGGCATATCTGATTTCCATTTTATCCTTGGAAGAATCAGTACTACTTATGTTAAAAAGGTAGTATTTTTATTTTTCTGGTTTTTCCGATCCATCAACTCTACTAATTGATTTTGTTATTGTTGTAGTTAGCTGCCGTCAAGTCGGCTGCTGACTCCTGGAGAGCTTATGCACAACAGGATTGGACTGTTGTGATCCATAGGGTTTTTTTTTAATTTCTTTTTATTGTTGTAGTTTAAATGAAGTTTACCTTTCAAGTTAGTCTCCCATACAGAAATTTATACGTACATTGTTATGTGACCCTAATTGCTCTCCCCATACTGTGACAGCACACTCCTCCTTTCCACCCCTGATTCCCCATGTCCATTCAACCAGCTTC
>NW_004444226.1:0-9807 GCF_000243295.1 Trichechus manatus latirostris
CCATCTATTTGATTCTACTCATACCAACCCCATACGACAGAGTAGAATTGCCCCATAGGGTTTCCAAAGAGTACCTGGTGAATTCGAACTGCTGACCTTTTGGTTGGAAGCTAAGCTTCTAACCATTGTACCACCAGGGCTCCAAAGCATAACCATATGGGCTTTTGTATTATTTTACTTTAGAAATTTGGCACTATATTTAAAGTCTTTAATGGTTGGGTGAAAAAGAGAAACCTTGTATGACAGAACCCATCTAATATACATCATCAGCTATTTAGAACCTTTTATCACCTACACCTAGGTTATGTTGTCCTCTCTTGTTTCTAGACTTCTATAGAGGTCTGGCTCCATAGCTCACATTTACCTATGGCCTGTGAAGTCTCAAGTTCTTTTCTGCACCAAAAGGAATGATGAAGAATAGGTAGTTTCCTCTTTGTTTTATAGGGACTTAGAAGCAAGCAGCCCACCTTCCATATAGACCAAAGGGGGTTGGACACCCAATGGAGATATTTCTTCTCATTGGGACCAGAGCATGCTTTCCTGTCACTCATCAGGAGGCTCCCTCCATCTTTCTCCCTGAAACTCCTCTATTAGAACCCACTTGCTGCTTTATTTTTCTTTCTTTTTCCTCTAATGAGTGGGAATGACAACCATCTCTACCTCACTATTCACATACAAGGAAGTATGGCTAAAACATTTTTTGCTTCATGACTTAAAAAACTGAAATTCTTCACTTTTCTCCCATTCAGGTAGGTGAAGTCATTCAGCTTTTACAGCTTTCCTGGAGACATTTTGTGCTGTGCGGCCAAGAATGCCGCCTTACAGCTGGTATCTCTGAAGGAGAAGAGAAACCGCGTTTCTCCCATTCTGGAACACGAATGCGGCAGAGCTGCTGTTTTCCTGAGTAAAGGCTATGTTAGCAGCAAGTATAAGTTCCCAATTCAGCCCATGAAAGAGAAAGCCAAATACAATGTTCTCCTTCAAGCTGCTTAACTGAATCTACTGAAGTTTTCAGTTTTTTTAGAAGAAACCCTCCTCCCACCAGAAGCTGCTCTCTCAAAGTTCTCTCAGTGGGAGAAGACTGGAGAGTGCCTGCCTTGCAAGTTTTGAATCCCCTGGTTTTCAAAGGGAACTTTGCATAAGAGAGAATGAAGGTAGTTTTGGCATTCAAAGCCAAACAGGCAGATTGTTTGCCTTCAGCTAGAGGATGGTGGAAGATATTCAGTTTTGGTGACTAAACCTTGTGTGTTTAACCCGAGCATGTAGCTTCTTCTCTGCCAGAAAGTAAGAGCCTGTTGTTCTCAGTCTGGGGATGAAGTGAGAAGGATTCACTTACTGTGTTTGAATATCCCTGTGTGTTACATGCCTAAGAAAGTTGCCTGTGCATTGTCTACCTGGATAAAGTGTATGACTTTTCTCCCTTTCAAGTAGGTGAAGCCATTCAGGGTTTACAGCATTCCAGGAGGCATTCTGTGTTGCGCAGCTGAGAATACTGCTTTATAGACAGTATCGCTAAAGGAGAAGAGAAACCGCATTTCTCCCATTCTGGAACATGAATGAGGCAAGGCTGCAGTTTGGTAAGTAAAAAGTATGTTAGCAGCAAGTATAAGTTCCCAATTCAGCGCATGAAAAAGAAAGGAAAATACAGCGTTCCCCTTCATGCTGCTTAACTGAATTTACTGAAGTTTTTAGTTTTGGTTGATGAAACAGTCCGCCCACCCATAGCTGCTTTCTCAAAAGTTCTCTCAGTGGGAGAAGACTGGAGAGTGCCTGCCTTGCAAGAATTGGAATCTCCTGGTTTTCAAAGGGAACTTTGCATAACAGAGAATGAAGGTACTTTTGGCTTCCAAAGCAAAACAGGCAGATTGTTTAACTTCAGCTACAGGATGGTAGAAGAGGTTCAGTTTTGTTGACTAAATCTTGTGTGCTTAACATCAGCATGTAGCTTCTTCCCTGCCAGAAAGAGAAAGCAAGAGCCTGTTGCTCTCAGTCTGGGGATAAAGTGAGAAGGATTCACTTACTGTGTTTGAAAATCCCTCTGTGTTACATGCCTAAGAAAGTTGCCTGTGCGTTGTCTACCTGGATAAAGTGTATGAGTTTTCTCCCTTTCAAGTAGGTGGAGCCATTCAGGGTTTACAGCATTCCTGGAGGCATTCTGTGCTATGCAGCTGAGAATACCGCTTTACAGACTGTATTGTTAAAGGAGAAGAGAAACCGCGTTTCTCCTGTTCTGGAACAGGAATGAGGCAGAGCCGCCATTTTCCTGAGTAAAGGCTATGTTAGCAGTAAGTTTATGTTCCCAAATCACCGCATGAAAGAGAAAGCAAAATACTGCGTTTTCCTTCAAGCTGCTTAACTGAATCTACTGAAGTTTTCAGTCTTGTTAGATGAAATAGTCCATCCACCAGAAGCTGCTTTCACAAATGTTCTCTCAGTGGCAGAAGACCGGAGAGTGCCTTCCTTTCAAGGATTTGAATCCCCTGGTTTTCCAAAGGAACTTTGCATAAGGGGGAATGAAGGTACCTTTGGTATTCAAAGCAAAACAGGCAGATTGTTTGCCTTCAGCTAGAGGATGGCAGAAGAAGTTCAGTTTTACTGACTAAACCTTGTGTGAGAATACAAGTATGTAGCCTCTTCCCTGACAGAAAGAGGAAGCAAAAGCCAGTTGCTCTCACTCTGGAAGACGATGTAAGAAGGAATCACTTCCTGTGTTTGAAAATCCCTCCGTGTTACATGGCTAAGAAATTTTCTTGGGCATTGTCAACCTGGGTAAACTGTTCAACTTTTCTCCCTTTCAAGTAGGTGTAGCAATTCAGGGTTTACAGCTTTCGTGGATGCCTTCTGTGCTGAGAGCCCGAGAATGCAGCCTTACAGACCTCATCGCTGGAGGAGAAGAGAAACCGTGTTTCCCCCGTTCTGGTTTACACAGCTGCAGAGCGGCAGTTCTGCTGAGTAAAGACTATGTTAGCAGTAATGGTAAGTTAGCTGTTCCCCGCATGAAAGAGAAAGCAAGATACAGCTTTCTCCTTCAAGCTGCTTAACTTAATCCACTGAGGTTTTCCCTTTGGTTAGAAGAAAGAGTCCGCCCACCACCTGCTGCCTTCTCAAAAGTTCTCTCAGTGGGAAAAGGCTGGAGAGTGCCTGCCTTGCAAGTATTTGAATCCCCTGGTTTTCCAAGGGAACTTTGCATGAGGGAATGAAGGAACCTTTGGCATTCAAAGCAAAACAGGCAGATTGTTTGCCTTCAGCTAGAGGATGGGAGAAGAGATTCAGTTTTACTGACTAAACCTTGTGTGCTTCAGGCAAGTATGTAGCCTCTTCCCTGGTAGAAAGAGGAAGGAAAAGCCAGTTGCTGTCACTATGGAGGACAATGTGAGAAGGAATCACTTACTGAGTTTGAAAATCCCTCCGTGTTACATGGCTAAGTAAGTTCCCCAGGGATTGTCCACCTGGGTAAAGTGTTCGACTTTTCTCCCTTTCAAGTAGGTGAAGCAATTCAGGGTTTACAGTTTTGGGGGCGGTGTTCTGTGCTGCGAATCCAAGAATGCCGCCTTACAGACGTTATCACTGGAGAAGAGAAACCATGTTTCTTCCGTTCTGGTTTACGGCAGCCACAGAGCCTCAGTTTTGCTGAGTAAAGACTATGTTAGCAACAATTGTAAGTTAGCAGTTCACCGCATGAAAGAGAAAGCAAAACACAGCTTTCTCTTTCAATCTGCTTAACTTAATCCACTGAGGTTTTCAGTTTTGTTAGAAGAAACAGTCCTCCCAACACCAGCTGCTTTCTCAAATGTTCTCTCAGTGGGAAAAGGCTGGAGAGTGCCTTCCTTGCAGTATTTGAATCCGCTGGTTTTCATGGGAACGTAGCATAACAGGGAATGAAAATACCTTTGGCATTCAAAGCAAAATTGGCAGATTTTTTGCGTTCAGCTAGAG
Source organism: Trichechus manatus latirostris (assembly GCF_000243295.1). Classification (NCBI taxonomy): domain Eukaryota; kingdom Metazoa; phylum Chordata; class Mammalia; order Sirenia; family Trichechidae; genus Trichechus; species Trichechus manatus. The sequence continues at coordinate 3,937 of NW_004444226.1, forward strand.
GATGGCAGAAAAGGTTCAGTTTTACTGATGAAACCTTGTGTGTTTAACGTGAATATGTAGCCTCTTTCCTGCCAGAAAGAGGAAGAAATGCCAGTTGCTCTCACTCTGGTGGATGAAGTGAGAAGGATTCACTTACTGTGTTTGAAAATTCTTCTGTGTTACATGCCTAAGAAAGTTCAAGTATGTAGCCTCTTCCCTGCCAGAAAGAGCAAAGAAATGCCAGTTGCTCTCACTCTGGTGGATGAAGTGAGAAGGATTCACTTACTGTGTTTGAAAATTCTTCTGTGTGTTTGAAAATTCTTCTGTGTTACATGCCTAAGAAAGTTGCCTGTGCATTGTCTACCTGGTAAAGTGTTCGACTTTTCTCCCTTTCAAGTAGGTGAAGCCATTCAGGATTTACAGCTTTCAGGGAGGCATTCTGTGCTGTGAGGCGGAGAATGCTGCCTTACAGCTGGTATCCCTGAAGGAGAAGAGAAACCGCGTTTCTCCCATTCTGGTATAGGATAGCCGCAGAGCGGCAGTTTTGCTGAGTAAAGACTATGTTAGCAGCAATTGTAAGTTAGCAGTTCACCACATGAAAGAGAAAGCAAAATACAGCGTTCTCCTTCAAGCTGCTTAACTTAATGCAGTGAAGTTTTCAGTTTTGTTAGAAGAAACAGTCCACCCACCACCAGCTGCTTTCGCAAATGTTCTCTCAGTGGGAAAAGACTGGAGAGTGTCTGTCTTGCAAGTATTTGAATCCCCTGTTTTTCCAAGGGAATTTTGCGAAACTGGGAATGATGGTACCTTTGGCATTCAAAGCAAAACAGGCAGATTTTTTGCCTTCAGATAGAGGACAGCAGATGAGGCTCAGTTTTGCTGACTAAACCTTTTGTGCTGAAGACAGGCTTGTATCCTATTCCCTGCAAGAAAGTGAAAGCAAAATACAGTTGCTCTCAGTCTGGGGTATGAAGTGAGAAGAATTCACTTGCTGTGTTTGAAAATCCCTCTTTGTTACCTGCCCAAAAGACTTGCCTGTGCATTGTGTACCTCAGTAAAGAGTTTGAATTTTCTCCCATTCGAGTACATGAAGCCTTGTGGGCTTAACAGCTTCCGGGAGGCAGTCTGTGCTGAGCATGGGAGAATGCTGCCTTACAGATGGTATCTTTGTAGTAGAGGAGAAAGGGCGTTTCTCCCATTGTGGTATATGACAGTGGCAGTGCTGTAGTTCTGATACTTAAATACTTTGTTAGCAGCACATGCATGTTCCCAATTCACTGCATGAAAGAGAAAACAAAATTCAGAGTTCTCATTCAGGCTAGTTAACTGAATCAACTGAAGTTTTCAGTTTTGGTAGAACACACAGTTCTCACATGACCAGCTGCTTTCTGAAACATTTTCTCAGTGGGATAAGACAGGCGAGTGTTTGCGTTGCAAGTGCTTGAGTCCCCTCGTTAACAAAGGGATCTTTGCATTACAGGGAAAGAAGGTACATTTCTCATTCTAAGCAAAACAGGCAGATTGTTTGACTTCAGCTAGAGGACGGCAGAAGAGGCTCAGTTTTGCTGACTAAAGCTTGTGTGCTTAACACGGGCATGTATCCTATTCCCTGCAAGAAAGATAAAGTTGCTCTCAGTCTGGGGTATGAAGTGAGAATTCACTTACTGTGTTTGAAAATTCCTCTGTGTTACTTGCCCAAGAAAGTTGCCTGTGCATTGTTTACCTAGGTACATTGTTTGAATTTTCTCTTGGTGGAGTAAGTGAAGTGAAACCCTGCGGGGTTTACACCTTTCCAGGAGGCAGTCTGTGCTGCCTGGGGGAGAATGCCACCTTACAGATGCCATGTCTGAAGGAGAAGAGAAAGCGTGTTTCTCCATTTGTGGTATTCTTCAGCAGCAGCGCTGTAGTTTTGTTAAGGAAACACTATGTTAGCGGCACGAATATGTTCCCAATTCACTGCATGAAAGAGAAAACAAAATCCAGATTTCTCATTCAAGCTGGTTAAGTGAATCAACTGAAGTTTTCAGTTTTGGTAGAACAATCAGTCCTTACACCACCAGCTGCTTTCTCAAACATTCTCTCAGTGGGATAAGACTGGAGAGTGTCTGCCTTGCAAGTACTTGAATCCCCTGGTTTTCGAATGGAACTTTGCATTATGTGGAATGAATGTACTTTCCGCATTCTAAAGAAAACAGGCAGATATTTTGTCTTCAGCTAGAGGACAGCAGAAGCGGTTCAGGCTTGCTGACTAAACCTTGTGTGTTTAACACCGGCATGTATCTCATGCCCTGCAGGAAAGAGAAAGCACGAGAGAGTTGCTCTCGGTATGCAGGTTAAGATGAGAAGGATTCACTTACTGTATTTGAAAATCCCTCTGTGTTACATGCCCAAGAAAGTTGCCTGTGCTTTGTCTACCTGGGTAAAGAGTTTGAATTTTCTCCCTTTTGAGTATTTGAAGCCCTGGGGGATTTACAGCTTTCCGGGCAGCACTCTGCGATTTCCAGCAAAGATAGCACCCCAACACGTGGTATCTCTGAAGGAGAAAACAGCGCATTCCTGCCGTTCTGGTGTATGACAGCTGTAGAGAGGTAGTTTTCCTAAGTAAGCAGTATGTTAGCAGGACTTGCATGTTTTTAATGCACTGCATGAAAGAGAAAGCAGAATACAGTGCTTTCATTCAAGCTGTTTAACTCAATCAAGTTGATTAAGTTATCATTTTTGATAAAACACAGTCCTCATGATATCTACAGGCTTTCTGAAATATTCTTTAAAAGGAGAGGACTGGCGACTCTCTCCCTTTAATGTCCCTGAATCCCCGGTTTTCAAAGGGAACTTTGCCTACAGAGAATCAGGTACCTTTTGCATTCTAGGAAGAACAAGATAGCCTTTTTCAAGTTCACTAAAGGGAGGCAGAATCACAATTTGAACTGCCAGACGTTTTGGTTCTACTCTGTAGCACGCCGTAGCTATTAACCACTGCACCATCAGTTCCCTTACAAAACATGTATAACCGAGTACAAAACCGAAAATGATGTGAAAATATTAATATTAGATAAGACAGATAAGGCTATAATATAATTTAAAGAAAAACATGAATAAAAGTAAAAAAGGTAACTTCTAATGATGTTTCAGTTCAACAGGAAGGTATAAAACTTCAAGTATATGCATCTAATAGCACGACTTTAACATACACAGTGAGATCATGACACATTTATTTAAAGATTCAAAATCTGGATGGAATGAACTTTATCTTTTGTTAGTGTGTATCTTTGTGATAAAAGTTTTCATTTGTTGGTGGTTTTCTTGTTTTGAGAATTTCCTTTTGTGTATGTTGAGGGAAGTAAATAATAAACTTACTGTAATTGCCAAAAATGAGAAAAACTCAGCATTTCTTTTCCTACCTTCAGGATAGACTATGGGGAAACAATCTAGTCATCTTGACATAGGCTCCTACCTGGGCTTGTATTGGAGCTCTGATGGTGTGGTTGTTAAGAGCTCAGCAGTTCGAATACACCAGCTTCTCCTTCAAAGCCTTATGGGGCAGTTCTATTCTGTCCTATAGGGTCACTATGAGCTGCAATCAACTCAACAGCAATGGGTTTGCTTTGGTTTGGGTTTGGACTTGTATCTGGATAAAGTGACATTCCACTTTAGTGATATGGTGACATTTATTCACATCCAATATCCATGTGCAAAAGGTCTCAGGTTTGCTACAGCCTTCTACTAGCACACAGATCTGCCTGGTCACTGGATCACTGGATGAGAATTTGGGAATGTAGAAATTCAAAGGCCTAGAGGGCTGGGTAAGATTCAAGCAAACCAACCAATGCAGTTAAATTAAAGCAATAGAACAAGTGAGCTAGAAGGATAATGAACTTTTGTTCTAGAGAAGAAATGGTTTCATTAGTGAAACATTGTTCTTATAATTTCAACTTCTCTGCTTCTACTCACATCTCCTCTCAGCATGAAAACATAACCAATCATCTTCAACAGAATTAAAACAAAATGGAAGAAACAAATATTTTATTTATTTATTACTTTTCTCTCAGTGCTTTCTAATTGTTAGGTTCCTGTTATTTAGACTTCCTTCAAATCCTAAATTCTAGGGAGCAAAATCCTAAGGTTTTTTTCGTTGCAACAACTTTCAGTATCTCACAATTTCTGCAAAAATAATCAATCATTCCATTGTGTCTACTTTTTTTGTTTATTTGTTTTTTCTTGTACTTTAGGTGAAGGTTTACAGAACAAAGAGTTTCTCATTAAACAGTCAGTAGTCATATTGTTTTATTACATTGGTTAACAACCTCATGACTTGTCAACACTCTCTCTTCTTGAACTTTTTTTTTTGTTTAAAATATGCATAGACAAAGATACACCATTTCAAAAATTTCTACGTGCACAATTCAGTGACATCGATTACGTTCTTCCAGTTCTGCTGCTATTCTCACTTTAGATGAAGGTTTACAGAAGAAAATAGCTTCTCATTAAAAAGTTAACACGCATGTTGCCTTATGACCATAGCTAACAACCCCACTGCATGTCAACACTGTCCTTACTCAAACTTGGGTTCCTTATCACCAGCTTTCCTGTTCCCTTCTGCCCTCTAGTCTTTGTCTCTTGACTGCTGTGCCTCATTAGTCCCATTTTGTTTTACGGGGCTGACCAATCCCGAGCTGAATTGTGAACTTCGGAAGTGACGTCACCACTGAGCTAAAAGGGTGTCTGGGGGCCATACTCTCCGGTTTCTCCAGTCTCTTTCAGTCCAGAAGGCCTGGTCTTTCTTTTGTGTGTTAGAATTTTGTTCTACTTCCTTCTCCAGCTCTGTCCAGAACCCTCTGTTGTGATCCTGGTCAGAGCAGTCAGTGGTAGTAGCTGTGGACCATCTAGCTGTACTGTACTCTGTCTGGTGGAGGCCTTGGTAGCTGTGGTCCGTTAGTCCTTTGGACAAATCTTTTCCTTGTATCCTGTTCTCTTCATTCTCCCTTGCTCCTGAAGGGGTGAGACCAGTGGAGTATCTTAGATGGCAGCTCACAGGCTTTTAAGATCCCAGATGGTACTCACCAAGGTAGAATGTAGAACATTGTCTTTATAAACTGTGTTATGCCTATTGAGCTAGATGTTCCCCGAGGTCGTGATCCCCACAGCCCACCACTCAGCAATTCAGTCCCTCAGGGAGATTCGATGTGTCTATGGAGCTTCCATGAGTTTCCTTGTACAAGTTGTCCTGATTTCCACAGTATTGTGTACTGTCTCACCCTTCACCCAAGATGCCACTTATCTATTGCCTATTTAGTATTCCCCCCGCCCCGCCATCCATCCCTGGTAACCAACAAAGATCGTTACTTTTTGCGTGTAAACTTTTTCACGAGTTTTTACAATATAGGTCTTATACAATATTTGTCCTTTTGTGATTGACTTATTTCACTCAGCATAAGGTCCTCCAGGTTCTTCCATGTTATGAGATGCTTAACAGATTCATCATTATTCTTTATCATTGCATAGTACTCCATTGTGTGTATGTAACAGTTTGTTTATCCATTCTTCTGTTGATGGGCCTAGGGTTGTTCCCATCTTTTTGCTATTGTGAACAATGCTGCCATGAACATAGGTGTGCATAAGTCTATTCGAGTGACGACTCTTATTTCTCTAGGATATATTCCTATGAGTTGGATGACTGGATCCGATGGTATTTCTATTTCTAGCTTTCTAAGGAAGCGTCATATGATTTTCCAAAATGGTTGTATCCTTTTGCATTCCCACCAGCAGTGCATAAGATTTCCGATCTCCCTGCAGCCTTTTCAACATTTGTTATTTCCAGTGTTTTTGATTCGTGCCAGTAATGCCGGGGTGAGATGGTATCTCATTGTGGTTTTAATTTGCATTTCTCTAATG
>NW_004444226.1:14044-17327 GCF_000243295.1 Trichechus manatus latirostris
TTTTTTGTCCGTATTTTCCATGAATTTGCCTTTTCCATGAATTTGTCTATTTTTCCTCATTTTTGTCTGCTTTTTGCTTCAACTCTTGGATAATTCTGAGTGTTAGAGATTTGAGCTCCTTATCAGGCAGTGTCATGGTTTGAATTATGTCCGCCCAAAAGATGTATCAATAAGGCTGGGCCATGATTCCAGAATTGTGTTGTTGACCTCCATTTTGTGATTCTAACTTTTTGCTAAAGAGGAATATGGTGGGATTGTAACACCATCCTTACCTGGGTCATATCCCTGATCCAATGTAAAGGGAGGAGGTGGCCTGCACCACCTTTTACCTTACAAGAGTTAAAAGGAAAGGGAAGCAAGCAGAGAATTGGGGACCTCATTCCACCAAGAAGGCAGTGTCGGGAGCAGAGAGTGTCCTTTGGACCTGGGTTCCCTGTGCGGAGAAGCTGCTAGTCCAGGGGAACACTGATGAGAAGATGGTCGACAAAGAAAGAAAACATTTCCCTGGAACTGATGCCCTGAATTTGGACCTTTAGCCTACTTTACTGTGAGAAAATAATCTTCTCTTTGTTAAAGCCATCCACTTGTGGTATTTCTGTTGGAGCAGTACTAGGTGACTAAGACAGGTAGTTCTAGTGCCTTTCTTCTATTGGAAAGTCATCTGGTGTTTTATTTTGGACACCTACTGGCACCATCCTGTCCTGTTTTTGTAAATGTTTTGATATTGTCTGTGGTCTTCAGGGCACTCAGTAGTTATCTTTCTCATTTATTGATTGTAGATTTTTTTGTTTCGTCCATGTCTGAGCAGGCGGGCTGTGTGTTCTTTGTTGTTTGCTCATCTGTGGGCACAATACCTTTCGCCTCCTGCAATTGGCAGTGTCAGTCTCTCAGATATGGTACAGCAGGGCAGGTCTAGCTGAAGAGGAGTGGCTGGGATGGGTTGTTTGTCCCACTTACTACAGCCACGGGGGGGGTGCTGGTAATCAATACAAGGCAAGTTCTTGTAGGCCGTGCCTGTACTCCTTGGTGGTGTGATGTTAAGCACAAGGTGCAGGTATGCAGGATAGAGGGGGGAGATTGTGAAGTGTGGAGCTAAGTTGGGCATTGGAGAGAAGAGAGAGTAATAGGAGCCAAAAACATACCAACAAAGAAAAAAGAGTGCTAAGGGAGCTTGCTGTTGGAGTGGAGAGATGAGAGACTATGAAAAGGAGAAAAACAAAAAGAGGAAGAAGAAAGAAAAGAAATGAACAAATAAAAATTAGAAAGATAAAAGAAAAGAAAAGCTTCCAGGGATCCCACCAGTGTGGCTGCGAGGTCTGGGAAAGTTGTTTCCTGATGTTGAAATACAGCCTGGCAGGAAGGCGTAGAGGTGTCACTCAGCACCAGGTATTCAGGGGACAGGAAGAAAAGGAAAGTATAGAGACGAGAAACTGAGTAATGAAGAAAGACAAAAAGGGAAAAAGAGGGAAAAGAAAACAAAAGAAAGTTAAAAAAGAAAAGAACAACCCTCCTCAAAGAACAGAAAAAAAAAACCCACAAAGAAAGAAATGCACCCAGGAATCCCTCTGCGTGTTTTCCCAAGCTGAGGGTGTAGGTCCCAAGGCACGCAGCACCACCTGGCCAGAAGGGACCCCCAATTTGAGAAAAGAAAAAGAAAACAATTCAAAACAAACAACCAAAAACCCCCAGATGGGGAAGCAGTCCCACACTCTACCGGAGCTCCACAGCCTTTCAGGAAGAAGCAAAGACGGCACACAGAGCCAGGCACTAGAGGGAAAGGAGGGGGAGGCAGCGAGAGGTAAGGAAGAAATCAGAAGCGGCAAAAAGCAACACCAGCAGCCAAAAAATGGCACCCAGGGAGTTGACCAGTGTGGGTGGGCAGAATCCAAGTAGCCGGTGCTTCCCAGCCAAAAAACCATGGCTGTGGGAAGCAGAGGAGGCCGAGTGGGGGTGAAGAAGGGTGGGGGTGGGAAAGTGTATGTCATTGGTTACTGGTTATTCTGTCTCTTGCTGGAAACTCTGTGAAGCTGCTTTCTCATACCCCCTGTTTGCTGGTCTCTGATAGGAGTCCGAGATGGCAGATTTGCTCTGTGTTAGCTGATAGGGGACCTCTGCATGTATGTCTCCTCACTATGTTCCGTGTCAGTTTCTTATTCCGTTCGGCGCTTGGCTGAGTCCTTTATCTCTTCATTTGATGTTTAGGGTTTCAGGATTGCTGTTTTCTCTGTTTGGCTTAGTTTTTTCGATCTTTGCTGTGAAGGGACAGCGTGGAGCTTCTGCCTAGAGCAAGATGTTGCTGGAAGTCTGTGTCTACTTTTTATTCTGTGAATGATGACAAACTTGTTGGATATTTCTCAAATTCCAAAATATTTGAGATTTTCATGACATTAAATTTTTTTAAATTTTTTCCCATACAAAAATTTATACATACATTGTTATGTGACTCTAACTGCTCTCTCCATACTGTGACAGCCAACTCCTCCTTTCCACCCCTGATTCCCCATTTCCATTCAACCCGCTCCTAACCCTCTCTGCCTTCCCATCTAACCTCTTGACAGAAGCTGCCCATTTAGTCTCTTGTATCTACTTGAGCTAAGAGGCACACTCCTCACAGTATCACTTTATGTCCCACAGTCCAGTCCAATCCTTGTCTGAAGAGTGGGGCTCAGGAATTGTTTTAGTTTTTGGCTGAAAGAAAATCCAGGGGCCATGCTTTCCAGGGTTCCTCCAGTCTCAGTCAGACCATTAAGTCTGTCTTCTTACTAGAATTTGAGTTCTGCACCCCACCTTTTTCCTGCTCCATTCAGGACTCTGTTGTGTCTCCTGTCAGGGCAGTCATTGGTGGTAGCCGGGCACCATCTAGTTCTTCTGGTCTGAGGTTGATGATGTCTCTGGTTTATGTAGCCCTTTCTGTCTCTTGGGCTAATACTTTCCTTGTGTCTTTAGTGTTCTTTATTCTTCTTTTCTCCAGGTGGTTGGGACAAATTGATGCATCTTAGATGGTCTCTTGCAAGCTTTTAAGACCCCAGGCACCACTCCCTGAAGTAGGATGCAGAGCATTTTCTTAATAAGCTTTGTTATGCCAATTTAGATGTCCCCTGAAAGCATGGTCCCCAGACCCCTACCCCTGCTACTCTGTCTCTCAAATTGTTTGATTGTATTCCAGAAACTTCTTAGCTTTGGTCTAGCCCAGTTGTGCTGACTTCCCCTATAGTGTGTGTTGTCCTTCCCTTCACCTAAGATAATTCTTATCTACTATCTAGTTAATAAATAACCCTCACCC
>NW_004444226.1:20608-21763 GCF_000243295.1 Trichechus manatus latirostris
GTATATGTCTATGAGATCAAGTTGGTTGATTGTAGCATTTTGCTCTTCTGTGTCTTTGTTGAGGTTCTTTCTGGATGTTCTGTCCTTCACCGAAAGTGGCGTGTTGAATTCTCCCACTACTATTGTGGAGCTGTCTATGTCTCTCTTCAGAGCTGTTAGAGTTTTTTTTTAATGTATTTTGGAGCCCTGTTGTTGGGTGCGTAAATATTTATTATAGTTATGTCTTCCTGGTGTATTGACCCTTTAATCATTAGATAGTACCCTTCCTTATCTTTTGTGGTAAATTTTACTTTAATGTCTATTTCGTAAGAGATTAATGTTGCCACTCCTACTCTTTTTTGAGTGTTGTTTGCTTGATATATTTTTTTCCATCCTTTAAAGTTTTAGCCTGTTTATTTCTTTCAGTCTAAGGTGCTTCTCTTGTAGGCTGCATATAGAAGGATCATGCTTTTTTATCCAATCTGCCACTCTCATCTCTTTATTGGTACTTTAAGCCCATTTACTTTCAGCATAATTATGGATAGGTATGAGTTTAGTGCTGTCATCATCCTAATATCTCTTTTTGTGTGTTTTTCAGTTTCTTTGTTCCCCTCAATTTTCTGTGCTGAGTTGTTTTCTTTATGTATTTTTTTTCATCTTTTTCACTGTTGTAGATTTTGTGTTTGCTGGGTCTTCATGTTTTTCTACTTTTTTATTTTGATTTGTGAGATTATTAGATTACTTTGTGTTTACTTTAGTATTTACCCCTATTTTTCTAAGTTTATACCAGTCTTTTATTACTTATATTGCTTTAACTTACCCTCCATATGAAAAATTAATGTCTGCATTTTTAAAGTCCCTTTTTGTTTTATTGGTGTCCTTTTTTACATATTGATATCTGTGTCCCTATTTTCAATGTTTTAGCTTTGATGTATTTTTGATTTCCCTTTCTGAGTCAATATCTGGTTGCTCTGTCCTGTGTTCTAGTCTTGCGTTGTTATCTGGTGTTATTGATTATCTAACCATAGGATTCCCTTTAGTATTTCTTGTAATTTTGCTTTGGTTTTGGTTTTTGCAAATTCCCTGAACTTCTGTTCATCTGGAAATGTCCTAATTTTGCCATCATATTTGAGAGACAGTTTTGTGGGATATATAATTCTTGGCTGGCAGTTATTT
>NW_004444226.1:22489-46261 GCF_000243295.1 Trichechus manatus latirostris
CCAAGAAATTCTCTTCCTCCAGAGAATTTACTGATTCTTTATTTTGGGAGCTTGCTGAAGCCATCATGGACTGCCTGTTTATGTGATTTGATATTGACTGTTGTCTCCGAGCCATCAATAATTTATTATAATTTTATTTTATATTTGTTTAGTGAGTCCTAGCTTCTTGTTTTGTTTTGATATGGCCCAATGGGCTGATCGTGTGCACTAGTTTGATGATTGACCCCTTTGAATCTCTAATGTCCTGTCACCAGGTAGTTAACTTTATAACTAATTATCTGCACACAGAAGTCCATTAAATTTTCCTACATAGGTTCAGCTCAGGTGTCCAGGCAGTCAGTCACCAAGTGTGTGCTGCAGGCTCTCACCCACAGTCCTAGAGAGGCATGGATGATTGGTGCAGGCACTGGACTCTGGCTGTGGTAGGGGATCACTTGCTGAACCAGGTGGGGGGCTGATGGTTGCCCCTGAGAGTCTGAAAGGAAAGTGTGTCCCTATTCTCTAGGATGAGTAGGCAGGTGAGTTTTGCAGCCATACTATGAGCTCCCCTCTCTGTTGGCTGTAAAGACTTGAAGGCACCACTTTTTCTTGGACTCCTGTAGCAGGTGGCTAAGAGATTTAGGTGATGTCACCAGTCCTCAAGCCCCTGTTGCAGATCAATAAAAGTGCCTGTTTAATGGGCAGGGCTGTTTTGAAGGTCACAAATCTGCCACTTCACAGCTGAAACAGTTGAAGTTAAACTTCAGATGTTTGCCCTATTGTACTGTGATAATGAGGGCTAACGCTGTTGAGATGGGTCCCCACAAGTCTATACAGGGGGGTAAGGCACTCAGAGTCTGAGAACCCCTTATGCCTGTCGCTAGCAAAGGAGCTGTGCCAACCCTGTGTTCCTGGCTTAGGAGACCCACTAGCTTATTTATTTCCTCTCCAAGGCCAGGAGAGTGGGTCAGGGTGCCTTATGGGATCTACTTCTGGCCCAGCGGACTCCCAGTGCAGAGCGCAGAGGGAGGGTGTAAAAGGGAGAGAGGTTTTTCCCAAATGGGCTTTTTTTTTTTTTTTAAATCCCCGTGAAAGGCCACACGTATGTACTTATCTTTAGCCACTTGGGAGCTGCTTTTCACTGGTTCAGAGTGTCCAAGCAGAATCTCTGCTGCCAGGTCTCTTTCGATGGGTAAGCTGCTTCCCGAGCACGCACACAGCACATCTGTTTGCCTACTTTATTGCAGGCGCAGCGTGGCTGTAGAGCTGCAGTTTCATCGCTGCCACTCTGGCACTCTTCGCTTCTTCCAAACAGTCTCCCTCTCCCCCCGCTACTCAGTCGGATTCCTCAACTTTGAGATCAGGTTGGTTGATTGTAACATTTAGCTTCTCCGTGTCTTTGCTGAGGTTCTTTCTGGATGTTCTGTCCTTCACTGAAAGTGGTGTGTTGAAGTCTCTTACTACTATTGTGGGGCTATCTATCTCTTTTTTCAGTGCCGTTAGAGTTTGTTTTATGTATTTTGGAGCCCTGTCGTTGGCTGCGTAAATATTTATTATAGTTATGTCCTCCTGGTGTATTGACCCTTTAATCATTATATAGTGTCCTTATTTATCCTTTGTTGTGGGTTTTACTTTAAATTCTATTTTGCCAGAGATCAATGTTGCCACTCCTGCTCTTTTTTGAGTGTTGTTTCCTTCACATATTTTTTCCATCCTTTGAGTTTCAGTTTGTTTGTGTCTTTAAGTCTAAAGTGTGTCTCTTGTAGGCAGCATATAGACAGATCGTGATTTCTATCTATTCTGCCACTGTCTGTCTCTTTATTGGTGCATTTAATCCATTTTCATTGAGCGTAATTATTGATAGGTATGAGTTTAGTGCTGTCATTTCGATGTCCTTTTTTGTGTGTTGTTCACAGCTTCTTTGTTCCACTTAATTTTCTGTGCTGAGTCGTTTTTCTTTATGTATTTTCTTTTCATCTTTTTCATTGTTGTTGATTTTGTGTTTCCTGAGTCTTTATATTTTTCTAGTTTTTTATTTGACTTGTAAGATTGTTAGTTTCTTTTAAGTTACCTTAATATTTACTCTAATTTTTCTAAGTTTATACCAGTCTTTCATTTAGTTATTTTGTCTTGACTTCCTCTCCATATGAAAATCTATGTCTACATTTTTTAAGTCCTTCTTTTTTGTTTTAGTGTTGTCATCTTTTACATATTGATGTCTGTTTCCCTATTTTCAGTGTTTTAGCTTTGATTTCCTTTTGTGACTTCCCTGTCTGGGTTGATATCTGGTTGCTCTCTCCTGGGTTCTAGTCTTGGGCTGTTATCTGATGTTACTGATTTTCTAACTGGAGGACTCCTTTTAGTATTTCTTGTAAGTTTGGTTTGTTTTTTGCAAATTCCCTAAACTTCTGTTTATCTGGAAATGGCCTAATTTCACCATCAAGTTTGAGAGACAGTTTTGCTGGATATGTAATTCTTGGCTGGCAGTTTTTTTCCTTCAAGGCTTTGTATATGTCATCCGATTGCCTTCTTGTCTGCATACTTTCTAATGAGTAGTCCGAGATTATTCTTATTGACTCTCCTTTGTAGAAGAGTTTTTGTTCATCCCTAGCTGCTCTTAAAATTCTCTCTTTATCTTTGGTTTTGGCATGTTTGATTATAATATGTCTTGGTGACTTTCTTCTGTGATCTAACTTATGTGGGATTTGATGAGGATTTTGGATAGATAACTTGTCATCTTACATGATATCAGAGAAGTTTTCTGCCAACAAATCTTCGACAATTCTCTCTGTATTTTCTGTTGTCCCCTTGTTCTGGTATTCCAATCACTCGTAGGTGATTCCTCTTGATAGAGTCCTACATAATTCTTAGGCTTTCTTTATTTTTTAAAATCCTTTTATCTGATTTTTCCTCAAATAAGTTGGTGTCAAGTGTTTTATCTTCAATCTTACTTATTCTGACTTTCTTTGCCTCAATTCTGCTCTTGTGAGTTTCTATTGAGTTGCCTAATTCTGAAATTTTATTGTTAATCTTCTGGATTTCTGTTCACGGTCTATGGATTCTTGCAGCCTGTTAAATTGTCATTATGCACTTCTGTAATCGTTTTAATTTCCTCTATTGTGTGTTCTGCTTTTTGCTAAATTTCTTTCCTAATTTCTTGAAGAGTTCTGTATATTAATCTTTTGTGTTCTGCCTATGCTAATTGCAAGAAATTTTCCTCTCTGGGAAATTTCTAGATTCTTTATTTTTAGAGCTTGCTGAAGCCATCATGGATTGCTTCTTTTTGTGATTTGATATTGACTGTTTTCTCCAAGCCATCAATAAGTTATTATATTTGTTTATTTTATATTTGCCTCCTGTGTGCTAGCTTCTTTATTTTTTATTTTTTTTGATATGCCCAAATAAGCTGCTCATATGAGCTAGTTTTTTTATTGGCTCCTTTGAAGCTCTAATGTCCTGTCACCAGCTGGTTAGACCTGTAGCTAGGTATGTGAGCTCAGAAGTTTGCACACTCCTCTTGTATGGATTCAGGTGCCCAGGTACATAGCCACAAACTGTCTGGTGTAGGCTCTCACTTACAGTTGTAGACAGGCCTGTGTGATTGTTATAGACACAGGAATCTGGCTGCAACAGGAGGACACACTATGAACAAGGCAAGGGGCTGACAGCTGTCCCTGAATGTCTAGGATGCATGCATGTCCCTGTTCCCTAGAGTGAATAGGTGGGTGGGTTTTAGAGCCAGACTATGGACACCTAATGCTGTCTGCTGTAAGAACTGGGGGGCATCTCTTATTCTTGGGCCCCTATAGCAGGTTGCTAGGTGGTATGCATGGAGCAACCAGTCCTCAGGCCCTGATGTGGGTAGGCAAAGACTCTGCTTAATGGGCAGAGCAGTGTCAAATATCAAGAACTTATCATCTGACAGCTGAAAGAGTTCAAGTTAGACTTCATATATATATATATACCCTATTGTACTGCAGTAATGAGGGCCCACGCTGTTGAGATGGGCCCTCACAAGTCTCTGCAGGGGGAAAGGCACTCAAAGTCCGTGGATCCCTTATGCCTGTGCTTAGGCAAAGGAGCTGTGCCTACCCTGGGTTCCTGGCTTATGGGAGCCGGAAGTTTTTTTCCCCTGTTTGTTAGTTTGTTCACACTTCAAGGCAAGGAGAATGGCTCTGGGAGTGTGGCAGATCCTACCTCCAGCCCAGGGGGCTCAGCAATGGTTGAAGTGGTCCAGGACCCAGTGTAGAGCAGGGAGTGGGGAGGTAAATGGGAGAGAAGTTTTTCCCTAAGGGGGTGCTTTTGAGCTGCGTGGTAAGCCTTATGGAATTACTTATCTTTTGCTGATGACGGCTGCTTCTCACTGGTTCTGCATTGCTGAGAAGACTCTCAGTGGCTGGGTCTCTCCCGGTATGGAAAATGGGCCTCCCGAGGATGCTGCTTGCCTACCTCACCACTCATGCTGCTTGCCTGCCTCACTGCTCATCCCCAAGCTGATCAAGCCTGACAGGCTTAGACTCTTGCTGGGTCATGTCTGACAACTCCTTGCTGCTTCCAAACCATCTCTCCCTCCCCCTGCCACTCAGTCCAGTTCCTCAACTCTGCCTTTGATGTTCAAGGCTCCCAGATTGCCATATATAATTGAATCACTTTTTTTTTCTGGTCTTTGTTGTAAGAGGGTCCACCAGAAACATCTGACTACTTGGCCATCTTGATCCCACCTCCAACATTAAAATTTTGACATCTAACATCAATTTCTTTGGATTCTCCTCTGAACTCTATTTTCTCTTCTGCCACCCTCTCTCTTTGGTATTCTATCCTATGGCCACAAATTCAGTGACCATGTGTGTGCTTGTAAGCTCTCAACCTTCTAGTCTGATTTATCCTCCTATCTCTATCAAATACACAGTTGGCTGCTCTTATGCACCAAAAACTCAATGTCTACAGAATATATCTCTATTTCTTACCACAATAGCTAGGAGCCCTGATGGTGCAGTGGTTAAGAGCTATGGCTACTAACCAAAATTTCAGCATTTTGAATCCAGCAGCTGCTACTTGGAAACCCTATGGGGAAGTACTACTCTGTACTACAGGGTTGCTATGAATTGGAATAGATGGCAATGAGATTTTTTTTTTATTCTTACCCTAATATACTACTGTTTCTACCTTGCTGATTAATTTATTCATTAATCCACTCATACTATCCTTACAGACATGGTTTTACACACAATGAATTTAATATTATTTAAACATACAACATGACTAGGACATACACTGTTCCATATTTCATTAAATGTTTAAATTTGGAAAACAAATTACAAAATAATAAAAATATTATGAGTGTTATGAATGTAATAAAAGTATAATTGCATTGCATTTAAGAGTAACTTCCATGGCTGAGAATCTTATAATGTTTATAAAAGAAAGAATTATTAGTTCAGATCTTTGAAATGCACAGGTGTTGGACTGGTACATGTGAGAGAGAGTGGTGATAAATTTCAGGAAGAGGGAATTTTAGGTGTGCTAACCATATTATTTCAGGAGGTAGCATACGGTCAAGAACCGATGGTCCTGAAGGAAGAAGTCCAAGATGCACTGAAGTCAATGGCCAAAAACAAGGCTCCGGAAGTTGACAGAATACCAGTTGACATGTTTCGATAAATGGATGCAATGCTGGAAGCATTCACTTATCTATGGCAAGAAATTTGGAAGACAGCTACTTCCCAACGGACCGGAAGAGATCCGTATCTGTGCCCATTCCAAAGAAAGGTGATCAAAGAGAATGCAGAAATTATTGAACAAAATCATTAATATCACACTAAAGTAAAATTTTGCTGAAGATAATTCAAAAGTGGTAGTTGCTGTACATAGACAGGGAACTGCCTGAAATTCAGGCTGGTTTCAGAAGATGATATGGAATGAGGGATATCATAGCTGATGTCAGATGGATCTTGGCTGAAAGCAGAGAATAACAGAAAGATGTTTACTTGAGTTTTATTGACTATCCAAAGGCACTGGACTGTGTCGGCCATAACAAATAATGTATAACATTAAAAAGAATGGGAATTCCAGAATTCTTAATTGTGCTCATGGGGAAC
Organism: Trichechus manatus latirostris; assembly: GCF_000243295.1. NCBI lineage: Eukaryota > Metazoa > Chordata > Mammalia > Sirenia > Trichechidae > Trichechus > Trichechus manatus. The sequence continues at coordinate 28,567 of NW_004444226.1, forward strand.
CTGTACAGAGACCAAGAGGCAGTCATTCAAAAAGAACTGGGAAATACTTAAAATCTCAAAAGGTGTGTGTCTGGGTTGTATCCTTTCACCATACTTAGTCAATCTCTACGCTGAGCAAATACTCTGAGAAGATGGACTATATAAAGAAAAACATGTCATCAGGATTGGAGGAAGACTCATTAACACCCTGTGATATGCAGATGACACAACTTTTGTTGAAAACAAAGAAGACTTGAAGCACTTACTGATGAGGATCAAAGACTACAGCCTTCAATAGGGATTACACTTCAACATAAAGAAAACAAAAATCTTCACAACTGGAACTATAGGCAACATCATGATGAGTGGAGAAAACATTGAAGTTGTCAAGGATTTCATTTTACTTGGATCCACAATCAACACCAATGGAAGCAGCAGTCAAGAAATCAAGGGATGCGTTGCATTGGGCAAATCTATTGCAAAAGACCTCTTTAAAGTGTTAAAAAGGAAAGACATCACTTGAGGACTAAAGTGCGCCTAATCTAAACCATAGTATTTTGAATTGCCTCATGTTCATGCAAAAGCTGGGCAATGAATAAGGAAGATGGAAGAACTGATACCTTTGAATTATCATGTTTGCAAAGAATAGTGAATATACCATAGACTTCCAGAAGAACAAACAAGTCTGTCTTGGAAGAAGTACAGCCAGAATGCTCCGTAGAAGCGAGAATGGAAAGACTTTGTCTCAAGTACTTTGGACATGTTATCAGGAGGGACCAATCCCTGGAGAAAGTCCCAATGCTTGGTAAAGTAGAGGGTCAATGAAAGAGAAAGACCTTGAAGAGATGGATTGGCACAATGAGTGCAACAATGGGCTCAAAACATGGCAAAGATTGTGAGGATGGCGCTGTTTTGTTCTGTAGCACGTAGATTTGCTATGAGTCGGAAGTAACTCGATGGCACTTAACAACAACTGTAACTTGAAAAATAGCCCGGCACATAAAAAGACCTAAACAAAGTCCAGGAGAGGTTGAGTATAGAGAGTGAGGGAAAGGAGACAGGAGATGAGGACCTATAAGAGGCAGAAAAAAAATCCTGAATGTCTACCAAGTTTTGGTGATCCACACTAATGGCTAAGGAGAAAAAATAAAAATAAATTATTTTAGGGTAGCTACTTAGCACAGAAGTCTAAAACAGATTATCCTGCGTTTTCATCTGAATGACCAGATGCCTGCATGAATAAAAAATGTCAGTCTGTTCATTGTGTGATTTACATACAAAGCTTGTTTCTATAACCACTTCTCTGATTTGTGAGGTAAACAATTTGTTTTAATGAAATGTTCTTTTGGGAGCATTATCCCAACATATCTTAGTGCCTGAAACGTATTTATTTTCACTATATAGCCACTAGTACAGATCAACATATTCATACTAATAATTGTTATTTTTTTTTACTTATATATGTCTTTTTCACGGTTGACTAGATTAAGTCTCTGATGACAGCAGTCATACCTCATTTCTCAGTGAACCAGAATGTGTACCAAGCATTTAATATCTTTACATTTTAAAGCAGTCTGATATTTTATATAATTTTCTTACATTTATTGTATGAAATAGGCCACATAAAACAGAGAAATAATATCATCTATCTCATAAGGTTGTCATGAGGGTAAAGTAGAAAATATATGTAAAATTTTTAGCAGAGTACCTAGTGTATATATTGTTACTGTTAGGTGCCCTCCAGTTGGTTCCAACTCATAGCGATCTTATGTACAACAGAACAAAACACTGCCCTGTCCTGCACCATCCTCACAAACGTTATTATGCTTGAGCCCATTGTTGCAACCACTGTGTTAATCCATCTCTTTGAGGGAATCCCTCTTTTTCGTTGACCCTCTACTTTACCAAGCATGCTGTCCTTCTCCAGGGACTAATTCCTCCTGATAACATGTCCAAAGTAAGTGAGATGTAGTCTCGCCATCCTTGCTTCTAAGGAGCATGCTGGTTGTACTTATTCCAACATAGATTTGTTTGTTATTTTGGCAGTCCATGGTGTATTCAATATTCTTCGCCAACACCATAATTCAAAGGCGTCAATTCTTCTTTGGTCTTCCTTATTCATTGTCCAGCTTTCACATATATATGATGCAATTGAAAATACCATGGCTTGGGTCAGGCACACCTTAGTCTTCAAGGTGACATCTTTGCTTTTCAACACATTAAAGACGTCTTTTGCAGCAGATTTGCCCAATGCATTGCATCTTTTGATTTCTTGACTGTTGCTTCCATGGGTGTTGATTGTGGATCCAAGTAAAATGAAATACTAGACAACTTCAATCTTTTCTCCATTTATCATGATGTTGCTTTTAGGTCCAGTTGTGAGGATTTTTTTTTTTTCTTATGCAGTTCAAATCCACCAGCTCCCCCTTGGAAACTTTATGGGGCAGTTCTACTCTGTCCTATAGTGTAGTGTCACCATGAGTCGGAATAGACTCGATGGCAAAGGGGTTTGGTTTTTCTTTTTTTTGTTTATGCTGAAGTATGTATATAGTATTCAATAAATATAGATGTGATGAATAGGAATACCATCATAATAACCCAATGACAATAAATACACTTAGAATGGATCATCTCAATCAGAACACCTCTACACAGGTTGCAAAACTATATTGCGAAATTCAAGTCTTTTTTTTAATGTTTGACTCTTAGCAATGCTTTGGTTTGAGGAAAATTTTTCCCTAACCACCTCTGACTTACCATGTGTAAAACCTGCATATCAAAGCCTACTTGGCAGTATATGATACTGAAGTTTAAACAAAATATCTGAGGGACTCTTCGTATTAATTCTAGGCTCATTATCCTGAGGGCAGCTACGCTGAATGGCAAAAATTAGCATGGGTCTTTTTTCTTCAGTGAATTAACCAGTATATTTGTTACAGAAATTCTCTTTACTTGTTCTCTTCACTTTGCCAATTTGGGAAACTTATACTTTTTGTTCAATTATATATTTTTTATGTATAATTTATTTCCTGGAGATCATTGATTCAAAAGATGCCCTGCCTCTAGGGAAGCAGCAATAATAAACTCAGGTTTTACACCTCTTTCTAAGTTAAATTAATTTTGGGATGTAATCATGGAAATTTCATTCCAAGGCAAAGTCTTTATAAGCATTTTTATTGTAATGGCCATATCCTCTATTTTTTGTTTCTTAACATCTTGATACTATTAGAAAATAAAATTAATCTGTAGAAGCAACTGAGTCTCACACAAACCATGAACTTATAAACAAAAGAAATTCTCAAACTGTATACTTGAACTCTATTAATATTCTGAGGTACCTTTCAGCATGTAAATAGAGAGCTTATAATATTATTTTACAACTGATGTTCTTTGCTCCCCTTTCTATTCTTCTCATCCTCCCTATCACTGAGATTTCCTCTGATTTTTCTCCTCATCCTTTCACTTATTTTCAACTTGATGAAAACTTTTGGAATTGAACTGAGTGGTTCTTCATTGTTTTCACCTGAGTAATTAGCTGCTGCTTTTTCTTCAGCAGTCAACCACACTGCCAGTACGATCAAGATACACATCATTTGTTCACATTCATGCCGCCCCTTTATCTTACCACAGGAATAACTCTTCCAAGACATACACCATACTCCGTAATTACTTTTGCCTTCTCCACAAAATTCATTACATTTGTACCCCCTCTGCACGATTACAGGAAAGTAATCTGATTAAAGCCTTGCACACAAGGTTACCATATTAAAAAGTTTAGGTCTTGTAAAGTAAAATAATTCATATAATAGAATTTTGAACATTTATTATAAGAAAATCACAGAGCAAACACCATCTTGGAACATAGTCAATGAGTTAAAGAAGGAATTATTTAAAATTTGGGGCTAGAATAAACAACTAAGCGTAAGTCAGAAGATACAGGTTCTTTTCTTATTGCCAGCATTAACTCTGTGACATAGGATACATTTTAAATAATCTTTCCATTCATCAATCTATTAAAAAAATGTAGCAATAAGAATTCCACTCATCTAGTATTATCCCTCCCCTCTCAATATCAATCTTTCATGCGTTTGTAATTTGGGATATGAAATAACTCTTTACTTCCTGCCTTCAGTTGCTAAGATTTATGGTGCGATGTACATACTCCAAAATAGTCAGCTTAGTGGGTAAGTAAACAAATTCGCTCTCTGCAACAGGGTTATGTTTTCTCTTTATTTCCGGCCCTTGAATTCTAGTCCAAACTAAACAATATTTGTATCGAGTTGCTTCTCCCAAGATTAGTTAAAATTCATAAGTTCAATATTTCCACCCCTCTAGCTGAGCATTTGCTCTCTCTGACTGAATTCCAACAGAAACACAATCAATAATGATAAACAAAGTTATGTCCTTCATCATTTCACTTATCCTTGAAAAATCTGTAAAAATCTCATTCACTATGAGATCTAATTTCTTACGGACATTACGTATGGCTGACTTTATATCGTTAGCAACCAATGTGTCAATGTGGAGGCTGGATCTCGTGAGTCAGGGTTCATAATCTTTAAGAAACATGCCTATTATGTGATGATGCCCACTTATTTTTAAATTATTTTATTGTACATACAAAATAATACACATAGCTCTAAAATATGTCTTTTAACATACAAATTAATATGGAATTGGATTTTATTGCAACTCAGTCAGCATCTTGAAAAACTACATCTGAAATAGATTAATGATATAATAAAGATCTATCCTAAAGGGCACAATTTTTGTCTTTTTCATGTGATTTGTGAACAGATTAATCCACTGTTAAGACTTTCTTCGCTTATGGGAGGTGTACAGGTTTTTCCAAAGTCAGCTGTCACAGTCTTACTGTGTGACTGATTTTGCTGTTATAAGTCAATTTCATACATGAGCTTTTACATCTTACACAGTTCTTCTAATGGGATATTTATATATTGAGAATATAATCATTTGTCCACATTAATATCCCACTATGAAAACCAAAGTTCGTTAATGGATATTTGTAGGGTATTTCTAGGGTTAAGATGCAAAGATCCACAATTCTCTGTCATTCAGGGTTGAACCGAGAACATTATGGATCACAAAAACAAGGCCAGAGTCACTGAATTTATTTTTCTCGGGTTTCAGAATGAGAAAGAAATAGAATTTCTTCTCTTTGCTGTATTCCTGCTCATGTACATGACATCTTTGATTGGCAACACCATGATTATTCTTTTGGTGTGTGTTGACTATCATCTGTACTCACCTATGTATTTCTTTGTAGCCAACCTTTCCTTCATTGAGGTCACCATCACCTCCTGAGTGGCGTTAAAGACGCTAGCCAATATTTTTTCACTCACCAAAGCAATATCTTTTGTAGGATGTCTCACACAACCTACCTTCTACTTCCTCCTGGGATCCACAGAATTCTTCATCCTGGCTGTCATGTCCTTTGACCAGTACATTGCCATCTGTAACCCACTGAGGTATACCATCAGCATGAAAAAACAGACGTGTATTCTTGCTTCTGGGATCCTATGTGGGTGTATTTTTTTCAATGTTGGGGCCATCAGTTTTAATTGCCCCCCTAATATTTTGTGGGCCAAATAAAATCCATCATTTCTTCTGTGATAGAGCCCCAGTGCTAAAGCTAGCTTGTGCAGATATCTCTCTGGCTGAGTTGGCTGATTTCCTCTCCTCTGCTATATTGCTCTTAGGCTCCCTGCTACTGACACTTACATTGTCTTACACTTACATTGTCATTACTATTCTTAGAATTCCCTCTGTCCAGGGACAGCAGAAGACCTTCTCCACTTATGTTTCCCACATCACGGTGGTTACACTTTATTACGGGAGCTCCATCTTCCTCTATGTCTGCCGCAATAAAGGTAAAGCAGTGGACATTAACAAAATTGTTACAGTGCTGAACACCATTGTAACACTGATGCTGAACCCTTTCATCTACAATCTCTGGAATGAGAAAGTCAAAGAAGCCCTGAGAGTTGCCTTCAATAAGTATGTAGGTAAGCCAACAAATTTAAGATCTCAAAAATGATGCTTTAGAGAAGTCTATGACATTGCATGTCTGGCATCAATTCATTATTAATGATGTAATTAATTAAAGGTTAAAATTCTCGTGTAAGGAAGACACATTAAGAGAGCATATATTTTCTAATCTATGCCTAATGTTCAGGAAGATGCTTAAAATCTTTGTGATGTTTTATATAGAATTATAAATGTATACATATGTTTCTACATACATACATAATACATAAAATGATACTTCTTCCCATTTTCGTGTGCCTTCAATCCTTTCAAAACTCAATTCCTGCAAAACCTCAGGATTTGAACTCAATACCATTATTGGGTGGCTTTGCTTGAGATAGATTCTCATCTTTTATTACACAACTCACTGGTGACTTTTTTCTCTTTCAAATAAATATATCTTTTGAGTTTAATACAAATAGAGTTCCTTTACAATGAAATAATCATAAACAATTTTGGACTTCATCTTATGCATACAAAATTAATTACCTCATTAGTTATTTAAATTTAATTTAAATTGTAGACTGATCTACTCAAGGTTCCATGTCTGTTACAATGTACAGCAGTTATGCTTCTGTTTCTATACTACAGAAGCTGAGAGTCTATCTACCTGTGTCAGTGGAATTAATCAGAACTTTCACACCTTTACTAATCATGCAGAGAAGGGATAGATAACAGGAAAAATCAGATAAGCCTATTCACAATACGTTTGAGAGGTGCTAGAAATGACTTTAGCTAATGAATTTTAACCAACAAAAGATTCTGTACAATAAGATTTTTTAAAAAGTTTAATAATGACCTGAACATTTTATCATGATATATTTAGATAACATTACCTAGTCATCACTTGAATAAGCAGTCACAACATTTTAACTAAATGTAAGTGTGGAAATTGGTCCAAGGTAAGTACTATGCAGAATATGGAAAAAGATCTATCACTGTTACTATTTAATATATATTTCACAATAACTTACTATATTCTTGTATGGAACATATAATTTCAAAAGAATTCCACTGGATGAGATAAGTTTACTAAAATACATAAAACATAAAGATATTCATTTCACATACTGCATCTTTGGCCTTGGAGGATTCTTTCAATGCTCTATACATGCCCTGGCCTGTGTTCATGGAAACTAGGATGTAAGGATATACAGTTATGTGCATTTAATATGTCGATTATTTTCCAGAATATTTCCATCCTATCAATTTGATTTCTAATAAATTCCTCAAATTCTCCAATTCTCTAACTTCACATCTTGACTCTCCGTCTTCTAATAAAAGATAATAATTAATAGTAAGCTATTCAATGTGTATGTCCTTTCTCAGATAGCACTCTTTCGTGTCTTGTCTAGGGATCTAGCTCATGTCTGGAGCCTACCTACAGTGTCCAAGCCACTGCTGGTCAGTGGAAGGGGACATGGAATTTTTCTTCCAAATATTGTTGTTGTTGTTAAGTGTTATAAAGTCGGTTCTAACTCATAGCAACCCTATGTACAACAGAAGGAAACACTGCCCAGTCGTGCATCATCCTCACAAACGTTACTATATTTGAGGCCATTTTTGCAGCCACTGTCACAATCCATCTCATCGAGGGTCTTCTGCTTTTTTCTGACACTCTACCTTACCAAGCATAATGTCCTTCTCCAGGGACAGGTCCCTCTTGATAACATGTCCAAAGTACTTGAGACGAACTCACCATCCTCTCTTCCAAGGCGCAATCTGACTGTACTTATTGCCAGACACACTTATTTGTTCTTCTGGCAGGCCATGGTATATTCAATGTTGTTTGTCAACATGATACTTCAAAGGCATCAATTCTTCAGTCTGCCTTATTTATTGCCCAGCTTTCACATGTATATAAGGTGATTGAGAATATCATACTTGGGTCAGGCACACCTTAGTCCTCAAAGTGACACATTAGTCCTCAAAGTGACATCTTTGCTTTTCAACACTTTAGAGATTTGCCCAGCGCAACACTTTGTTTGATTTTTTAACTGCTGCTTCCATGGGTGTTGATTATGGATCCAAGTAAAATGAAATCCTTGTTTCAATATTTTTTCCATTTATCATGATGTTTCTTATTGGTCCAGTTGTGAGGATTTTTATTTTCTTCTGTTGAGGTGTAACCCATACTGAAGGCTGTGATCTTTGATCTTCATCAGTAAGTGCTTCAAGTCCTCTTCACTTTCAGCAAGCATGGTGTGTCAGCTGCATATCACAGGTTGTTAATGAGTCTTCCTCTAATCCTGATGAGGCATTCTTCTTCATATAATCCTGCTTCTAGGAGTATTTGCTCAGCATAGAAATTGAATAGGTATGGTGAAAAGATACAACCCTGATACATACGTTTTCTGATTTTAAACCACACTGTATCCCCTTGCTCTGTTACTTTGACTGCTTCTTTGTGTATATACAGGTTCCGCACAAGCACTATTAAGTGTTCTGGAATTCCCATTCTTAACAATGTTATCTGTAATTTGTTATGATCCATGTAGTTCAATGCTTTTGCATAGTCAATAAAATACAGCTAAACATCTCTCTGCTATTTCTCTGCTTTCAGTCAAGATCCATCTGATATCAGCAATGATATCCCTCATTTCATGTCCTCTTCTGAATCTGGCTTAAATTTCGGTACAAATGCAATTCCCTATGTACTGCTGCAACTATTTTTGAATTATCTTCAGCAAAATTTTACTTATGTGTGATATTAATGATACTGTTGGATAATAACCACATTCTGTTAGATCATCTTTCTTTGGAATGGGCACAAATATAGATCTCTTCCAGTAGGTTGGCCAGGTAGCTGCCTTCCAAATTTCTCAGCATGGGTGAGTGTGTGCTTCCAGGGTTGCATCCATTTGTTGAAACATGTCAATTGGTAATCCATCAATTCCTGGAGCATGGTTATCACCAATGCCGTCAGTGCAGTTTGGACTTCTTCCTGTATTACCGTCAGTTCTTGACCATACACTACCTCCTGAAAGAGTTGAAGGTCAGTCAATTCTGTTTGGTAAGGTAACTATGTATTCCTTCCATCTTCTTTTGCTGGTTCCTGTGTCGTTTAATATTTTACCCATAAAATTCTTCACTATTGCAACTTGAGGCTTGAATTTTTTTCTTCACTTCTTTCAGCTTGAGAAATGCAGAGTGTGTTCTTCCCTTTGGGTTTTCTAACTACTTCTCTTTGTACAGTTAATTATAATACTTCACTATGTTTTCTCCAACCACTCTTTGAAATCTTCTGTTCAGCTCTTTTAATTAATCATTTCTCCTTTTTGCTTTAGCTACTCTATGTTCAAAAGCAAGTTTCAGAGTCTCGTCTGACTTCCACTTTGGTCTTTTTTTTTTTTCTTTCCTGTCTTTTTAATAACCTTTGCTTTCTTCATGTATGATGTCTTTGATGTCATCCTACAGCTTGTCTGGTCTTCAGTCATTAGTGTTCAGTGAGTCAAATATGTTCTTAGGATGGTCTCTAAATTCAGGTGGGATATGCTCAAGGTCCTACTTTGGATCCTGTACACTTGTTTTAATCTTCTTCAGCTTCAACTGAACCTGCATATAAGCAATCAATGCTCTGTTCTATAATTGGCCTCTGGCTTTGTTCTGACTGGGGATATTTTGAGTTTCTCTGTCTTCTCTTTCCACAAATGTAAAAGACTTAATTCCTGTGTATTCCATCCAGCAAGGTCCATGTATACAGTCGCTGTTTATGTTGTTGAATAAAAAGCTATTTCCAAGGAAAAGGTCATTAGGTCTTGCAAAATTCTGTCATGTGATCTCCAGCATTGTTTCTATCATCAAGGCTTATTTTCCAACTACTGATCTTTTTTCTTTGTTTCTAATCAGCAGTAATTTTCAATGCACTTTGACTGTGTGTTTGATCAATTTCAGACTGCAGAAGTTAGTAAAAATCTCCAAATTCTTCATCTCTGGCATTAGTGGCTCGTGTGTAAATTTGAGTAATAGTCACATTAACTGGTCTTCCTTGCTGGCATATGAATATTATCCTTTCACTGACAGTGTTGTACTTCAGGATACATCTTGAAAGGTTTGATGAGTATATGTATACTCTAAGTCCTGACAGTCATTTGTGGAGTGTTGGGCACAGAATACATTTGATTTTTGGTACCAATGGTTTACTACTATACTTGGCTCCAAGTGTCTAGTAGAAGTACTCGGGCAAGAAAAGCAAGTATTTGTGTTAAGTTTAGCTTATATACACTAAAGTGTCAAAAAAAAAGGGCCTATGGGTCATGTTTCTACAACATCTACTTTAGCCTACAATCACAAAATAAATTAAAAAAATAGTTTAAACTTTAACAAATAAATAATGATGTCCAGTTATTATTATTTTTTAATGTTCCAGCAAGCAATGTTTTATTTTTATTATTATTATTTCAGAGAATAGGAAAAACAACAACAGCAACAAAACAGAATACTTCATCACTTTATATTAGACTAATATACCACTTTGATAAAATTGAATCAAGGACAGTATAAGAGAAGAATCTTAGAGAGTAATTATACTCCTAAGAATAAAGACAAATATTTATATTTAGCAATTGAATTTTCAGTAAATAAAAATAATCATACGCAATTACTGTTAAATAAATTTTGAATAAGTTAAAATTACATTTAAAGAAAGTATTTGGTTTCTGAAAGATTCATGAATTGGTCGGCATGTTCCAAATAAAATTAGGGAGTGCTTCTTTGAATTAAAGTAAGATGAGAATTTATATAAAAAAAACCAAACAGGCAGAGAAAAATACAAAACAAAGCCTATACATATACATATGTGTGTGTGTGTCTGTGTAGGCACAATGATTAAACATTGTTGCAATTGTAAGTGGTGTAATGCAATATATGTGGTAACCAATAAGAAATTAACAAGAAACAACATTCAGAAATAAAAAGGAAGAAAGGAAAAAGGCTCATCATAAGAAAGCAGCCAAATGTAAACATAAACAGAAAAATCTGAATTAAAAAAAAGAAGTTATGAAATACTAAAAAAAATTGCAAAATGAGTGAAGTAGACACTTCGTTTTCAGTAATAACCTTCAGTGCAAATGGTCTAAACATGCTGTCTTAGTCATCTAGTGTTGCTACAACAGAAATATCACAAGTGGATGGCTTTAACAAAGAGAAATTTATTTCTTCATAGTAAAGTAGGCTAAAAGTCCAAATTCAGGGCGTCAGCTCCAGGGGAAGTCCTTCTGTCTTTGTCGGCCTTCTCATCAACATTTCCCCAGACTAGGAGCTTCTCTGTGCAGGGACCCCAGGTTCAAAGGACATGCTCTGCTCCTGGCACTGCTTTCTTGGTGGTATGAGGTCTCCCTGTCTCTCTGCTTACTTCTCTCTTTTATATCTCAAGAGATTGCCTCAGGACACAATCCAATCTTGTAGATTGAGTCCTGCTTTACTAACACAACTGCCACCCATCCTCCCTGATTAACATCATAGAGACAGGATTTACAACATACAGGAAAATCATACAATACCAGGAATCATGGCCCAGCCAAACTTACACACACATTTTTTTGGGAACATGATTCAATCCATGACACACGCCCATTCAAAAGTCAGAGAGTGGCAGAATGTATTTAAAAAAATCCATCCTTGTGTTCTCTACAAGAAACACACCTTACAAATAAGGACACAAAGAGATAGAAAATAAAATGATGGAGAAAAATATTACATGCAACCAGTAAACAAAAAAGAGCTGGGGTAGCCATTCTGTTATCAGATAAAATAGACTTTAAATCAAAATCTATTACAAAAGCTAAAGAAGGACTTTACATAGTAATAAAAACATCAATCCAGCAAGAAGACATCACAGTTATGAATATATATGTACCTAATAGCAATACACCAAAATACATAAATCAAATACTGCCTAACACAAAAGGAGAAATACACAACTCCACAATAATAATAGGGGACTTCAACACACCACTTTCAATTATAGACAGAACATCTAAAAAGAAAATAACTAAGGATATTGAAAACTTATATAAAATCATAAAACAATTGGACCTAGTGGACACATATAGAACACTCCACCCACATCAGAATAATACACATTCTTCTCCAGTGAAATGGATCATTTTTCAGAATACACCACAAGCTAGGACACAAAACAAGTCCCAACAAATTTAAAAACATTGAAATCATACAAAGCATCATCTCTGACCATAATAGTATGAAGGTAGAAATCAACAAAAAGAAAAGTAACAGGGGCAAAAAGATACATGGAAAGCAAATAGTACACTACTATAAAACTATTGGATCATAGAAGAAATAAAAAGTGAAATTAAAAAATACATAGAATCAAACAAAAATTAAAACAACACATCAAAACTTTGGGACACAGCAAAAGCATTAATTGGAGGGAAATTCATAGCAATAAATGTCTATGTTAAAAAAGAAGATAGAGACAATATCATTAATTTAAACCAACAATATGAACAAATAGAAAAGGAAGAGCAAAAGAAGACTAAAGGTACCAGAAAAAAATGAAATAATAAAGACCAGGGCAGAAATAAATGAAATAAAAAAAATAGAAAAACAAGAGAAAAAAATCAACAAAACCAGAAGTTGGTTCTTTGTAAAGATCAATAAAATAGACAAATCACTGGCTAGATTCACAAAAAAGAAAAAAAGAAGAGACAAATAACCAAATTAGGAAAAGAAATTGGTGACATCACAACTGATCCAACAGAGATAAAGAAGATTATAACTGATTACTATGAAAAATTGTTCTCAAAGAAATTTGAAAACTTAGATGAAATGGATAAATTCCTAGAAAAACACTACCTTACCCAAACTAACACAAAGGTAGAAAATTTAAACAGACTCATCACAAAAGAAGTTGTTGACTGGGTCATCAAAAAACTGCCAACAAAAAAAAGCCCAAGACCAGATGGCTTCACTGGAGAATTCTACCAAACAATAAGAGTTGACACAGATCTTACTTCAATCTCTTCAAAAATGTAAGAGGAAGGAACACTACCAACTTTCTATGAAGGCAACATAACTCTGATATCTAAAACAAGCAAAGACATCACAAAAAAAAGAAAATTACACACCAATCCCTTATGAACATAGATGCAAAAAGTTTCAACAAAATGCTAGCCAACAAACTTCAGTAACATGTTAACAAAAAAATTACACAACATGATCAAGTGAGGTTCATACCAGGATTACAAGCGTGGTTCAACATTAGAAAATCAGTCACTGTAATTCTCTACATAAATAAAACAAAGGAAAAGAACCATATGATCTATTAATTGATGCAGAAAATGCATTCAATAATACTCAACACATTTTCCTGATAAAAACTGTCAGCAAAATAGGAATAGAAGGGAAATTTCTCGACATAATTAAGGGCATACATACAAAACCAACAACCAACAGTATACTCAACAGAGAAAGGCCGAAAGTCTTCCCTGTGATAATGGGAATGAGACAAGGATGCCCATTATCACCACTCTTATTCAACATTGTAATGGAAGTCTTAGCCAGAACAATGGGGCAAGAAAGAGAAATAAAGTGTACCCAAACCAGGAAGGAAGAAGTAAAACTACCTATTTTCAGATGACATGATTCTATACATAGAAGACCCTAAAGATTCCACTAGAAAACTGCTGGAATTAATAGAAGAATTTAGCAATGTTTCAGGGTACAAGATCAACACACAAAAATCAGTTGGGTTCCTCTACACTAAAAAAGACTACTTCAAAAAAGAAGCCAAGAAAACAATACCATGCACCCCCAAATTGATGAAATACCTAGGAATTAACCTAACCAGAAACAGAAAAGACTTATACACTGAAAATTAGAAAACATTAATACAAGAGACTAAAACAGACTTACAAAAACAGAAAGACATTCTGTGCTCATGGATTGGAAGACTTTATATAATGAAAATGTCAATTCTACCTAAAGGGATCTACAGATAAAATGCAATCCAAATACAAATCCCGACAATATTCTTTACTGAAATGGAAAAACAAATGACCAACTTCATGTGGAAAGGACAGAAACACCTAATAACCAAAGCAATATAGAGAAAAAAGAACAAAGTAGGAAGCCTCACTTTCTCTGATATCAACACACTACACAGCCATTGTAATCAAAACAGCCTTGTATAGGTTCAACAATAGACACATAGACCAATGGAATACAATTGAGAATTCAGAATTTAACTCAGCCATCTATGGACAATTCATTTTCAACAAGAAGTCAAAGTCCATTCAATGGAACAGAAACAGTTTCTTTAATAAATGGTGCCGGCAAACCTGGATATCCATGTGCAGAAAGATAAAACAGGACCCTTACTTCAAACCATATACAAAAACTAACTCAAAATGGATCAAAAACCTAAATGTTAAACCTAAAACCTTAAAAATCCTGGAAGAAAACATAGGGAGAAAAACTATGCTACCTAATATTTTTTAAAAATAAGATAACAAACATAACAACAAATAGAAGACAAAATAGATAAATGAGACATCATAAAAATTAAAAACTGATGCTAATCAAAAGACTTTATTAAAAGAGTAAATAAGCAACCTACAGAGTGGGAAACATCCTCAGAAATGACTTATGTGTTAAAGGTCTAATCTTAAAAATCTATAGAAAGCTGCAACATCTCAACAAAAAAAAGGCAAACAACCCAATCACAAAATGTGCAAAGGGCATGAACCGAACCTTCACTAAAGAGGACATCCAAGCTGCCAACAAACTTATGAAAAGATATTCACTATCATTAGCCATTAGAGAGATGCAAATCAAACTACAATGTGATACCATCTTAAGCTGGCTAAAATGGCACTGATATAAACAAACAGATAGCAATAAATGTTTGTGAGGGTGTGGGAAGATGGGAACCCTTATCCATTGCTTGGTGAAAGGGTACGGCCAGTATGAAAAAAATGGTATGGCTTTTTCTCAAAAAACTAGAAATAGATCTACTGTATGATCCAGAAATCCCACTTCTAGGCATATACCCTTGGGACCTAAAAATAATGAAAAGGGGGGGGCCAAGATGATGGAGTAGTCAGACTCTTCCTGTGGTCCCTCTTACAACAAAGACCTGAAAAAACAAGTGAATCGATTATATATGACAATCAAGGAGCCCTGAACATCAAAGGCAAAGTTGAGGAATCAGACTGAGAGGCAGGGGGAGGGAGAGATGGTTCAGAAGCAGCGAGGAGTTGCCAGACTTGACCCAGCGGGAACCAGCACTCTGAAGGCCTGATCGGCTGGTGTGCATGATGAGGCAAGCAGTGGCACTCAGGACACTTTTTCCACATCGAGAGAGGCTGAGCAGCAGAAAATCTACTCAAGCTTCCAGAACCAGTGAAAAACAGTGCTCAATCAGCAAAAGATAAGTACATGGGTCTAACCTACTGCGTGGATCAAAAAACACTCCCTTTGGGAAGAGCTTCTCTCCCACTTATGTGCCCCCTCCCTGCTCTACACCAGGTACCTGGCCTGCTTCAGCAATTTCCACGTCCCCAGGGCTGGAAGTAGGACCCATCACATGTCTTGAGTCATTCTCTCAGCCTTGGAGAGGGAACAAATTAACAAATAGGAAAAAATAATTGGCCAGCTCCCCTAAGTCGGGAACTCAGGGCAGGCATAGCTTCTTAGCCTAGGCACATGCACAAGGGGTCCACAGACTTTGAATGCCTTTTACCTCTGCATAGAACAGTGTTGGTCTATGTCAACAGCGTAGGCCCTCATTAGCACAGTACAACAGGGTATATACCGGAAGCCTAACTTCAACTGTATCAACTATATGGTGGAGTGGCAGGTTCGTGACATTTGACACTGCCCTGCACATTAAGCAGAGTCCTCATCTACTCAAATCAGGGGCCTAAGAATGGGTGGCTCCACCTACACCACCTAGTCACCACGACAGGGGCCCAAAAATAAGTGGTGTCTCCCAGTCGTTACAGTCAATAGCAATGGGTGTTCACAGTCCTGCTGAAAAACCCACACACTACGCACTCTAGGGAACAGGGACACACTTTCCTCCCAGACACTCAGAGGCAGCCGTCAGCCCCCTGCCTTGCTCAGCCCATGACCCCCTACTGCAACCAGATACCTGTGCCTATTCTAATCACCCCTGTACATCTAGAACTGTAGGGGAGAGCCTGCACCACTCGGTGACTGACTACCTGGACACCTGAGCTGAATCCATACAAGAAAAGTAAACAGACTCCTGGGCTTACATACATTGTAACAGATCTAACTACCTGGTGACAGGACATTACAGCTTCAAAGGTGCCAAAAATCAAACTAGCTCACATTATCAGCCTATTTGGGCATATTAAAACAAAACAAAAGAAGCTAGGACACAGCAATCAAATATAAAATAAATATAATAAATTATTGATGGCTCAGAGACAACAGTGAATACAAATCACAGAAAAACCATGATGACTTCAGCAAGCTCCCAAAGAAATCTTCTGGAGGAAGATAAATTCTTGGAATTACTGGAGGTAGAATACGAAGGAATAATATACAGAACTCTTTAAGAGATCAGGAAGCAGATAATGCAAAATGCAGGACAAGCCAAGGAACACACAGACAAACCAACAGAGGAACTTAAGAAGATTCAACAAGAGCATAATGACAAATTTAACAGGCTACAAGGGAATCCATAAAGAGACAGGAAACAGAAATCCAGAAGATTAACAAGAAAATTTCAGAATTAGACAACTCAATAGAAAATCATAGAAGAAGAATTGAGACAATGGATGTCAGGGTTAGTGAGATTGAAGGGAAAACACTTGACTCCAACTTATTTGAGGGAAAATCAGGTAAAATAATTTTTTAAAAATGAAGAAACCAAGACTTCCGGCAAAATGGCACTCTAGGCAGAAGCACTATGCTGTCCCTCCACAGCAAAGATCCAAAAAACTAAGCCAAACAGAGAAAACAACAATCCTGAAACCCTAAAACATCACATGAAGAGTTAAAGAACTCAGCCAAGCACCAGATGGAGTGAGAAAACTGACAGAGAACGGACAGCATGGAGAGATTCATGCAGAGGTCCCATACCAGCTAATGCAGAGGAGATCCGCCATCTTGGACTCCTATTGGAGACCAGCAAACAGGGGGTACAAGAAAGCAGCTTCAAAGAGCTTCCAGCAGGAGACAAAACAACCGGTAATTTGTGATATATGCTTTCCCACCCCCCACACTTCTTCACACCCACTCGGCCTCCTCTGCTTCCCGCAGCCACAATCTCTTGTCTGGGAAACACTGGCTGCCTGGATTCCACACACCCAAACAGGCTGGCTCTCTGAGTGCCATTTGTTGGCTGCTGGTGTTGCTTTTTTCCACTTCTTTTGATTTCTTCCTTACTTCTCACCACCTCCCCCTCCTTTCGTTCAAACACCTGGCTCCAGGTGCCATCTTTGCTTCTTCCTGAGGGGCTGTGGAGTTCTGTTCGAGTGTGGAGCAGCTTCCCGGTCTCGGCTGCCTCACTGGTGGAATCCCAGGGCTTTTGTTCATTTGTTTGTTTTGAATTGTTTGTTTTCTTTTCCTTTTCTTGAGTTGGGAGCCCTTTCTGGCCCGGCAGTGCCGCGTGGAAAAGAGACTACCCCCTCAGCTTGCACAGACGTGCAGAGGGATCCCTTAGAGCATTTCTTTT
>NW_004444226.1:47710-48590 GCF_000243295.1 Trichechus manatus latirostris
CTTTGAAGAACTGCTGACAGAAAACTTCCCCAATATCATGAAAGATGAAAAGCTGGCCATCCAAGAAGCTCAACGAACCCCATATAGGAGAGACTCCAAAGGCATATCATAATCACACTCGACAAAAGCAAAGACAAACAAAGAATCCTGAGAGCAGCTCATGAAAAACAAGAAGTCACATACAGAGGAGACACAATAAGACTAAGCTCAGATTATTCAGCAGTAACCATGCAGGCAAGAAGGCAATGGGATGACATATATAAAATCTTGAAAGAAAAAAATTGTCCACCAAGAATAATACATCCGGCAAAACTCTCGTTCAAAATTGATGGGGAAATTAGGTCATTGCCAGATAAACAGAAATTAAGGGAATATATTAAAGTCAAACCAAACTTACAAGAATTATAATGGAGTTCTTCGATCTGAGGACAAACAACATCAGTTCACAGGCAGAATCTAGGAAACAGGATCGTACCAGTCAGATACCAATCTAGGAAATGAACTCTTGAGGACTATTCAAAACCAAAAGAAATACTACAGGGAATCAGAACAGTTAATTAGCAAATGACAACAACATCAAAACAATAAAAGAGGGAATAAACGGCATAGGTATAAAACCTTCTAATGGAGAGGAAAACAAGGCGATACCAAGTAATGGTAGACTGCTTCAAACTTAGAAAGATAAGTGTAAAATTCATGGTAACCACAAGGAAAGTTAACAAACATACTCATAATAAAGAGGAAAAATATAAAGACTCAGCAAAAACAAAACCTACAAAAACAAAAGAAATGAAAAAAAATGCAGAAACAAAATTAACTCAGCACAAGAGAGTAAAAAGAACAAAGAAAACTTCAGCACCACAAAAAAAGCACTACAAAA
>NW_004444226.1:57038-89230 GCF_000243295.1 Trichechus manatus latirostris
CCCAACAGAAATTAAAAAGATCATAACAGAATACTATGAAAAATTGTACTCTAAGAAATTTGAAAACCTAGAGGAAATGGACAAATTTCTAGAAACAAACTACCTACATAAACTAACACAAACAGAGGTAGAACAACTAAATTAACCTATAAGAAAAGAAGAGATTGAAAGGGTGATTAAGAAACTCTTAACAAAAAAAATTACTGGCCCTGACAGTTTCACTGAAGAATTCTATCAAACATTCAGAGAAGAGTTAACACCACTATTATTAAAGGTATTTCAGAGTATAGAAAAGGGTGGAATACTCCCAAACTCATTTCATGAATCTAGCATAACCCCGATAGCAAAACCAGATAAAGATACTATAAAAGAGAAAATTACAGACCAATATTCCTCATGAACACTGATGCGAAAATCCTCAACAAAATTCTAGCCAATAGAATTCAACAACGTATCAAAAAAAAAAAAAAATTCACCATGTTCAAGTGGGATTCATACCAGGTATGCAAGGATGGTTCAACATTAGAAAAGCAATCAATGTAATCCATCATATAAAACAAAAGACAAGAACCACATGATCTTATCAATCAATGCAGAAAAGACATTTGACAAAGTCCATCATCCATTCCTGATAAAAATTCTTAACAAAATGAGAATAGAAGGGAAATTCCTTAACATGATTAAGAGCATTTATACAAAGCCAATAGCCAACATTATCCTAAATGGAGAGAGTTTGAAAGCATTCCCCTTGAGAACCAGAACTAGACAAGGATGCCGTTTATTACCACTCTTATTCAACATTGTGCTGGAGGTCCTAGCCAGAGCAATCAGGTTAGAAAAAGAAATAAAGGGCATCCAAATTGGTAGAGAAGAAGTAAAAGTATCTCTATTTGCAGATGATATGATCTTATACACAGAAAACCCCAAAGAATCCTCAAGAAAACTACTGGAACTAATATAAGATTTCAGCAAAGTTTTACAAGATAAACATACAAAAATCAGTTGGATTCCTTTACACCAACAGAGAGAACCTCAAGCAGGAAATCACCAAATCAATACCATTTACAATAGCGCCCAAGAAGATCAAATCTTTAGGAATGAATCTAACCAGAGACATAAAAGACCTATACAATGAAAAGTACAAGACTCTAGTGCAAGAAACCAAAAGAGACCTCCATAAGTGGAAAAACATACCTTGCTCATGGATAGGAAAACCCAACATTGTGAAAATGTCAATTCTACCCAAAGCAATCTACAGATACAATGCAATCCAGATCCAAATTCCAACAGCATTTTTTAATGAGATGGAGAAACAAATCACCAACTTCATGTGGAAAGGGAAGAGGCCTCGGATAAATAAAGCATCACCGAAAAAGAAGAACAAAGTGGGAGGCCTCACAGTACCTGATTTCAGAACCTATTATACACCATTGTAGTCAAAACAGCCTGGTACTTGTACAACAGATACATTGACCAATGGAACAGAATTGAGAATCCAGACATAAATTCATCCACCTATGAGCAGCTGATATTTGACAAAAGCCCAAAGTCCATTAATTGGGGGAAAAGACAGTCTCTTTAACAAATGAAGCTGGCAGAACTGGATATCCATCTGCAAAAAACTGAAACAAGACCCATACCTCACACCATGTACAAAAACTAACTCAAAATGGATCAAAGACCTAAATATAAAATTGAAAATGATAAAGATCATGGAAGGAAAAATAGGGACATTGCTAGGAGCCCTAATACATAGCATAAACAGAATACAAAACATTACTAACAATACACAAGAACCAGAAAAGAAACTAGATAACTGGGAGCTCCTAAAAATCAAACACTTATGCTCATCAAAAGACTTCATCAAAAGAGTAAAAAGACAACGTAGAGACTGGGAAAAATTTTTGGCTACGGCCATCCGATCAGTAGTCTAATGGCTAAAATCTACATGATACTGCAAAACCTCAACAACATAAAGACAAATAATCCAACTAAAAAATAGGCAAAGACTATGAACAGTCACTTGGCCGAAAAAGTCATTCAGAAGGCTAACAGACACATGACAAAATGCTTACTATCATTAGCCATTAGAGAAATGCAGATCAAAACTACAATGAAATATCATCTCACCCCAACAAGGCTAGCCTTAATCCAAAAAACACAAAATAATAAACGCTGGAGAGGTTGTGGAGAGACTGGAACACTTATACACTGTTGGTGGGAATGTAAAATGGTACAACCACTTTGGAAATTGATTTAGCACTTTCTTAAAAAGCTAGAAATAGAAGTGCCATGCTATCCAGCAATCCCACTCCTTGGAATATATGCTAGAGAAATAAGAGCCTCACACGGATAGATATATGCACATCAATGTTCATTGCAACACTGTTCACAATAGCAAAAAGATGGAAACAGCCTAGGTTCCCATCAACGGACCAATGGATAAACAAATTATGGTATATTCACACCATGGACTACTATACGATGATAAAGAACAACAGTGAATCCGCAAAACATCTCATAACATGGATGAATCTGCAAGGCATTATACTGATTAAAATTAGTCAGTGGCAAAAGGAGAACTATTGTATGAGACCACTATTATAAGAACTCAAGAAAACATTTAAACACAGCAGAAAACATTCTTTGATGGTTACAAGGGTGGGGAGGAAGGTAGGGAGTATTCACTAACTAGATAGCAGATAAGAATTATCTTACGTGCAGGGAAGGACAGCAGGCAATACAGGGAAAGTCAGAATAACTGGACTAAAGCAAAAACTAAGAAGTTTCCTGAATGCAACCAAACACTTCGAGGGACAAAGTAGCAGGGGCGGGGGTCTCCGAACTATGGTTTCAGGGGACATATAAGTCAATTGGCATAACAAAGTTTATTAAGAAAATGTTCTGCTTCCCATTTTGGTGAGTGGCATCTGTGGTCTTAAAAGCTAGTGAGCGGCCATCTAACATGCATCAATTTGTCCCAACCCACCTGGAGCAAAAGAGAATGAAAGATGCCAAAGACTCAAGGAAAACATTAGCCCAAGAGACAAAAATGGCCACCAGAGACTCCATCAGCCTCAGACTAGAATAACTAGATGGTGCCCCGCTACCACCAATGGCTGCCCTGGCAGAGAAAAAAACAGAGAGTCCCTGATAGAGCAGGAGAAAAGTGGGGTGCAGAACTCAAATTCTAGTAAAAAGACCAGACTTAATGATCTCACTGAGACTGAAGGGACCCCAGAGACATGGCCCCCAGACAGTCTGTTAGCCCAGAACTGAAACCATTCCCAAAGCCAACTCTTCAGACAAAGAATAGACTGACTACTATAAGACATAAAATGATACTTGTGAAGAATGTGCTTTTTAGCTCAGGAAGATACATGAGACCAAATGGGCAGCTCCTATCCGGAGGCAAGATGAGAAGGCAGAAAGGGACAGGAGCTGGTTGAATGGACATGGGAAATCTGGGGTGGAAAGGTGGAGTGTGCTGTCATAGTATAGGGAGAGCAACTAGGGGCATAACAATGTACGTATAAATTTTTGTAAGAGAAACTAACTTGAACTATAAATGTTCACTTAATGCATAATAAAAAACAGAGAAAAAATAATGACAAGAACAGACATGTACACACTTATGCATTGTTACGTTCGTTCTTTGCTGCTTTAGTCACAATAGGAAATAAATGGAAACAATCGTGTACATCAACCATGGCCATCAATGGATGAATGGATTAGCAAGTTGTTGTAAGTACATATAATGGAATACTAGTCAACCATAAAGAACAATGATGAGTCCTCGAAACATATTACAGCATGGATGGACCTGGAGGGCATAATGCTAAGTGAAATAAGTCAAGCATATAAGAACAGATATTGTATGATCTCTCTTTTATAAGAAGACAAGAATAGATACAGATAGAGAGATCAATGTTCATTGGTGGTAACCAGGGAGAAGAGGGGGGAAGACAAAGTACGCTTTGTTAGAGACTTGTTATTTATTTAATTTTTTTTTTTTGTGATGGGAAAGGTGGCACCGAATGTGGATGTAGTGAGCAAAACACAACCAAAGTAAAAACAAATGTTTGAACATATATGGAGGGGTATAGGCATATTGGCATATGGGTAGGTACAGGTATGCAGATAGGTGAGAACAGATAGAAGTATCTATAAACCAAATACCAAACCCATTGCCATCGAGTAGGTTCCCACTCATAGAGACCCTGTAAGACAGAGTACAACTTGTCCATAGGGTTTCCAGAGCTGTGGATCTTTGCGGAAGTAGACTGCTACATGTTTCTCCCACTAAGCTGCTGCTGGGCTCTAACTGCTGATTTTTCCATTAGCAGCAGCTTGCTTAACCACTGCACTACCAGGGCTCCAGAAGTATCTGTAGGTATGCATAAATACAGATATATGGGTAAAAGCATATATATTCATTGAAGACACAAATACAGATACCCCACAAACATAACCAAACACTTTCTGAGATTGGTTTTCTGGGTTTAAAAGCTTAGAACCACAGACTCATGGGAAAACTCAGTCAACTGACATAAAATAGTTCACAAAAATTAAGATCTGCATCCTAGTGATGTGACTAGCATCTGGGGTTTTAAAAGCTTGCAATCAGCCATCTAAGACACAAACTACAGGTCTCTGCTCACCAGGAGAAAAACAGCAAGAAGGTAACCAAAAACTCAGAGAAAAACCAAGTCTACATGAGCCACAATCTCATCTACTCTGAGACCAGAAGAACTAAATGATGCCCGGGTACCATCACAGACCATTCTGACCACAGTCACAATAGATGGTCCTAGATAGAATGGGAAAAAAATGTGGAGCAGAACTCAAATTCTTATTTAAAAAATTAAAAAATCCAGACAAACTGGAACAGTAGGGAACAGAGGACCCCCTGAGACTATCACCCTGAGACACTCTTTAAACCTAGAACTGAGCCTATCCCTTGAGATCACCTTTTAGTGAAATAGCAGTGTGTCACACGGAATAAAGGATATTACCCATAAGATCAGTGCTATACTTAAAAATCATCAGTATGAGACCAAAGGTAAACAATACTCAAAAGCAAAGATGAGAAGATAAGTGGACAGGAAACTATAGTACTGGAAATGGAATAAACAGAACACAATTAAAGAGAATGTTGACACATTGTGATAAATGTAACTAATGCCACTGAACACTTTGCATGGAAATTGTCAAATGGGAACGTAACTTGCTGTGTAAACTTTCACCAAGAACTCAATATTATTTTTTTTAAAAAAGAATATATAATGGGTTAAAAAATATTCAACAATATCTGAAAGTTACAATGTCTGGAATAGAAATAATTATTTTAAAATTACCAGGCATACTGCATTGCAGGAAAACACAGCCCATAATGAGATGAACAGTTGATCAATCAAAATCAAACCAGAAGTGACACATGTTAGAATTAACACATAATGACATTCAAGGAAGTATTATAACTATATAATATATTTTCAGAAAGTTAAGGAGTGTCTTAGTCATCTAGTGCTGCTATAACAAAGATACCACAAGTGGGTGGCTTCAACAAAGAAAAGTTTATTCTCTCACAGTCCTGTAGGCTACAAGTCCAAATTCAGGGCATCAGCTCAAGGAGAAGCACCTCTCTCTGTCGGCTGTGGAGGAAGGTCCATGTCATCAGTCTTCCCTTGGTCTGAGACGTGCTCTTCTCTGCTCCCAGCACTGCTTTCTTGGTGGTATGAAGTTCCCATGTGTCTCTGCTCACTTCTCTCTTTTAAATCTCAAAAGAGATTGGCTTAAGACACTAATGTTGTAGACCTCATCAGTATAACCTCATCATAGTGATAGAGTTTACAACACATAAGGAAATCACATATAACCTCGTCATAGTGACAGTTTACAACACATAAGGAAATCACATCAGATTTACAAAATCGTACACAATCATACAATACTGGCAACCATGACCCAGCCAAGTTGACAGATATTTTTGGGGGACACAATTCAATTCATGACAAGGAGGATATGAAAGATATAAAAATATCCATATCAAAGCTTGAGATATGAAAACTACAAGTTTTGAGTATGGATTAAATCAATAGAAAATAGACACTGTATGAACAAAAAAAAATAGTGAACTTGACTATATAGCAATCCAAAATAAAGCACAGAGAAAAAATTTAAAAATAGAGAATCAATCAGATATGCGCCAACTTTGACCAACCTAATATATACATAGATGGAATTCCTGAAGGAAATATATTTGAAGAAATAATGGCTGCTTCGCTCCCCAAAATTTGATAAAAACTTTAAATACATACTTCTAAAAAGCTCAATGAAATGCAAGAACAAAAACATGAACACTATACCAAGACACATAATAATTGCTCAAAACCGGTATTAAAGAGAAAATCTTTAAAGTGGCATGAGTAAAAAAATATATATATTTTATTGGAAATGATGCAAGAATATAGTAAAGGTACATTTTTAAAGCACTTCATAAAAACTGTTTTCTTAGTGTTTTGTACTCACTGAAAATATCCGTGGAAAATGAAGGTGAAATAGAAATGTTTACAGAC
The DNA here is from genome assembly GCF_000243295.1 of Trichechus manatus latirostris. NCBI lineage: Eukaryota > Metazoa > Chordata > Mammalia > Sirenia > Trichechidae > Trichechus > Trichechus manatus. The sequence goes on from NW_004444226.1 coordinate 63,617, forward strand.
CTATAAAAGCTGAAAGAATTCTTCACTATCAAATTGCAGTACAATAATGTAAAGGAATTCCTTCAAACAGAAAAAAAAAATAGATACTTCATGGCCATAGTAACTACGTGAGTATATTTTCTGTTTCTTTTTAATTATTATTATTATATAAAAATCCTGAAGGGACTAATTACCAAAATAGCAATGCATTCTAGGATTTCTAACATCTGAGTAGGTAAATGTATGAGAAAAACAGCCTAAATGGTGGGATGAGAAAAATGGAAGAATACAATAGTTAGGAAGAATACCTGAAGTGATACTATATTGCATGGAGTTAGACTATAATAAGTTAAAGAGGTATACTGTGAATATAAACCCATTGCCATCGAATCAATTATGACTAAAATAACAGAATAAAGAGGGCTAGTAATTCAAGAAAGGAGAAGTAAAATACTATAACAATAATCCGAAAGAAATTAGAAGTGAGGAAAGGGGAAAATGTGGCAAATAGAAACAAATAACAACAGAATAGACTTAAATCTAAATATGTAAATAATAATAAAAATTGTAAATAGTCAAAACACCTCAATTAAAAGGCAAATATTGTCATATTGAACACACACGCACACAAAACAAGACCTAACTATATGCTGCCTACAATAAATTCACTTTAAATACAAAGAGGCAAGCAAAAGATGGGAAAATATATACTAACACTAGCCAAAAGAAAAGAAGCCCTGGCGGCACAGTGGTTAAGTGCTTGGCTGACAGACAAAAGGTTGGCTGTTCAAACTCACCTAGTGTCTCTGAGGGAGGAAGGGCCTGGTAATCTGCTCCCATAAAAATTACAGCTTGGAAAACCTTATGTGGCAGTTCTACTCTTTCACAGGAGGTTGCTATGAGTTGGAACTGACCCGATGGCATCTAACAACAACAGTTAAAAGACAATGTAGTGTTAGTATTAATCTAAAATAAAATAGATTTCAGACAAAATAATATTGTCAGAAATAAAGAAGAGCATTTCACAATAACTCAATGATTCAAAATGATATTATAATTCTAAATGCAAATGCATCTAATAATAAAATCTTAATATACATGAATTTTAAAAAAGGCTGATTCAAATGCAATTGTAGACAAATTCACGAATAAAGTTGTCTTAGTTACTTAGTGCTGCTGTAACAGAAATACCACAAGTGGGTGGCTTTAACAAACATAAATTTATTCTCTCACAGTTAAAAAAAAAAAATTTCCATGGAGTCGATTCTGACTCAGGAGTCTGAATTCTGGGCCCTGGCTCTAGGGGAAGGCTTTTTTTCTGTGTCAGCTCTTGGGGAAAGTCTTTGTTCCTTGTTTCCTAGGTAATCTTCAGGTGATGTGACATCTATCTTATCCCATCTCTGCTTGCTTCTTTGGACCTAATTTGCTTGGTTTATATCACTAAGAGTGATTGACTTAAAACATACCCAACACTAATACTATCTCATTAATATAACAAGGAAAACCCATTCCCAAATAACCATAGGTATAAGGGTTAGGATTAAAAAAAAAACCTAACACATTTTGGGCGACATAATTCAATCTATAACATTCCAGATTTTGACCTCTGAAAATTGATATCCTTCCCGCATACAAAACACATTCACCCGATCACACCATCCCAAGAGTCTTAAATCAACTCCATGTCCAAGTCCTCATTAACATAACAAAGAAAACCCTTCCTAAATGGGATTATGAGCACAGGTATATGGGTTTGAATTTACAATACATTTTTGGGGAACATAATTCTATCCATAAAAATAGTCAAAAACTTCAATGCAACTTTATCAATATTTGATACAACAAATAAAGAGAAAATCATTAAGGATATAGAAGACTTGAACAACATTATCAACCATGTTGACCTTATTGACATTTATAGAACATTAAGCTCCACAAACAGCAGAATGCATATTGTTTTACAATTTATGTGGAACATTGACCAAAATAGATCATATTCTGGGGCATAAAACTGGTCTCAATAAATTGAAAAGTACCACAGATACACAATCAATTTTATCTTTCCAAGTAATTAATAATATAAACAACTTTATGGATGTAAATTTAAAAAACAACAACTTAGATGAAGTGGATACATTTCTTAAAAGACACAAATGAACAATGCTTACTCAAGAAGAAATAGATAACCTAAATAATCCTAATTCTAACAAAGAGATTGAACTCATAGTTAGGAATCTTTACCCAAAGAAACCCTGGTGTCTGGATCACTTCAGTGGTGTATTCTATCAAGCAATTAAAGCAGAAATAGTATCAATTCTATACAGACTCTTCCAGAAAATTGAAGAGGACATACTTCCAATCTAATTCGATAAGGCTACTATCTTCCTGATTTTAAAACCAAAGATATAATGAAAAAAGAAAACTACAGATCTATGAACATAGATGCAAAAATCCTAAAACAATAAAATAAAATAAAAAATAGAATCCAATAGCGTATAAAAAGGATAATATATTAAGATGAAGCAGGTTTTAAGTAAGGAGTACATAGTTGGGTTAACATTAGTAAATCAATGTAATCCACCATATTAAGAAAGTAAAAAATAAAAACAATATGATCACCTTGATAGATGCAGAAAACACATTAGAAAAATTCCAATATCCACCTCTGATATAAAGTTTCAACATTCTGGGAATATAATTCTCATTATGACAAAATTGTAGAAAAGTATCAAGCATGTGATCAACCAGAAACTCGCCTCTCACCAATACCTGACCTATTGGTGGTGACATTTTGCATGTTTCTATTGTGACCTCATGTCTTGAATTACCAAAGCCCTCTTTACTACCGGAGTCCTGGTGGTGCATTGGTTAAGAGCAGGCTGCCAAGCAAAAGTTGGCCATTCAAATCCACCAGGCACTCCTTGGAAACCCTATGGGGTCAGTTCTACTCTATCCTATAGGGTCACTATGAGTCGGAATTGGCTCATTGGCAACGGGTTTGGATTTTTGGTTTTTCTTTACTACTGGAAGTAGTCATCAACATCTTTAAGATTAATCAACCTTGAGAACGAATTTAGAAAACTCATCCTCACAATTTTGTTTCTCTAGAACCACTCTCAGTACCAGATGTCTTAGGCTGGTTCTCTAGAAAAGCAAAACCAGTGAAATGTATATGTATATCTCTCCCACGCGTCTGTCACTTTGTTGTACTGGGGGGGCTTGTGTGTTGATGTGATTCTGGAAGCTATGTCACTGGTATTTAAATACCAGTAGGGTCATCCATGGTGGACGGGTTTCACCTGAGCGTCCAGAATAAGACAGACTAGGAAGAAGGACCCAGCAGTCTACTGCTGAAAAGAGTTAGCCAGTGAAAACCTTATGAATAGCAGTGGAACATTGTATGATATAGTGCCAGAAGATGAGCCCCTCAGGTTGGGAGGGACTCAAAATACGACTAGGGAAGAGCTGCCTCCTCGAAGTATAGTTGATCTTAACGACATGGATGGAGTTAAGCTTTCGGGACCTTCATTCGCTGATGTGGCACGACTCAAAATGAGAAGAAACAGCTGCAAACATCCATTACTAATTGGAACCCGGAATGTACGCTGCAACTATGGAGTCAAGCATAGCAACAATTGTGAGAATGGTGCAGGAACCTGCAGTGTTCCATTCTGTTGTGCATAGAGTTGCTATGAATTGGAACTGACTCAATAGCACCTAACAACAACAACAAATATATATATATATATAGCGAGAGAGAGAGAGAGAGATTTATATCAAGGCAATGGTTCACAAGGTTGTAGAGGCTGGAAAGTTCCAAGTCCGTGGGTCAGGCTGGCGGCATCTCCTGACTCATGTAGCTGCAGCTGCCGATGAACCCAAGATCCAGACCTCAGAGGCTGTTGAATCCCAAGATCCCCAGGCAAGCTGCTAGCTCAAGACCCAAGAACATAAAGTCAGATGAACAGGAGCCAGCTGTAGGATCCAGAGCAAGCAAAAGCCCATGAGCATTGCCAGAAAGTCCACCTATATTGGATGCAGGCCACACCCCCAGGGAAAATCCCTTTCAGCTGTTTGGCTGCTCGCAACAGATCCCATCATGGAGGAGATCACATTATATCAGATCTTATCATGGAGATGATTATAGCATTATATGACTGCCAAATCACATCATAACTGCCAAATGACTAAGAATCATGACCTAGCCAAGTTGACACACAAACTTAATGATCACAAACTTAATGATCACTGCTTTAGATAAGGAGTTTAATGCAAAATTTTACCACCTAGTATATACACGGGGCCCTGGTGGTGGAGTGGTTAAGAGCTCAGCTGCTAACCAAAAGGTCAGTAGTTCAAATCTGCCAGCCACTCGTTGGAAACCCTATGGGGCAGTTCTACTCTATACTATAGGGTCGCTATCAGTCAGAATCGACTCAACAGCAACAGGTTTGGGTTTTTCTTGGGTTAGTATATACATATATGTATATATGCTATGGACTGAATTGTGTCCCCCCAAAAATATGTGTTGGCATTCTTGAGAATGCCATATATATACTTGAGGATACAATCTCATTTAGGAAGAGACAAGGATCTTCCCCCCAGAGCTGACAGAGAGAGAAAGCCTTCCCCTAGAACTGGTACCCTGAATTCAGACTTTTAGCCTTCCGAACTGTGAGAAAATAAATTATTGTTTGTTAAAGCCGCCTTCTTGTGGTATTTCTGTTATAGCAGTACTAAGAAACTAAGACAATATACATACATGCATATATATAAGATAATAAAAGACAGAGAGAGAAAAAAAATGCCAAAGGAAAAAGTAAAGTTTAACATCTAAGGAACAATTATAAGTTTATATCTCCATAGAAACAATGGAATCCAGAAAACAATGGGATAATACATTCAAAATGGTGAAAGAAAATAATAGACAGCCTAGAATTGTTGACCCAAGAATATATAATTCCAAAAATATAAAGATGATTCAAGTAACACGATTTAAACAGTTTATTCTATTATATATATTACTTAAAACAGCTGAAAAATAAAAGTTTATTTCACATGCACTTAATTACAGAATTCAATTAAAACAACTGGAATATCCCTATGTGCTACTAAATTAAGAAATGCATTTCTTAACAATGTATGGATCAAATAAATTTACTAATATGGAACTTTGAAATATTTTTAACTGAATGACAATGAAAACACATTGAATTAAAGCTTGGATGTAGAAAATCTATGGTTGAGGCTATTTGTAGCTGTAAGTCTATATATTAGAAAGGAAGATAACTGGGAATAAACTATTTATCACCAGAAATTTACAAATAGTAAAATAACTCAATCAAAGAAACTGGAAGGAAGGAAATCATGAAGATGATATTAGAATTATAATTAAAAAATAACTATGAAGGTACAGTAATCAAAGTCACAAACTGGTCCTTTGGAATGGCATACAACTGACAAAGCACCGGCAAGACTAATCAAGAAAAAAGAAAGAATTCACAGTTAATTAATATCAGCAGTGAAAAAGGAAAGGCTACTGCAGATGCTACAGGAATTAAAATGATTCGTAAAAGTATATTTGAACAATTTCATTTCAGTAAATTTGGAAATTTAGATGGAATAAACAAATACCTAGAGAAACAAAACTAGCAGAAGAAATAGAAAAGGTGAAAAATGTACAACTTTAAAAATAATTGAATTTGTATCTACTAATTAAACAAAGTCATATGAACATAGCCCCAATAATGATTTATGACTAGGAATACAGTATGGACTTGTTTGTCCAGGAGACCCTCATGTTATCCTTTTGTCCAAGTGACCCCTCTGGTAGCATATTTTTCCTACATTTTTTCACTTACAATGAAGTAGTATTATTAAGAGTTGAATTAAAATAAGCAGGGATAGGTTTGGTAGACCTTCACTTAATACTTCCAGGTTCTGTCGTGGATTAATATAGTAGCGTCTTGGATGCATGTGAAGGAGGAATTTTCACACATTTAAATCATATTTTAAAAAGCAATGCATACTTTTTCCTGTTATCTTGAGCCTTTCTTGATGTACCATAATTAAAAGTCCAGTTTGATAATAGCTTGCAGTTGTCTTTATCAATGTATTCTAACACAAACATCTAGAATCATCTAATCCTTTCCCAATGCTGGTGATAGTACATGAGGTACTCAACATGGTGGTCCCAAATACGTGAAATTCTAACCACTAATGTCGTGTCTTGGGGCCACATTTAAAGGTGTTAGAAGATACTCAGCTGCTAGTTGGTGCACTTGGTAAGAAGTACAGGGAAATGTAAGTATGAAGTTTCAGAAATTGGGGCAAGTATACAAAAGATAAGCAGTCCTGTCTGCCTTGGTCCATATAACATTGACTAATATGTATGATTCTCCTAAGCTGGCTTTGACACTAATTTTATCCTGAAAAAAATCTACAATTAATTTTGTATTTTATTATTCATAATGTGTGTTTTTTCCAAAATTCTTTCATTAACTGTAAGCTCATAACATACATGTTTAATAAATACGTAATTAATTTTCTCATTTTCAAGACTTATGATGAAAACTTGAAACAATTTTTATCAATATTTATCAACCACCAAGTTGTCCATAATTATATCATTTACTGTATGAAAACCAAAAGGTACAAATTTGCCTAAGAAGCCATTGTTCTAATTCTAAATGTTAGGAGGTATTTTTTAAAATGACTGTGCCCAAATATAACAATTTACCAAGTGCAGTTGTAAATGCTGTGGTTGCATGTCACTCTGCAAAGCATGACTATTCATTTTGATCCAATTACACTTTTCTTAATTAATTTAACTTTCTTAAATTAACTTCTTCAGTTCACTTTCCTAAATTAACTTCCCTCATTTTTTCAATTGTTGTCCCTCATTTTGATTCCATGTTCTCTTAAGCATGCATAGCAAGTTAAGCCACAACTATTAATAAAACAGCGTAAGTTTCTGAAACAGAATTTTGCAAGCAGTTAAATGATATATTGACATCATTTACTAAGAAATCAGTACTAATTACTATAACATTTCATCATTTTTCATCTATTGAGAAATATGTATATATATTCTCAACCAAAAATATATGCACAATTATATCTCTTTACTAAATATTATACTATTAATTCTATTACTCCTACTCACACCACATTCTATTACCTCCAAATGACATTTTTAATTAATGTAGCAGAATCTTCAATAACTACATTGCACATGAACCCACTATATTATGTTATCACAGTTGGAGACACTAATATGTACCCATGTACATATTATGGGTCTTTCCTGGAATCAATTTTGATAAAGCCGAGGATTGCTAAGGTTGGGATGATTTTCAAAGATCCTTTCATTTGGACCTCAGCCGCTTGAGGAAGTTCTGACCCTTGGTCAAGATGTCTTTCAGTGCGTTTCAGTGCATTTTTCACAGTTTCATTCCATAGACTGAAGATGAAGGATTCATGAGAGGTGTGATGACACTGGAGAGGATAAAGAGAATCTTTTTTCAGGTGCAGGCTGCTCTTTTGTGAGGGGCAGACGTAGACAAAGATGGAGCTCCTATAGACCAAGGAGACCACAGTGAAGTGAGAGGCACAAGTGGCAAAGGCTTTGCATTTACCTTGGCCTGAGGGTATCTTCAGAATGGTGAAGATGGTGTAAGCATAGAAGACCACTGTGAGGGAAAGGGAGCTGATGAGTAGGACAAGGGAGCTGAGGAAGTCCAATAGCTCAATGACATGTATGTCGGCGCAGGCCAAGTGGAGGAGAAGAGCACTGTCACAGAAAATGTGATCAGTCACATTGGGGCCCCAGTATGGTGGATGGCAGGATAAGGGGAAAGACACCAACCCAGGAAAGAATGACAAGATGGACACAGACTGAGCTGGTCATAATCACCAGATACTGAAGGGGGCTGCAAATGGCCACAAGGCAGTCATAGGACACGACAGCAAAAAGGATAAACTCAGTGCATCCAGAAAGGAAATAGAAATAGGACTGTGCAGAGTAGCCACCAAATGAGATGCTCTTCTCTTCTGACAGGAAGCCTGACAGCATCTTGGGAACAACAAGGGTTGTGGTTAATATTTCATTGAAAGAGAGATTACTGAGGAAGAAATACATGGGTGATTGGAGCCTGTAGTCCGCAAGGATCAGGTTAATGATGAGGGTATTTCCAAGGACAGTCACCAAATACACCAATAAAAAAATCAAGAACAGGAGCCTCCCTAGCACTCTGGTAGTTGGTATCCCCACTAGAATAAACTCAGTCACCAAAGTCCAATTCTCCACTTCTGTTTTGTCTCCTTTACTGTAAAGAGAGTTACGGAAGAGCTATAACTAAATCACTCATTAAAACATAAAAATTATTAAAAATTGAGAAGAGGTGATTTTATTCCTTCTTGTACTTCTAGCAAAATCGAACTACATGATAGTTGGGTACAAGTTTTTCCTACAAAAATCCAGATAAGGGTATATGACAATAAACTTCCCTAATACCACCATTTGTTTTATATTCTCTAATTCTTGGAGGGAACTAGGATTGTTTCATCAATAAAATATTTGTCAAGTAAATGGTTTGATAAATGTACCAGAGAAGATTCGGTTGGTACTTCAAATATAACAGAAATTTATTACCATCATTTACCTTGTAGGTACTGGCAAGTCTGAGATATTGAGGGGACACATAGATTGTGTGATTTTAGCAGAAAAGAGATATCAAATGCGATTTTCTAAACCAAGGAAAAATGGGTATACTGAAAGATACAATCTATATATGTCATAATAAATAAAACTCAGAACAAATAAGCATATTGAAAATAGTAATAATTAATAATTGTACATCAATAATAATTATATCAATAAACATTGATAGATTAATCCATGTTTATTGTTAAAAAATAACCTATATGAATACAAAAAAAAAACTATATGACTATATGCAGTTTTCCAGAAAGACACACAAAAAATATAATGACCCAAAATGTGAAAATGTAAGCATTGGTATCAATAGATTAGGAAATATAGAAATTAAAGAAAGTAGAATTTAGTATAGGAATATTGTGGTTGCTCTTAAGTGCCATCAAGTACAGTTCCAACATATAGCAAACCTATGCACAACAGAACAACCCACTGCCCAGTTTTGTGCCATCCTCACAATCATTCCTATGCTTGAGCCCATCTTTGCAGCCACTGTGTCAATCCATCTCATTAAGGGTCTTCCTCTCTTTCACTGACTCTCAACTTTAACAAGCATGATATCCTTCTCTAGGGACTGGTCCCTCCTGATAACACATCCAAATTACATGAAATGAAGTCTCACCATCCTCTCTTCTAAGAGACATTCTGGCTCTACTTCTTCCAAGACAGATTTGTTCATTCTTCTGGCAGTTCATGGTATATTCAATATTCTTCACCAACATCATAATTCAAAGGGATCAATTCTTCTTCAGTGTACTTTATTCATTGTCCATCTTATACATGCATATAAGGAGATTGAAAATACCACGGTTTGGGTGAGGTGTACCTTAGTCCTCAAGGTAATATCTTTGCTTTTTAACACTTGAAAGAGGTCTCTTGCAGCAGATTTTCCCATTGCAATATGTCGTTTGATTTCTTAACTGCTGTTTCAATGGGCATTGTGTGAATGCAAGTAAAATGAAATGCTTGGCAACTTCAATATTTTCTCCATTTATCGTGATGTTGCTTATTGGACCTGTTGTGAGGTTTTTTGTTTTCTTTATGTTGAGGTGCAATTCATACTGAAGGCTGTAGTATTTGATCTTCATCAGTAAGTACTTCAAGTCCTCTGCTTTCTGCAAGCAAGGTAGTGTCATGTACATATTACACGTTGTTAATGAGTCATCCTATTCCGATGCCACATTCTTCTTCACATAGACAAGTTTCTCGGATTATCTGCTCAGCATACACACTAGGTATGATGAAAGGATACAATCCTGATGCACACCTTTCCTGATTTTAAACCACAAAGTATCCCCTTGTTTTGTTCCAAAGACTGCCTCTTACTCTGTGTACAGTTTCCTCGTGAGTACAATGAAATGTTCTGGAATTCCCATTCTTTTCAATGTTATCCATAATTTGTTATGATCCACACAATTGAATGCCTTTGGATAGTCAATAAAACACAGGTAACATCTTTCTGGTATTCTCTGCTTTCAGTCAAGATCCATCTGACATCAGCAATAATATCTCTCCTTCCAAGTCCTCTTCTAAATCCAGCCTGAATTTCTGGAAGTTCTCTGTCAATGTACTGCTGCAACCATTTTTGAATGATCTTCAAAATTTTACTTGTGTGTGATATTAATGATATTGTTTGATAATTTCCACATTGTGTTGAATCACCTTTCTTTGCAATGTGCACAAATATGGATCTCATCCATTCAATTGACCATGTAGCCGTCTTCCAAATTTCTTGGCATAGACAAGTCAAAACTTCCAGCTCTGCATCCGTTTGCTGAAACATCTCAATTGGTATTCCGTCAATTCCTGTATCCTTGTCTTTCAACAATACCTTCAGTGCAGTTTGGACTTCATTCTTCACTACTATAGGTTCTTGATCATATGCTACCTTTTGAAATATTTAAAGGATAATCATGTTTTTTTTTTGTTCTGGGTTTCCGTGTATTCCTTCCATCTTCTTTTGATGCTTCCTGTGTTGTTCAATATTTTGCCCATAGAATACTTCAGTATTGCAACTCAGGGCTTAAATTTTTTCTTCAGTTCTTTCAGCTTGAGAAATGTCAAGCGTGTTCTTCCCTTTTGGTTTTCTATCTCCAGGTCTTTGCACATGTCATTATAATACTTTGTTTTCTAGAGCTGCCCTTCAAAATCTTCTGTTCAGCTCTTTTACGTCATCATTTCTTCCTTCACTTTAGCTGTTCTCCATTCAAGAGCAAGTTTCAGAGTCTCTTCTGACATCCGTTTTGGTCTTTTCTTTCTTGCTTGTCTTTTTAATGACCTTTTGCTTTCTTCATGTATGATGTCTTGATGTCATTTCACAACTCGTCTGATCTTGGGTCACTAGTGTTGAATGCATCAAATCTATTCTTGAGATGGTCACTAAATTCAGGTGGGATATATTCAAATTTGTATTTTCACTCTCTTTGACTTGTTTTAATTTTCTTCAGCTTCAACTTGAACTTGCATATGAGCAAATGATGGTCTGTTCCAAAGTCGGCCCCTGGCCTTGTTCTGACTGATGAGATTGAGCTTCTCCATTGTTTCTTTCCACAGATATAGTCAATTTGATTCCTGTGTATTCCATCCAGCGAGGTCCACATGTATAGTCGCTGTTTATGTTGTTGAAAAAGGTTTTTTGGCAATGAATAAGACTTTGGTCTTGTAAAATTCTATCATGCAATCTCTAGCATCATTTCTGTCACCAAGGCCATATTTTACAACTACTGATCCTTCTTTGTTTCCAACTTTCGGATTCCAATCACCAGTAATTATCAATGCATCTTGATTGCATGTTTGATCAATTTCAGACTGCAGAAGTTGGTAAAAATCTTCAATTTCTTCATCTTTCACCTTAGTGGTTGGTGTGTAAATTTGAGTAATAGTCATATTAACTGGTCTTCCCTGTAAGGGTATGGATTTTATCCTATCACTGACACCATTGTATTTCAGGATAGATCTTGAAATGCTCTTTTTGACAATGAATGCAATGCTATTCCTATTCAATTTTTCAGTTCTAGCATAGTAGAGCGTATGACTGTCTGATTCAAAATGGCCAGTACCATGCCATTTTAGCTCACTAATCCCTAGGATATTGATCTTTATGCATTCCATTTCATTTTTGACTACTTCCAATTTTCCTAGATTCATACATTGTACATTCCACGTTTTGATTATTAATAGATGTTTGCAGGTGTTTCTTCTCATTTTGAATCATGCAACATTAACAAATGAAGGTCCAGAAAGCTTTACTCTATCCATGTCATTAAGGCAGACTCTATTTTGAGGTGTAGCTCTTCCCCAGTTGTATTTTCAGTGCCTTCCAACATGAGGGGCTCATTTTCCGGCACTATATCAGAAAATGATCCGTTGCTATTCATAAGATTTTCACTGGCCAATTTTTTTTCCCAAAAGTAGACTGCCAGATCCATCTTTCTAGTCTGTCTTAGTCTGGAAGCTGTGCTGAAACCTGTCCACTACGAGTGGCCCCGCTGGTATTTGAAATACTGGTGGCATAGCTTTCAGCATCGTAGCAACATGAAGCCAACATAGTATGACAAAATGACAGGTGAGTGGTGGATAGTAATATTAATAACAGAAAAATATTATTCAGGAAATAGAGGAGAAAATTAGATAAAAAAGCAAATGTTGATTTTGGAAAATATTATAATTTCTGATGAAATGTCATGATTTTCCAAAATCAACATTTGCTTTTTTGTTTCATTTTCTACTCAAAATACTACTGGGGAATAATTGTCACCTCAAAGTAGAGTCACCTTAATGATGAGAATGGAATAAATCTTTCTGGACCTTCAGTTGTTGATGTGGCATGATTCAAAATGAGAAGAAACAGCTGCAAACATCCATTAATAATTACAGCTTGGAATGTATGAAGTATGGATCTAGGAAAATTAGAAGTCATCAAAAACAAAATGGAATGCATAAAAATCAATATCCTAGGAATTAGTGAGATCACATCAAATTTAAGACAAGAAATTTAGAAATACAAGCAGAAATGGAAATATAACATGATAGTAGGAGAATTTGACACAATAATTTCAATATTTTACAGATTCAGAAACCATAAAATAAATTCTAAAATATGTTAATATTATGAAGGTCAAATATTTAGGAATAAATTAATATGAAATGCATGGAAATACGGGTCACATTCCTTGTTTGGAATCAATATTGCAAAACCATTTATGATTTTGAAGCAACAGAAATCAAAAGAAGAGATTTGTTTTTACTCCAGAAATGGCAAAAATATTTTAAACAATCTTAAGGAATCTAATTTTTAAAGAACCTACTTTTTAAGCAAATGAATAAATATTATTTTAAACTAATAGCTATTTTTACATATTATTTGTCTATAGTAAGATAATGTAAAAACACATAACCAAAATTTCATAAAAGCACATTTAACCATTTTCATTTCATCTATGAGAGAAATTGTAAGGGAAGAAATCAACTTACCCAAAATGGAAAGTAAATGGCTCATTCTCTATTTGTTACACATAAACTTCCTTTAAGAACTCTGCATCAGGAGACAGAAAACATAGGAGTAGTGCAAGGAAATATTAACTGGACAGAAGGGCCAGGCTATCAAGTATATATTCAACATTTTGTAGTGATAGGACCTGGTGAGGCAATGTTCTAGATAATCTAAATCCAGGAAATGCATATGCATATGAGAGAAAACAGAGAGAGACTCTCTCCTATATTCTATGAGAAATACAATAGCTATTGAACTTTGAAAAACCATTTGTTGAAGGTACTTTGAATTAAACCTGGACATTAGGAATTTGGGTCAGAGGTTAAAGAATGTAATAAGAAAAAGTGGACATTGCTAAAAGGAAGCAATTTATTTAAGTCATAAAAGAAAAATGTGCAAGCACACACAAGTTACTTTCTCATTAGCATGAATCATTACTGAATTGCTGAAAGCAAAATTTGAAATAAAGGTCTCATCATACTTCTCTTTTAGCTTCCCAGCATCTCAACTTCAAAGAAATCAAAGCAACAACCATGGGAGCATATCTTTTTCTTAATAATTTTTCTATTACTTAGAACATACTTCTAGTAAGTTTCCCATTTTTTTCCAAGCACAGAAAACTTCTTTCTCTATCACCCCATAGTCTTGCCTTACAAGTTGTGGTCCCTGCTCAGTGGAAATGATTTAGATAAAGAAAAAGTTGAAGACATTTCCAACTTTGATCCAATTTTTCACCTTGAAACTGTGCTTGAGGGCCTAGAAGATGAAGTTTCCTTAGGAATTGTTGTGTCCTGGCCTCTTATGAAGAGAGGCAAATTACCCCAGGGCAATTCAACAGCACATGCTATACCAGGAAGAAGGACTTTTGGAGACTAATAAGTCTTTGAAAATGACTCAATCCATGCCCCCAGAAAGAACTAACTGGCAGGAAAAGAGTCAAGTTTTTACTCACTCTGCAAATGTTTATTAAACTCCTTAGTGAATTTATTCCTCAGAGACTCCAACAAATACAGAAAACTTTAGTTTCCCAGGAGAAGTCTTAAAACCAAAAGGATGATGAGTTCCAAATAACATGATTGATTCATTTTCTGTGCAGTCTTACCTAAAAAAAAAAACACATATATATGCATATATGTATGTATATGTATTCTTACCTTATATTTATATATACCAGTTGCCGTCAAGTAGATTCCGACTCATAGTGACCCTATAGGACAGAATAGAACTGCCCCATAGAGTTTCCAAGGAGACTCTGGTGGATTTGAACTGTTGACCTTTTGGTTAGCAGCCATAGCACTTAACCACTATGCTACCAGGCTTTCCATATATATGTATATATATATATATACATACGTATATATGGTAAGAATTTTATTTATCTTTAAGTTAACTGTCCAATGATATCAGGAAAATATTAACTCCATTTTTTGAAATTTATTTTCAGTGGGTGAATTGGCTTAAGACAAAAATTATTTCACAATAATATGCCTAATACACGTGGAGGATTTCTTCATCAAACAGAATCTAAGCCCTTCAAATGGGGTTTATATGATGGGGGTCAGGCATGGCTGAGAAGGTTGTGCTTGCACAAAGAGCATTTGGTTGGCTGTGGTTAGGCTAAACCTGATCATACACTCCAAGCAATTTTGTGTGTGTATGGGGGCGAGGGGGATTGTCTTTATAAATTCATCTGCCCAGAAAGAATAACATTTTATTATCTGTTCCTCCACATACATTTTCTCATTTGTGTATGTATAGGTTATTATATAATTTTATTTCTACATTTCTTTCAAGTTTTACTTCCAATAATTGTCTAACTACGGATTGTATTCTTAGTCAGGAAGGAACTACTTTCTGCGAGCTAATAAAAACATTGTCTTGTACTGTTTTTTTTTGCACAGGTAATTCATTCTTCCTTTAATGCTTCTCTGCCTCTTTCTCCTCTAGGTAAAAATAATAATACTAACTTTCCAAAGTCTAATATAGATTCCCACTTTTTTGGTTTTCACTGCCTACAAGTCATGCCCTCTATATTCCTCTGGCAGGTTACGTACATATGTACATATATTTTTTATGTACATACTTTTTTTTAACATTATGTTCATAGTCTCTAGGCATCCTTAGGTGGCTCAAATAGGTAAGTGCTGGACTACTAACCAAAAGGCTGGCAGTTCAAAGCCACCCAGAGACTCCTTGGGAGTAAGGCTTGGCAATCTGCTTCTGAAAGATCACGGTCTTGAAAAACCTATGGAGTGATGTTCTGCTTTGCACACTTGGGGTCACCGTGAGTCAGAATCAACTTGACAGCAACCAATAACAATGCATAATTTATATTCCACTTGCTTTTTATGCCTCTCTCAAATATTTAGCAGTGAAATTATTTAAGGGAAAGATGTTATTCATGTAGGGTATTTTAGCACCCAGCACAGTGACACATAGTAAGTAGCTGGAATATTTGACAAATGTTTGAATGAATGAACAGAAGATATTTAATTCTTATATTGACAGTTATACAGGATCAAAATCTGTGAGCATTATTTTTTTGTGAACAGTCTTACAAATGACACCTCTGCACACTGAAATGAAAACTAATGAAGATCCCATCTATAAAGAATACAGACTTTGGGGCTAGCAAGATATTGAATGGTATGTGGGAAGGTAGATTCAATCATAGCTTATTCCAAATTAATATTAAAAATAGATATTAGGACCTTACCGTTGGGTATCTGTGAGCAATATTTGAGAAAGAGAATCTCATTGGGCAGGAGTGGCTAAAAAATTATACACAAGCAACACTACTTGGAGAAAATTTTAATTTTATACTTTGTTTGAGGCAGAAGGGAACAGCAGTAACTATCTAAATTCCTTTCTTTTTATAACTAAAATCCTTCTCATTTTTGCAAGTCATATTCAGAAACTGTGGATCACAAAAATTTTCCCAGATTAGGATTTACCCTCCATTGAAATGTGTTTGTTCCCCTGAATTCTTTCCTTGTCTTCCTCTTCTTCCAGGTGTAACTTAATATAATCCTCTAGAAAGATAGTTCCCTGGTTACTTTTTGGCACACTGACTCACTCCCGTCTTCATAACTCCAATATCAGAACCCCACTCCTTGGCCATGTTAATGGGGCTGTTACACAGTTTTCAGTTTCTGTGTGTTCTACTCTTATCTGTCCAAACAAAATGCAATGCATCTAAGGACACGAGCACATACCTAACATTTATGAATGTTATCCACAATGTTATCTACAATTCCCATATCATTTGGAAGTAATGAAGCTCTTTAAATAGTCAATTTCAAAGTCAACATAAATGCATAAAATATAACCTAGAAGAAAGATTTATTCATAACTTGGAAACACAAACAGGTTTATTCATATGAAAATTATGCTCAATATTTCTATATGTATACAAGTTTAATTTAGCGGTAATAATTAGGTACAGTTTTGTTCTTTGATTTTCCCCTCAAACATACGTCATAAACATATGTTTTGTGCATCTGACCAATATTTTAAAATATATTTGCTCATCTATTTGTCAGTCATGTTGATGCCATAGAGATGAATGTTACTCTTCAAGATTGCTCCACATGAGGGATACATTGTGAGGAATGCAATAATGTAAACCACAAAAGAGGCTCAAATAAAGAATTATGGGGCATCAGACATAGAAATGAATAAAAATAATTATCTAGGAGAAAAATGTTGCGATAAAAAAAAGTCGCAGAGGGATTGGCAATTTAGGAGGATAATGAATACAGGTAGCATTTTAACTTTTGAAGATAGTAGGAAGGAAGAAATTCCAGAGAAGGAAAACAGAAATAAAAAAAGAGCAGAGGTGGTAAAAATGTGCTGTGAACATAAAAGAGGAAAAAATTTGGCTGTATTTTAGGGCAAATGAAGCAAACAGGAAAAAATTAAGTATTTATTGCCATTTAATAAAATCAAAATTGTGTTTTGTAAGCAAATTTGTAGCCAAAATTAGCAACAATCATAAAAGTATATTTGTGTATCACTATCCTGTTGTGAAGTAGACTACATAAATATGCAGAATAGTGTACATATCATTTCACAAGACTCAGATAGTTTTGGGTTCTGCCTGTTGTCCCTGTAAAATATTGTCAATCCTTTCACCATCAATATTGTTGTACTTTGAACAATAAATTATATGGTCACCCTACTCATAAACTGATAAGTGAACTATAAAGTAATTAACTCTTAAACTTTTTTAACTCAGTCTTTCCTTCTTTTCTAGGCTGTATGAATCCATTATTCTCCTGGATCTGAGAAGTTATCTTTCCAAGCAAGGGTGTGTGTGTTTTTGGAGGATTGTTCAAAGGTATCAGGGTCAATTTTATATAAAGTTACTTCAAGATGCCGTCTAAATGCTTAGAGTAGTTTCTAAATCATTAAATATATTGCGCCTCATAAAAATCAACTTTTGTCTCCCTGCTCAGACATCACCCCATTATCAGTGTTTCCTCCCAGAAGAGAATTTACTCATTAAAAGTTAGAGTCCCAGAAATGAAGCCCCAGGAGTGTTGCTAGAAGTAGAAGAGGTCAATCATAGAACAGTTTGTCTTATTTCAGGATCTACAATGCATTTGTTGCTTGCCTATATCCCATGGAGTCAGATTCTCCACTGTGAAAATATAATATCAATAGCCAGAAGCCACCAGGCAAGAAGTACATTGCAAAACAAAACAAAACTCACTGCCAAGCACATAAATATAGAGACATTTCAACTTGTCTTAGAGTAAGAAATATTGAATGTGAAGCTGAAGATGGTGCAACAAAAGTATTTAATACATGGCACACTGGTTTAGAGAAACAAATACTCTTTAAATTCAGATTCTTGAGATTCAGACTCTTGAGTACTAGAAGGATACTTTATTTTCTAAACACCTATTACAATTTTATGCACAGAATGCATACTTTGTAGTCTTCTAATAAGCTTAACATTACTATTTTTCCCTTTTGTTTTCTTTTCTTAAAAAAATTTTACATATGCAGAAAATGAGGGTTTAAGTGTGTTTTGTGCAGGTGCTCTAACGCTAGAATCCTGTGTGTGTTTTCAAAACTCACCAGACTCTCCTCAGTTATAGAAAATGAAAGTTATACAATATATGGTAAGGAAAGGTAGACATTTTTATATGAAAGGTTGTGTTGTGTCATTCACAAATAGCAAGATAAGAACAAAATATCAATTAAATATAATTGGCAGAAAGCAACTGGTAGAAAAATGCTCAGCCTCTGCCCTTCTTAGTAAGACCAAAAAGAAAAATATAGGCATTTTATGTGCTTTTTTTCCCCTCTGCATCTCCGTTTAAAATTTCTCTTTTGATTTATGCTCCTGGTGAATTTTCATGTTTCTTCATGACTCAGCATAATTAAAGCCCTTACAAGATGAGTCTCTTAGGATTTTGAACTTTGCTAGGCTTTCCTTTCTCTACGTGATAGTTATGAATCAGCACGCACTGTCTCACATATTTGATTATAAAACTTTTGGGGGGTAGAGTCAACATCCCCTACATGCTCCAAATAAAGTACTTCATGGTTGTTGAAAACATGTGGGAAGTCAACAAAATAAAGGGTATAATTAAACAAGTTAAAGCTTAAAGTGCAGTATTCAAAGAAAGGAAAATTTGCAGCAAGGTGAGAGGGGTCAATTTTTAAGAAGCTTAATGGAAAGGTGACAACTGAGATGAGGTTTAAAATACATATTCCAAGAACATGCCTGAGAGAAGTGACCTCAGAGAAATGGTTAGGAAGCTCATAAGCATACTTTTCCAGAGAAACAATAAAAACAGGAGAACTGTCAGAATCAACTTCATAGGAAATCTAGAAAATAGAAGTTTATAGCAAACAAGCAAACGTTCAATAAAGAAGAAAATAGTGACTTAAACATGGTTGGAGAGCTTTGTGGCATTTTAGCTTAGCCTTGCCCAATCTCCCTGCTAGGTACAGTGGCAGTTTTGAAGATGGAGGCCTATGTTCACAGGTAGGGTACCTGGTCCTGGAGGGAAGAAAGAAGACTTTGTTCCCAAAGAATTGTGTTTGTCTGTTTGACCTACCTGGGGGATCTGACCCCCTGAAGGACTGACACAAGTTGCTTTCCTCTGTTTCACTAAATCAGAAATCTGCCAGGGCAGAAAAACATCTAGGTGAAGGGCAGTCTTTAAAAACATTGAAAGACAAATAAACAGCTGTTTATCTTTGGGACAAATATTATTGTTGGGGAAAAAATAGACATACAGAAAATCTGGGAGAAAAGGTTCCATCTGAAGTGTGTTACTTTGGGGAATAAGGGCTTTGAAAAACTTCTCTGTATAACAGCTAATATAGAAAGCCATGCACATGCCCATGGCAAGGCGTTTATTCAAAAAAGGCCTAAGAAGATCCTAAGCATTCACCACAGTCTGATCAGTAGATTCAACATAGGAAGGAAGTGAAGGCTGAGGCAGAGTTTTAAATAGTATGGCTATGCATTTAGGAAGTGATCCAACGAAGAGCCAATCTACAAAGATTGAGATAGTATTTTATTTTTCCTCTATCTCTATTTTTTCCTGGTTCCAGACACTTAAGGTAATCTCTGTCCAACCATTAGCTGACCACAAACTAAAATAATCAGAGGCCACACACACCAAAAAATAAAGTCTTATAGAAATACGATAAAAAAGTCACTGTCTTAGGCTGGGTTCTCTAGAGAAGCAAAACCAGTAAAGTGTATAAATATATATATATAGAGAGAGAGATTTATATCAAGGAAACAGCTCACACAATTGTAGAGGGTAGAACGTCCCAAGTCTGTTGATCAGGGTAGAGGCCTCTCCCAAGTCACACAGCCAAAGAAGCTGGCAAGCCCAAGATCGGAAGGTTGGAGAGCAGGGCTCCCACTCACAGGCTGTGCACGTAGATAAATCCCAGGTTTGGCAGATAAGCTGACAGCTCAAGTCCCAAGAACTGGTGATGAGATGACAGGAGGCAGCCACAGGATCCAGAGTGGGCAAAAAGCCAGAAAGTCTGCTTATATTCACATGCGGGCCACACCCCCAAGGATACTCCCTTTCATCTGATTGGCTACTCACAGTATGTTCAATCATGGGAATGATTACATTAAAACACTGAGAATCATGGCCCAGCCAATTTGACACACAATCTTAACCATCACAGTCCACCCCTTGTCAAGTTGGCACATGTACACATCTCCTTAAACCATACATAATCTCTGAATGAAGACAATTAGAAAGTCATACTTGCACCTAACATGATACAACTAACATGTGTACAATCAAAAATGCACTAGCCCCATTTACAGCTTATAATTTATAAGTGAAGGAAACAAAACTATTTGATGCACACATACAAAGCAGAAATACTCATAACAATTACAGTCCCCGTTTCTGCAACTGGTCACGTGGCTGTAACTGGTATTTAGAACTACCTTCTTCCACCACCCATTCTGTAGTTCCTTTGCCCTCTGCAAGCACCTTGGCTGGTCGTGGTTCTTTGCCTGGTGGGGTGACCCAAACCTTCATTCCTGAACAGTCTGGGTAATTAGTAGTCATGTTAGAGTTAGGTTGCTGACTAATCACAGGGCATGGTAGTACCAAGAGACGCCCTAAGGAATCTCCTGCATTCCAGACACAGTCTTCTTTACCTCCATTATGTATTATCAATCCGATTTCCTCTTAGTAATCAGGATCAATCACACCAGCCAGTATGGTAACTCCCTTCTTTGCCTGTTGAGCCAGAAGCATAAGGAGCCCAAAGTGGCCAGGTGGCATTCATAACTTCCAGTTCAATGGAATCAGTGATGTGTCTCCAGGTGGGAGCATTCTTCCCTTTGGAACTAAGACCTCTAGGCCTGCAGAGCATAAAGTCGAGGGGACAGGAAGCAAAAATCTTGCAAGTGGGTCACTAGGGGTAATAGTGAGTGGTGCCACTCCCATTTCCACCCCTTGATTCCTGGATCCATGAATCCTGGCAATGGGAGAAACAGCACCATATATTGGACGCTGGTTTAAAGCATATACAGCCTCCTGGAGAACATTGCCCCAACCCTTCAAGGTATTGCCACCTAGCTAGTGCAGTAATTGTGTCTTTAGAAGGGCATTCCATCGTTCTATCAAGCCAGCTGCTTCAGGATGATGGGGAACATGGTAAGACTAGTGAATTCCATGAGCACGGGCCCACTACCCCACTTTACTTGCTGTAAAGTGAGTCCCTTGATCTGAGGCAATGCTGTGTGGGATACTATGACAGTGGATAAGGCATTCTGTAAGTCCACGGATAGTAGTTTTGGCAGAAGCATTGCGTGCAGGGAAGGCAAATCCATATCCAGAGTAAGTGTCTATTCCAGTAAGGACAAAATGCTGCCCTTTCCATGATGGAAGTGGTCCAATGGAATCAACTTGCCATCAGGTTGCTGGTTGATCACCTTGAGGGATGGTGCCATATCAGGGACTCAGTGTTGGCCTCTGCTGCTGGCAGATTAGGCACTCAGCAGAGGCTGTGGCCAAGTCAGCCTTGGTGAGTGGAAATCCATACTGTTCGGCCCATGCATGACCTCCATCCCTGCCACTATGGCCACTTTTTTCATGAGCCCATTGAGCAATGACAGGAGTAGCTGGGGAAAGAAGATGACTGGTTTCCACAGAATGCATCATCCTAAACACTTGGTTGTTAAAATCATCCTCTGCTGAGGTCACCCTTTGGTAAGCATTCACATGAGACACAAATATCTTCACCTCTTAGGCCCATTCTGAGAGGTCTATCCACTACCTTTTCCCCATAAATCCTTGTCTCTGATTTTCCAATCATGTTCCTTCCAAGTCCCTGACCATCCAGCCAAACCATTGGCCACAGCCCATGAATCAGTATATAATTGCACATATGGCTATTTCTCCTTCCAAGCAAAGTGAACAACCAGGTGCACTGTTCGAAGTTCTGCCCATGAGAGGATTTCCCTTCACCACTGTCCTTCAGGGAGGTCCCAGAAGGGGGCAATATGCTGCTGCAGTCCCCTTTCGAGTGGCACCTGCATATCGCACAGAACTATCTGTAAACCAGGCACGAGTTTTCTCTTCCTCAGTCAACTGATCATAAGGAACTCCCCATGAGGCCATACGTGCAGACTGGGAGATGGAAGGTAATGTGAAAGGAGTGGAGACTATGGGCATTTGGGCCACTTCCTCATGTAACTTGTGCCTTCGGGTCCTGCTCGGGCCCCATCTTGAATATATCACTTCCATTTAATGATGGAGTGTTGCTGTGCACGTCCACCTTTATGCTTCTGTGGGTCAGACATCACCCAGTTCATGACAGGCAGCTCAGGCCTCATGGTGAGTTGGTGCCCCATGGTTAAGCATTCAGTCTCTACTAAGGCCCAGTAACAAGCCAAAAGTTGTTTCTCAAAAGGAGAATAGTTATCTGCAGAGGATGGCAGGGCTTTGCTCCAAAATCGTAAGGGTCTGGGCTGTGATTCACCAATAGGGGCCTGCCAAAGACTCCAAACAGCATTTCTATCTGCCACTGACACTTCAAGCACCATTGGATCAGCTGGATCATATGGTCCAAGTGGCAGAGCGGCTTGCACAGCAGCCTGAACCTGTTGCAGAGCCTTCTCTTGTTCTGGTCCCTACTCAAAACTAGCAGCTTTTTGAGTCACTTGATAAATATGCCTGAGTAGCACACCCAAATGAGGAATATGTTGCCTCCAAAATCCGAAGAGGTCCACTAGGCATTGTGCCTCCTTTTTCTTTGTAGGAGCAGCAAGATGCAATAACTTATCCTTCACTTTAGAAGGAATGTCTCGACATGCCCCACACCACTGGACCCCTAGAAATTTCACTGAAGTGGAAGGTGCCTGAATTTTTGTGGGATTAATCTCCCAGCCTTTAGCTTGCAAATGTTTTACCAATAAGTCCAAAGTCATTGACACTTCTTCCTTACTAGGTCCAATCAGCATAATGTCACCAATGTAATGGACCAATGTGACATCTTGTGGAAGGGAAAGGTGATCAAGGTGTCTGTGGACTAAATTACGACATAGGGCTGGACAGTTAATGTAGCCCTGAGGTAGGAAAGTGAAAGTGTATTGTTGACCTTGCAAGCTGAAGTAAACTGCTTCTGGTGGTCTTTTGAAACAGGTATGGAGAAAAAGGCATTAGCCAGATCAATAGCTGCATACCAGGTACAAGGAGATGTATTAATTTGCTCAAGCAGTGAAACTACATCTGGAACAGCAGCAGCAATTGGAGTCACCACCTGGTTAAGTTTTCAATAACCTACTGTCATTCTCCAAGATCCACCTGTTTTTTGCACAGGCCAAATAGGTGAGCTGAATGGGGATGTGGTGGGAATCACCACCTCTGCATCATTCAAGTCCTTGATGGTAGCAGTAATCTCTGCAATCCCTCCAGGAATGCAGTATTGCTTTTTGTTTACTATTTTCCTAGGTAGGGGCAGTTCTAATGGCTTCCACTTGGCTTTTCCTACCATAATAGCCCTTACTCTATTTTTCATGGATCCAATGTGGGGGTTCTGCCAGTTGCTGAGTATATCTATTCCAATTATGCATTCTGGAACTGGGGAAATCACGACAGCATGGGTTCGGGGACCCACTGGACCTACTGTGAGATGGACATAAGCCAAGACTCCATTAATATCCTGACCTCCATATGCCCCCACTCTGACTGGTGGGCCACAATAATGTTTTGGATCTCCTGGAATTAGTGTCCGCTCAGAGCCAGTATCCAGTAATCTCCCAAAATTCTGATTATTTCCCCTTCCCCAATTAACAGTCACTCTCATAAAAGGCTGTAGGTCCCTTTGGGGAAGGCTGGGAGAAAGATTAACAGTAAAAATTTTTAGCAGTGTATTGGAATCCTTCCTCAAGGGGATCCGGCCTCCCCTTCATTGAAGGGGTAGTGGGTCTTTAAACTCTCTCAAATCTGGTAATTGATTGAGAGACCGTGACTCTCTATTCTGGCGATTCAAGTTAGACTGCTGTTCACCTGACTTAGAATTAATCCATTTGTATAAATCAAGTAAATATTTAGTAGATTTCCTATCTATTTCACTCCTAGGGACACCATGACTAAGTAGCCAAGGCCATAAGTCCATACAAGTCAGACTATTCTGATTACTGCTTTGAATCTTCTGTCCATTACTGTAACCATGCCCACCTTGGCTTTGTCGATTGAGTGCAGCCACTTGGCCCCTACTACCACGGGGTCCAATCAGCCCATCATAGTTAGGTGTCTTAAATCAGTTAGGACAGTTACCACTGTCAAATCTGACTTACATAAAATAGCAATCACAGCAGTCTTCAAGGATGCTGGCTCTCCCTTCACAAATTTGTTCCTCAGAGTTGTAGTAAAAGGTGAGTCCTCTGGACACTCCATTTGTGGGTCTGTGGGTCTAACTTGATAAATCCACTCTAGCATGCCAATTTCCCTAAGCTTTCGATACCTTCTGGTACAGTATACCAGAGCAGGTCTGGTACTTCTACTTGATTTAGTGTAGGCCACCTCATAATCCATGCTTCAGCAACCCAACCAAATAAACTATTGGATCCTTTCCTAACTTCTCGAGCTGAAGCATTGGATGAACAATCTGCGCTTAGTGGACCCATATCAATAAACTCAGACTGATCCATCTTTATGTTCCTTGCAACATTGTCCCACACCCTTAATAGCCATTCCCACACATATTTCCCAGGTTTCTGTTTGTACATGTTAGAAAAGTCAAGTACTTCTTTTGGAGTGTAGCGTACCTCCTCCTGGGTCACAGTTTGTATTTCACCTTTTGGGGCTTGCTGGGACTTAAGCCTAGTTATATGTCTGGAAGCCAGAATCAATAGTGTGGAGTTGTTTTGAGAGCATTCAGCATTATCTTGTAAAGCATCTGCCTCAGGCAATGCTCCAGGCAATGACTCAGGCAAAGGCTCTTTAGAGGCAGCTGGCCCTAGGTTAATCTCATTAGACAGCAGTGGAGGGGCTAATGGTTTTTCCGGGCAGGGTGGTTTAACAGACAAACATGAAGTAGTCTCTTCAGATGGAACTGGTTCTGCTGGCAGGAGTGATTCAACAGCATTTACGAGTCTCAGTGTCCTCAGCTTCCTGATTATCTGCCCATATGTCCCCATCTCAGGTCTCAGGATCCCATTTCTTCCCAATCAATGCCCTTACCTTAACTTCAGACACCTCTCGAGGTTTTCAATTGAGCTGGCAGTGTAATTCAGCCACTCTTACAATAAGACTCTGGGTTTTGTTTTCGGCAATTTCAGCTCTGTTAGTACAAGAAATAAGGCTTTCTTTCAAAGCACAAGTGGAAGCCTTAAGGTCATGTATGCGGCACTTGAGCCTTGACTCTGAAGCTCTGAGCTCATCTCTTTCCTTCACCAGTTTGTCTAGTGAAAGTA
>NW_004444226.1:89448-93230 GCF_000243295.1 Trichechus manatus latirostris
GAGTCATCAACGTCTTTAAGACTAACCAGACTTGAGAACCAATTTAGAAAACCCATCTTTACAATTTTGTTTCTCTAGAACCACTCCCGGTACCAAATGTCTTAGGCTGGGTTCTCTAGAGAAGCAAAACCAGTAAAGTGTATAAATATATACACATAGAGAGATTTATATCAAGAAAACAGCTCACGTGATTGTAGAGGGTAGAACACCCTAAGTCTGTGGATCAGGGTAGAGGCCTTTCCCAAGTTACACAGCCAAAGAAGCTGGCAAGCCCAAGATTGGCAGTTTGAAGAGCAAGGTTCCCGCTCACAGGCTGTGCAGATCAACGAATCCCAGATTCGGCAGATAAGTTGACAGCTCAAGTCCCAAGAACTGGAGATGAGATGACAGGAGGCAGTCGCAGGACTGAGAGAGAGCAAAACGCCAGAATCTGCTTATATTCAGATGCGGGCCGCACCCCCAAGGAGACTCCCTTTCATCTGATTGGCTACACACAGTATATTCAATCATGGGAGTGATTACATTAAAACACTGAGAATCATAGCCCAGCCAAGCTGACACACAATCTTAACCATGACAGTCACTAAGTAAACAAATGACTATAAACAACAGGAAGCAACAGCAGTAAACCCTGAGAAGAGTGAAGAATTTTATTTCCTGAGTTTCTATATTATAACATTAAAAACCGTCCTGTTTTTTACCAAAAATAAAAAAAGATATTGTACCTGTATATACTATAGATATATAGGAGACCTGATGATGCAGTAGTTAAGAACAATGGTTGCTAACCAAAAAGTTAGCAGTTCAAATTCACCAGCATCTCCTTGTAAATCCTCTGGTTTAGTTCTACTCTGTCCTATAGGGTCGCTATGAGTTGGAATCAACTTGAAGGCAATGTGTTTGTTTTGTTGTTGTTATGGCACTTTCACAGCGGGGAAAATGAACTAACAGAAACTGCCTCTTAGAAAACACAGTCATGGACTCAATAGATAAAATTCCTTCCAACAACATCAGAATATACATTCTTCTCCAGTGCATGTGGAACATTCTCTAGGATGGATCATATGTGAAGTTGCAAAACACATCTCAATGAATTAAATAAAAAAAAAAAATCATACCAAGTGTCTTTTCCTACCACAGTGGAATGAAACTAGAAATAATAAGATAAGGAAAACTGAAAAGTTCACAAAAAGGTGGTAATTAACCAATACTCTCTTAAACAATGAATGGGAAAAGAAGAAATGACAAAAGAAATTAGAAAATACATTGAGCCAAATGAAAATGAAAATACAACAAACCTATAGACTTCAATGAAAGCAGTGCTTGTAGGAAAATTTATACCTATAAATACCTGCAGCAAAAAGAAGAAAGATCTTAAACGAGTACACTAGATTACACATTGAGAAAGTAGAGGAGAGGTGGGGCCAAGATGGCAGAGTAGTCAGACGGCTTCCTATATCCCTCTTACAACAAAGACCTGGAAAAACAAGTGATTTGATTGTAGATGAATATCTGGAAGCCCTGAACAAGGCAAAGTTGAGGAATCAGACTGAGTGGCAGGGGGAGAGGGAGACAGTTCTGAAGAAGCGAGAAGTGCCAGTCTGGACTCGGCTCCAGCTCTTCAGCTCCGACTAGCTCCGAGGTATGCAGTGAAGCAGGCAAACACTTGCACGGGCATGCTTGGGAGGCAGTTTCCACATCGAGAGAGATCTGGCAGCAGAGATTCTGCTTGGACACGCCGAACCAGTGAAGCCAGCTCCCAAGTGGCTAAAGATAAGTACATGCGTGCAGCCTTTTGCAGTGTTTTTTTAAAAAAAGCCCATTTGGGAAAAACCTCTCTCCCTTTTACCTCTTCTCTCCCCGCTCTGCACTGGTCTGGCTTTCCGAAGTCTGACTCCCCTGGGCCGGAAGTAGATCCCAAAAGGTGCCCTGACCCATTCTCCTGGCCCTGGAGGGGGAACAAATAAGCTACTGGCTCCCATAAGACAGGAACTCAGGGTCGGCACAGCTCCTTTTCTAGGCACAGGCATAAGGGGTTCACAGACTTTGAGTGCCTAGTGAGGACCCATCTCAACAGCGTTAGCCCTCACTACTACAGTACAACAGGGTAAACTTCAGAAGTCTAACTTCAACTCTTTCAGATGTGAAGTGGCAGATTTGTGACCCTCAACACAGCCCTGCCCTTTAAGCAGGCACATTTACCGATCCACGCAAGGGGCTTGAGGACTGGTGGCTTCACCTGTACAACCTAGTCACCTGCTACAGGAGTCCAAGAATAAGTGTTGCCCTAGAGTCTATACAACAAACAGAGTGGAGTGCTCATAGTCCAGCTGCAAAACTCACCTACCAACTCGCCCTAGGGAATAGGGACACGCGTTCCTTTCAGACATTCAGGGGCAGCCATCAGCCCCCTGCCTGGCTCAGCACGTGATCCCCTACCACAGCCAGATACCAGTGCCTATACCAATCATCAATGCCTTTCTAAGACTGTAGGTGAGAGCCTGCATCACGCACTTGGTGACCAACTGTCTGGACACCTGAGCTGAACCCATGTAGGAAAAATTTAATGGACTCCTGTGTGCACATACTTAGTTGCAGAACTAACTACCTGGTGACAGGAATTTAGAGCTCCAAGGGCACCAATAATCAAACTAGCCCACACAAGCAGCCTATTGGCGCATATCAAAACAACACAAATGAAGAAGCTAGGACTCACTAAACACACATAAAATAAAATTATAATAACTTATTGATAGCTCAGAGACAACAGTAAATATCAAATCACATAAAAAGGCAGTCTGTGATGGCTTCAGCAATCTCCCAAAATAAAGAATCAAATTATCTGGAGGAAGACAATCTCTTGGAATTACTAGAGGCAGAATACAAAAGATTAATATAAAGAACTCTTCTAGAAATTAGAAAGAAAATTCTACATAATGTAGTAACTCCCAAAAAACATACAGACAAAGTAGTAGTGGAACTTAAAAAAGCTTTTCAAGAACATAATGACAAATTTAATAGGCTTCAAGAATCCATAAAGAGACAACAATCAGAAATCCAGAAGATTAACAATAAAATTTCAGAATTAGACAACTCAACAGAAAGTCATAGGAGCAGAATTGAGGTAGTAGAAGTTAGACTTAGTGACACTGAAGATAAAACACTTGACACCAACTTATGTGAGGAAAAATCAGATAAAAGAATTAAAAAGAATGAAGAAACTCTAAGAGTTATGTGAGACTCTATCAAGAGAAATAACCTACGAGTGATTGGAGTGCCAGAACGGGGGGATAACAGAAAATACAGAGAATATTGTTGAAGATTTGTTGACAGAAAACTTCCCTGATATCATGAAAGATGAGAAGATATCTATCCAAGATGCTCATTGAACCCCACATAAGGTAGATCCCAAAAGGAAATCACCAAGAAGTATTATAATTGAACTTATCAAAACCAAAAAAAAAAAGAGAGAATTTTAAAAGTGGCTAGGGATAAAAGAAAAGTCATCTACAAAGGAGAGTCAATTAGAATAAGCTCGGACTACTCATCAGAAACCATGCAGGCAAGAAGGCAAGGGGATGACATATATAAAGCCTTGAAGG
This sequence comes from Trichechus manatus latirostris, assembly GCF_000243295.1. Lineage (NCBI taxonomy): Eukaryota > Metazoa > Chordata > Mammalia > Sirenia > Trichechidae > Trichechus > Trichechus manatus. Next base: position 93,051 of record NW_004444226.1, read on the forward strand.
AAAACAACTGCCAGCCTAGAATTATATATTCAGCAAAATTGCCTCTCAAATATGATGGAGAAATTAGGACATTTCCAGATAAACTGAAGTTTAGGGAATTTGAAAAAACCAAACCAAAATTACAAGAAATACTAAAGGGAGTCCTACGGTTAGATAATCAATAACATCCGATAACAACGC
>NW_004444226.1:93330-95872 GCF_000243295.1 Trichechus manatus latirostris
AGGCCATAAAGCAAGCCTTAACAAAATCCAAAATATCGAAATATTACAAAACATCTTTTATGACCATAAAGCCATAAAAGTGGAAATCAACAACACAAAAAGCAAGGAAAAAAAGACAGAACACATGGAAACTGAAAAACATCTTGCTCAAACACTACTGGGTTATAGAAGAAATTAAGGATGAAATAAAGAAATTCATAGAATCAAATGACAATGAAAACACATCCTACCAGAACCTTTGGAACACAGCAAAAGCAGTACTCTGAGGTCAGTTTATAGCCATAAAAGCACACATTTGAAAAGAAGAAAGGACCATAATCAAAACATTAACCCTACAACTGGAACAAGTAGAAAGAGAGCAGGAAAAGAAGCCCACAGGTGCTAGAAGGAAGGAAATAATAAGAACTAGAGAAGAATTAAATGAAATAGAGAACAGAAAGACAAGTGAAAGAGTTAACAAGACCAAAAGCTGGTTCTTTGAAAAGATCAACAAAATTGATAAACCATTGGCCAAACTGACAAAGGAAAAACAGAAGAGGAAGCAGATAACCTGTATAAGAAACGAGATGGGTGATATCACAACAGACTCAACTGAAATTAAAAGAATCATAACAGATTACTGTGAAAAATTGTACTCTAACGAATTTGAAAACCTAGTATATTACAGTATATTCAATCATGGGAGTGATTACATTAAAACACAGAGAATCATGGCCCAGCCAAGTTGACACACCGTCTTACCATCACAATATCTTTAAAAAGTAAAGATATTGAATGAGAAATAGGAAACTGCCGGACAAATCAAGCCTAGGACCTAAAGTTTTCACTGGTGAATTCTACCAATCATTTAAAGAAGAATTAACACTAATCTTTTCAAATTTTTCCTAAAAGGAAAAAGAAAAATGGAACATTAACTCATTCTCTGAGGCCAGCACCACCCTGATACCAATGCCAGACAAATACATAACAAAAAAGAAAACAATACATTTTATGAATATAGATGAAAAAATTCTCAATAAAATACCAACAAACAGAATCTAGCAGCATATAGATAAGATTATAGACCATGACCAAAGGAAATTTACTCCAGTAATTAAGGGTAGTTCGAACTATGAAAATCAATCATTATAATACCCAACATCAGTAAAATGAAAAAGAAAAAAAAGACCATCTCAACTGATGTAGAAAAGACATTTGACAAAATGTACTTTCAAGATAAAGTCATTCAACAATATTAGGAATATAATTTCCACAACCCTATTAAAAAAGTTATGACAAACAGCTAACAGAATATTCACTGATGAAAAACTGAAATCTCTCCTCTGAGATAGCAAAAGAAGGATGCCCACTTTTGCTAATTCTATTCAACATTTCACTGGAAGTTCTTACCATGATGATTAGGCAAGAGAGTGGAATAAAGACATTCAAATTCAAAACAAAAAAGTAAAACTATTTATATTCACAGATGGCATGATCTTATATATAGGGAATCCTACATAATCAAAACGAAAAAAATCACTACAACAAATGAATTCAGCCAAGTTGCAGGATAGAAGATCAACACACAATAATCTGTTACATTTCTATACAGTTGCAATGAACAATCTGAAAAAGAAATTAAGAAAACAACATGTATGGTAGCATGAAAAAGAATAATATACTTAGGAAAAAATTTAACTTTGGAGTGAAAGACAGAATACTAAAGACTAAAAACCCTGTCCGAGAGATATTAAATAAGACCTAAATAAATAAAAAGACATTCCATTTTCACAAATTGAAAGACATATTGTTAAAATGTTAATACCTCCCAAAATGGGGTCCAGGTTCAATGCAGTCCCTATTAAAATTCCAATGACCATTTTTTCAGAAATTCCAAAGTCTTTCTAAAAATTTATATGAAAAGTCGAGAGGATTGCAACAGTCAAAACAATGAGAAAGAACTCACCTTTCTTGATTCAAAATTTAGTACAAAGCAAGTATAATCAAGACGATGTGGTCCTGGCTTAGATACATATATAGATCAATGGAACAAAAATGAAAGTCCAGAAATAAACCGATACGTTTACGGCTAATTGATTTATACAAGGGTACCATGGTCATTTGATGCTGAAACAATAGTCTCTTAAATCAGTAGCACAGGGACAACTGGATATCTGCATGCAAAAGAATGAAGTTGGGCCCAAAGCTCACACCATGTGCAAAAATTAACTCAAATGGATCAAAAACGTAAACACAAACGTTAAAAGTATAAAACTCTTAGAAAAAAAAATAGAGGCAAAGTTCATGAACTTGAATTTGACAGTAGATTTGAAGATATAACAAAAGCATAAAAAATATAAGAAAAAAGGCAAATTGAACAACATTAAAATTTAAAACATTTGTGATTCAAAGGACAATGTTAATAAAGTGAAAATACCACCCATAGAATGGGAGAAAATATTTGGAAATCATATCTGATAAGTTCCACTATCCAGAATACATAAAGAACTCTTACAACTGAACAAAAATAAAAAAATAAATCAAATAAACCCATTTTTTTTTT
>NW_004444226.1:96651-101507 GCF_000243295.1 Trichechus manatus latirostris
TCTAACTCAGGAATCAGGGTTAGGAAGTATATAGATGAAATCTCCCTTCTTCAGTGCAGAACAGCTCCCTCTGTTCCTCTGGTCCATGCAGGCCTCTTCTTGGTCCCCTGAAGACAGGCTCCTCTAGGCTCTGCCATCTGTCACCACTTGCTCTGCTGCTGGGTTCCTTCCAGGCCTGTTGCTGTCGGTTCTGCCTCTGAGCCACTTCTGGGCCTGTCACTGTCTTCAATGTTACAGCCTTTGACTTGTGTTGTAGCTCTTTTAGGAGGTTCCTTGCTCCTCTCTCTGCTTCATTCTTCCTTCTGCTTCTTCCTGTCTCACAAACCTCTGTGGGGCTGGTTGCTTAAATACACAAACTCCATGTCAGTTTCAAGGAATGGCGTTCCCACCATGGCCAAGAACTGACCAATCCCCACTCAGTAGGCCACAGACTCTTCATTTGCATAGTAGACTACAACTGACCTCATTTGCATAGTGTATTGACCAATCCCTGCAAGATGCATATCAATCACAGGGCAGGATGAAGCCCAGGGCCAGGCAGAAAGTATCAAACCATCCTCGTTTACAGCTTACCTAGGATATATCAATCAACCTGGACAAAAGTAACAAACTCTTTGGAGTAGAAAACTAGGGCAAAGATAACTCTTCAGGGTATAGGGGAAAAATCTCTCAAGCTGTTTTTCCAAAGAATGAACGCAAAAGGTCACATAAAGAAACTCATTTCACCACAGTTATCATATGACTGAAGTAGAACGGATGCCTTTGAATTATAGTGTTGGCAAGGAATACTGAATATACCATGGACTGCCAGAAGAACGAAAAAATCCATCTTGGGAGAAATACAGCCAGAATGCTCCTTAAAACCAAGGACAGAGAGACTTTATCTCATGTACTTTGGACATGTTATCAGGAGCGACCAATCCCTGGAGAAGGAAATCATGCTTGTTGAAGTGGAAGGTCAGTGAAAGAGAGGAAAATCCTCAATGTGATGGATTGACTCAGTGACTCCATCAATGGACTCAAACATAGCTACTACTGTGAGGATGGCCCAGGACCAGGAAATGTTTCATTCTGTTGTATAGGGGTTTGCCATGAGTTGGAATTGACTTGAACAATCATACGACCGTGTTATTTCACTCCTAGATATACACAGGAGAATTGAAAACACACATTTACACAAACTTGTACAGGAATGTTCATAGAAATATGATTTATAAGATCTGAGAAGTGAAAACAACCTAAATGTTCATCAACTGATGAATAAACAACCTATGCTATAAATATGCAATAGAATTTTTTTCCTCCATAAAGAAGAATGAAGTACTGATATACGCTGCAACACAGATGAATCTCAAAAACATTTTATAAGTGAAAGAAGCCAGACACAAAACGTTAATATGCTATTTGATTTCATTCACATGAAATATCCAGAATATGTAAATCCAGAGACAAAAAAAAAAAAAAAGATTACTGTGTGCCAGGGTGTAGTGGAGGATAGAATGAGACGTGACTACTTAATGGTTACAAAGTCTCTTCAGGGTGATGAAAATATTTTGGAGCCAGATAGTTGTTATGACTGCACAACAATTTGCATGTACTAAATGTCACTGAAGACTTTAAACTGACTAATTTTATATCATGTGAATTTTACCTCAATTAGAAGAATAGGATGCCTGAGAAAGACTAGTTGACCAAATGCACAGGCATAAGGGAATCTAATCTCATTTTGAGAACAATTTATTTGATAAAATTATCAGTATTTAACAACCTAGAGCTGGAGAGTTGAATCAGGCTTCATATATCCAGAAAATATCCAGATAATGAGATATAATAAAGACTTTTATTCTTAAGTTTCATTATTTTTTAACTAGATTATATTTACTAAATTATAGAAAGCTTCTCTCCCATTAATGACTTGGTGAATTTTGTATTTAAAAGTAGACATTTATTAAGTATAAGGTAACCAAAAAGGCTTCTATGATATTTGATCCATAAAGAAGAAAGTAAAAGCCTAAATAATATGGTACAAAGCTAAACACAGGCTTACCATATGACCTAGCAATCACACTCCTAAGCAATCAACACTCAAATGAATTGAAAACCTATGTCCACATAAACACCAAGACCTGAATGTTTATAGCAGCTTTGTTTATAAATGTCAAAACCCTGAAAAACTAAGGTGTCCTTCAGTAGATAAATGGATAAACAAACCATACTATGGAGTATTATTCAGTGACAAAAATAAATGAGTTATCAGGGAGGCGAGGCAAAGATGGCAGAGTAGTCAGATGCTTCCGGTGGACCCTCTTACAACAAAGACCTGAAAAAACAAGTGATTTGATTATATATGGCAATTTGGGAGCCCTGAACATCAAAGGCAGAGTTGAGGAACCGGACTGAGTGGCAGGGGAGGGAGAGATGGTTCTGAAGCGGTGACGAGTTGCCAGACTTGACCCGGAGAGAGCTTGAGCCCTTCAGGCCAGATCAGTTCAGGGTGGAGCAGTGAGGCAGGCAAGCGGCGATACTCGGGAGGCATGTTTTCTGCACTGGGAGAGACCCAGTGCCAGAGAGTCTACACAGCCACCCAGAATCCGTGAGAAGGAGCTCTCATTGGTGAAAGATATGTACTAGTGTACTGCTTACCTCAAGGATCAAAAACACCCCGCCTTAGGAAAAAACCTCTCTCCCATTTACCTCCCCACTCCCTGCTCTGCACTGGGTCCTGGACTGGCTTAAGAACTGCCAAGTGCCCTGGGCCAGAAATAGACTCTGTCACACACCTGCAGCCAATCTCCCTGCCTTGGAGAGTAAACAAAATTGACAAACGGGAAAAAATAAACTGCTGGCTCCCCTAAGCCAGGAACCCAGGGTAGGCACAGCTCCATTGCCTAGGCACTGGCATAAGAGATCCACGGACTTTAAGTGCCTTTCCCCCTGCATTGACTTGTGTGGGCCCATCTCAACAGCATAGGCCCTCATTACCGCAGTACAACAGGGTGTCTAACTTCAACTGTTTAAGCTGTGAACTGGCAGGTTCTTGACATTCGACACTGCTCAGCCTATTAAGCAGGGTCTTCACCTACCCACATCAGGGTCCTGAGGACGGGTGGCTCCACCCACACCACCTAGCCACCTGCAATAGGGCCCCACGAATAAGAGGTGCCCACCAGTCCTTACAGCCAACAGCATTAGGTGCTCATAGTCCGGCTGCAAAACCCACCCACCTACATGCTCTAGAGAACAGGGATGCATCTTCCTCCTGGACACTTGGTGGCAGCCGTCAGCCTCCTGCCTTGCTCAGTGTGTGTCCCCCTGCTTAAGCCAGAGGCATGTACCTACAACAATCACCCATACCTGTCTAGGACTGTAAGTGAGAGCCTATGCCACACACTTGGTGCCTACCTGGACACCTGAGCTGAATCCATACAGAAGGATGGGCGGACTCCCAAGCTCACATACCTAGTAACAGATCTAACCACCTGGTGACAGGACAGTAGAGTTTCAAAGGTGCCAATAATAAAACTAGCTAATAAGAGCAGCCTATCTGGACATACCAAAACAAAACAAGAAGCTGGGACACAGTAAGCAAACATAAAAAAAATAAATATAATAACTTATTGATGACTCAGAGACAACAGTCAATATCAAATCACATAAAGAGGCAATCCATGATGGTTTCAGGAAGCTCCCAAAATAAGGAATCTAGAAATTTTCCAGAGAAGGAAAATTTCCTGGATTTACCAGAGGCAGAATACAAAAGATTAATATACAGAACTCCTCAAGAAATTAGGAACAAAATTAAGCAAAACGCAGAAGATGCAATAGAGGAAATTAAAAAGATTAGAGAAGATCATAATGACAAATTTAACAGACTGCAAGAATCCATAGAGAAACAGCAATCAGAAATCCAGAAGATTAACAATAAAATTTCAGAATTAGACAACTCAATAGAAAGTCATGGGAGCAGAATTGAGGCAGTAGAAGTTAGAATTAGTGACACTGAAGATAAAGCACTTGACGCCAACTTATTTGAAGAAAAATCAGATAAAAGGATTAAAAAAAATGAAGAAACACTAAGAATTATGTGGGACTCTATCAAGAGGAATAACCTACTAGTGATTGGACTACCAAAATGGGGGGTGGATAACAGAAAATACAGAGAGAATTGTTGAAGATTTGTTGGCAGAAAACTCCCTTGATATCATGAAAGATGAGAAGATGTCTATAAAAGATGTTCATCAAACCCCACATAAGGCAGGTCCCAAGACACATTATAATTAAACTTGCCAAAACCAAAGATAAACAGAGAATTTTAAGAGCAGCTAGAGATAAATGAAAAGTCATCTACAAAGGAGAATCAATAAGAATAATCTCAGACTACTCAGCAGAAACCTGCAGGTGAGAAGATAATGAGATGACATACATAAAACCTTGAAGGAAAAAAACTGCTAGGCAAGAATTATATACCCAGCAAAACTGTCTCCCAAATATGATGGTAGAATTAGGGCATTTCCAGATAAACAGAAGTTTAGGGAATTTGCAAAAACCAAACCAAAATTACAAGAAATACTAAAGGGAGTCCTACAAAATCAGTAACATCAGATAACAACCCAAGACTAGAACACAGGACACAGAAACAAGATATCAACCAAGATAGGGAAGACACAAAAGTGAATCAAAGCTAAATGCTGAAAATAGGGAAACCGATGTCAATATGTAAAAGATGACAACATTAAAACAAAAAACAGGAACTTAAAAATTCTAGACATAGATTTTTCATATGGAGAGGAAGTCAATGCGATATAAAGAAATAAAAGACTGGTATAAACTTAGAAAAATAGGGGTAAATATTAAGG
>NW_004444226.1:104928-106350 GCF_000243295.1 Trichechus manatus latirostris
TGGGAGCTCCTAAAAATCAAACACTTATGCTCATCAGAAGACTTCACCAAAAGAGTCAAAAGACAACCTACAGACTGGGAAAAGAATTTTGGCTATGACAAATCTGATCAGAGTCCAATCTCTAAAATCTACAAGATTCTACCAAACGTCAGCAACAAAAAGACAAATAACCCAATTAAAAAATGGCAAAGGTTATGAACAGTCACTTCACCAAAGAAGACATTCAGGTGCTAACAGACATGAAGAAATGCTCAAGATCATTAGCCATTAGAGAAATGCAAATGAAAACTACAATGAGATACCATCTCACCCCAACATGTCTAGCATTAATCCAAAAAGCACAAAATAATAAATACTGGAGAGGTTGTGGAGAGACTGGAACACTTACACACTTCTGGTGGCAATGTAACATAGTACAACCACTTTGGAAATCAATTTGGCACTTCCTTAAAAATATAGAAATAGAAATACCATATGATCCAGCAATCACTCTCCTGGAAATATATCCTAGAGAATTAAGAGCCTTCACATGAGTAGATATATGCACACCCATGTTCACTGCAGCACTGTTCACGATAGCAAAAAGATGGAAACTTCCTAGGTGCCCACTGATGGTCAAATGGATAAACAAATAATGGTATATTCACACAATGGAATACAGTGCAATGATAAAGAACAATGATGCATCCATGAAGCATCTCAACATGGATGAATCTGGAAGGCATTACACTTAGTAAATTTAGTGGTCTCAGAAGGAGAAATATTGTATAAGACCACTATTATAAGAACTCAAGAAAACGTGTACACAGAAGAAAAATTCTTTGATGGTTATGAGGGTGGGGTTGGGAGGGTGAGGGTTATTCACTAACTAGATATTAGACAAGAATTATCTTAGGTGAAGAGAGGGACAGCACACACTATAGGGGAAGTCAGCACAACTGGACTAAACCAAAGCCAAGAAGTTTCCTGAATACAATCAAACACTTTAAGGGACAGAGCAGGAGGGGTGGGGGTCTGAGTACCCTGCTTTCAGGGGGGTTCTTAAAAAAAGCTAGCAAGCAGCCATCTAAGATGTATCAATTGGTCCCAACCACTTGGAATAAAGGAGAATGAAGAACACCAAAGACACAAGGAAATATTAGCCCAAGAGACAGAAAGGGCCACATAAACCAGAGACTTCATCATGTTGAGACCAGAAGAAATAGACGGTGCCTGGCTATCACCAATGACCGCCCTGACAGGGAACACAATAGAGAGCCCCTGATGGAGCAGGAGAAAGGTGAGGTGCAGAAGTCAAATTCTAGTAAAAAGACCAGACTTAATGGTCTGACTGAGACTGGAGGAACCCTGGAAAGCTGGCCCCTGGACTCTGAATCCAAAACTAAAACAATTCCTGAGGACTACTCTTCAGACAAAGATTGG
>NW_004444226.1:107182-110474 GCF_000243295.1 Trichechus manatus latirostris
ACTTAACAAAAGATATTTTTAAATCTTGTATTTCCACAATTCCTGTTCATTTAAAAACTTAAAATATAATCATATTATCATATTATTCTTATATGTAGCTGTTTATCTCTTTATAATCTGTATCTACATATGATTCATGTTTTATATTCTCATTTAAAAATAAACATTTTGTATTACATGAAATAAAATTGTGTCTTTCATATTGTTCAGTATAGAAAATAATTTATGATACCTTAGACATCCTTATATGAACATACTTATATGATAATTATAGATATTTATTTTATCTAATTTTCTTAAAATATCTGATTTTTAATATATGACTAAAATTTTCACAGTATTTAATTAAATGAAAAATTGTGCAACATTTAGAGATATATCCATTTCTAAAGTATATACAGGCAAGCAGCTCTGATAAGGTGTCTGATTCATAAATTGTGGAGAGAGCTGGACAAATAGATTCTTATTTTGCATCATCCGATTGTGTTGCATATAAAACTATGGTAAGTTACAACTGTGACAACAGAAAATTTGGTAATTGGCATTACAGTATGTGTATCACTTAGTAAATTGCACAAAAAAGAGTAATTATTTACTGAATCAAGTATGGAGCACAGATGTTGGAAAAATAGCCAAAATATCTTAGACTGTATTCTAAGGTTTTCCTTAGATCAGTATTTCCTTAAATTTATCCAAAAATCATGGAACTTTAAAATATTTCTCTTCTAATGGAAGTATTGTGTTTAATAAATGTCAATTCTAACATTATACTAGTTTAGTATCCAGAATCAAAAACAGATAGTTCATAGGAGTTGTCCAATTTCATATTTTCATAGATCCTTATATTGGTAAGAGGTCCTGTTGGTGCAGTGGTTACGAGCTACGGCTGCTAACCAAAAGGCTGGCAGTTCGAATCCACAGCCGCTCCTTTGAAACCCCATTGTGCAGTTCTACTGTGTCCTTTATGGTTGTATGAGTTGGAATCACTCCATGGCAATGGGTATTATTCTTTTTTTTTATATTGGTAGTGCCTGAATTATATTAACTTGATTGAAACAAAATACCTTTTTACCCACATGAAGGTAGGGTCTCGCTTATTATGATTTGCAGAGCATCACACAGACCATGCCAAAGGGATGATCCCATGACAAAGTGAAGTGAACAAGAAATGTTAATTGGGTCTCTGCTGGTTACAGACAAAAAGACTTTACCAGTTCTCCCACTTCCGGGTGGGAATTAAATTGTTTAACATTTGAGACTATTGTTGGGGGACCCAGATTAAAAAACAAAACAAAACAACAACAGCAAATTCTGTCAGGATCCCACGAGCACAGTTTAATAAGAGTTTAATATTATCATAGCTACTGCCCTCCAGTTGAGCTGAGGTAGAGCTAGGGATCACACCCTTTCCTTACCAGTTGCCAGCGGGTAGAGTCCAACTCATAGCGACCCTCTAGGACAGAGTAGAACTGCCCTATACGGTTTCCAAGGAGCAGCTGGTGGATTCGAACTGTCCCACCTTTTTGTTAGCAGCCTAAGCTCTTAACCACTGTGCCACCAGGGCTCTGAGCTGGGGATGCACGAAGTCTTACATTTGCCCTCTCAAGCTATATGAAAATGGGAACAAAACTGAAAATACAGTTCCCACTTTTCTAGTGCTGTTATGTAAAAGGGAAGCTTCTAAGATGTCACTATCCTCTGCACAAGTATATAATAGAGCATCTTTAATTTTTCCCAAATAATAGAGTTTACTGAGAAACAGAGAGGTCAGAAAAATTACACGACTATTGTGTGTCATAAATCAACTTGGATGAGGTTAGCTCATAGAAAATGATAACCGACAGTATCAATAATCCTGTTATAATAATTTACTTTTGAGGACCTTGCTTCCCTGTATATAAAATTTCTTTTATTCCAATTGAACAAATATAACTGACAACAGATTATGTGCCAGTACACATTGCTACAGAAAAAAATAGGGGGTAGAGGTTAACATATGGCCTGGGTCTTGAAGTAACACAAAAATGAGAAAGAAATGTAAATGAGTTTTGAGATATATAAAGGTTCATGCAGAGGTCCTCTATCAGCCAACGCAGCGCGGATCCACCATCTTGGACTCCTATCAGAGACCAGCAAATAGGGGGTATGAGAAAGCAGCTTCACGGAGGTTCCAGCAGGAGACAGAACAACCAGTAATTGGTGATATACACTTACCCACCCCCACTCAGCTTCCTCTGCTTCCTGCAGCCACAGTCTCTTGGCTGGGAAGCGTTGGCTGCTTGGATTCCATCTGCCCACACTGGCTGACTCCCTGAGTGCCATTTGTTGGCTGCTGGTGTTGCTTTTTTCCACTTCTTTTGATTTCTTCCTTACCTCTCACCACCTACTCCTCCTTTCACTCAAATACCTGGCTCCGTGCGCCATCTTTGCTTCTTCCTAAGGGGCTGCAGAGCTCTGTTTGAGTGTGGAACTGCTTCCTGGTCTGCGCTGCTGCGCTGGTGGGATCCTGGGACATTTTTTGTTTGTTTCCTTTAAATTGATTGTTTGTTTTCTTTTTCTTTTCTCAAGTTGGGATCCCATTCTGGCTGGGCAGTGCTACATGGCTTGGGACCTACCCCCTCAGCTTGCGCAGATGTGCAGAGGGATCCTTGAGGGCATTTCTTTTTTCAGGTTTTTTTTTTTCCTGTTTTGGGGGGATTTTCTTCTTTTTTTAAATTTGTTTTGTTTTCTTTTCCCTCTTTTTATCTTTCTTCATTACTCATTTTCTCGTCTGTCTATACCTTCCTTCTCTTCCTGTCCCCTGAACAAGTGGCATTGAATACCCCTAAGCCTTCTAGCCAGGCTGCACTGCTACACCCGGGAACAACTTCCCCAAACCTTGTAGCCTCACCAGTAGGATCCTGGGAGCTTTGTGTTTTTTTATCTTTCTAATTTTTGTTTATTCATTCTTTTATTTTCTTTTTTCTTCTTCTTCCCCTTTTTGTTTTTCTCCACTTAATAGTCTCTCATCTCTCCCCTCCAATGGCTAGCTCCCCTAGCACTCTTTTTTGTTTGTTTGTATATTTTTTTCTCCTGTTCTTCTCTCCTCTCTCCCATAACCATCTTAGCTCCACTCATCACAATCTCCCCTATCCATCCTGCCTACCTGCACCATGCACTTAACATCACACCACCAAGCAATACAGGCACGACCTACTGGAACCTGTCCTGCACTGATTGCCGACCAGCCCAGGTGGCTGTAGTAAGTGCCACAAACAACCCTTCCAAACAACTCTTCTTCAGCTAAACCTGC
>NW_004444226.1:111354-113353 GCF_000243295.1 Trichechus manatus latirostris
GGAGAAACAATAAGACTAAGCTCAGATTATTTGGCAGAAACCATGCAGGCAAGAAGGCAATGGGATGACATAGATAAAACCTTGAAAGAAAAAAATTGCCAGCCAAGAATAATATAGCCTGCAAAAGTCTCGTTGAAACATGATGGTGAAATTAGGACATTTCCAGATAAACAGAAATTAAAGGAATATGTAAAAACCAAGCCAAACTTACAAAAATTATTAAAGGGAGACCTTCGATCTGAGAACAAACAACTTCAGCTCACAGGCTGAATCTAGGAAGCAGGATCATACTAGCCACGTACCAATCTAGGAAGTGAACTCTCGAGGAGTATCTAAAACCAAAAGAAACACAACAGGGAATCAGAGCAGTTAATCTGTAAGTGACAACAACACCAGAACAATAAAAGAGGGGATAAATGATGTAGGTATAGAACCTTCTAATGGAAGGAAGGCAAGGCAATACCAAGTAATAATAGACTGCTTCAAACTTAGAAAGATAAGGGTCAATTTCACGGTAACCACAAAGAAAGTTAACAAACAAAATTAAAGAGAAAAACATAAGTCTCAGTAAAAACAAAGGCTACGAAACAAAAGAAATAAAAAAAAATCCACACAAATAAGGAATCTAGCACAGAAGAGTAAGAAGAACAAATAAAACGTCAACATCACAAAAAAAAAGCACTACAAAATGACAGCAATAAACTCGTATCTATCAATAATTACACTGAAGGTAAATGCACTCAATGCACCCATAAAGATACAGAGAGTGATAGAAGGGATAAAAAAACAGGATCCATCAATATGCTGTCTACAAGAGACACACATTGGAAACAAAGACATGAATTTATTCCCCTAAAAAAAAAACATAAAATACTTAGAAATAAATCTAACCAGGGATGTAATAGACCTATACAAAGAAAACTACAAAACACTACTGCAAGAAACCCAAGGGGATATACATAAATGGAAAAACATACCATGCTCATGGATAGGTGGACTCAACATTGTGAAAATGACAATTCTACCCAACACAATTTACAAGTACAATGCAATCCCAATCCAAATACCAACAACATTCTTCAAAGAGATGGAAAAACTATTAACTTCACATGGAAAGGGAAGAATCCCCGAATAAGTAAAGCACTACCGAAGAAGAAGAATAAAGTAGGAGGACTCACACTACCTGACTTCAGAACCTACTATACAGCTACGGTAGTCAAAACAGCCTGGTAGTGGTACAACGACAGATACTTTGACCAATGGAACAGAATTGAGTACCCAGACGTAAATCCATCCACCTACAGTCACCTGATCTTCAACAAGGGCCCAAAGTCCATCACATGGGGAAAAGACAGTCTTTTTAACCAATGGTGCTGGCAAAACTAGATATACAACTGAAAAAAAATGAAACAGGACCCATACCTCATGACATATACAAAAACTAATTCAAAATGGATCAAAGACCTAAATATAAAGCCAAAAACTATAAAGTTCATAGAAGAAAAAATAAGATTAACACTAGAGACCCTAATACACGGCATTATCAGGATACAAACCATAACCATCAACACACAAATCCCAGGAGATAAGCTAGATAACTGGATCTTCTAAAAATCAAACACCTATCCTCTTCAAAAGACTTCAGCAAAAGAGGAAAAAGAGAACCTACAGACTGGGAAAAAATTTTTGCACCGTACAAGTCAGACAAAGGTCTAATCTCCATAATCTACAAGAAAACCCAACACCTGTACAACAAAAAGACAAATAATCCTATTAAAAAATAGGCAAAGGCAATGAACAGACACTTCACCAAAGAAGACATTCAAGCAGCCAACAGACACATGAGGAAATGCTGTCGATCACTAGCCATCAGATAAATGCAAATTAAAACCATAATGAGATACCATCTCACCCCAGCATTACTGGCACGAATCAAAAACACTAGAAATAACAAATGTTGGAGGGGTTGCTGGGAGATCAGAGCTCTTATGCAGTGCTG
>NW_004444226.1:114806-118836 GCF_000243295.1 Trichechus manatus latirostris
TGTCATAATACAATATGTGTAATACTGTTTAATGAGAAACTATTTGTTTTGTAAACCTTCACCTGAAGTACAATAAAAAAAAGAAAGAAAAGAATAGAAATAATTTAAACTGATTAAATCAATCTGTCAGAGCTATAGATAATAATTAAAGGGTTGGAGGACCAATGTGGATACTGAATCAAGAAATAACAGGTGACCAGAGAGTGGGACTTCACCATGCATCCTCACCCCATGCCCTTTCCAGATCAGCAGTCTTCTTGAGGCAGATTTAGGTGGTGAACTTGGGCAGAGAGCCCAGGACTTGAGCAACACAAACAGCACAATAGGCATGAGTCCTTGTTCAGAGTGGCTCTGGTAACATAATGCATGCAATAGTTCCTGTGAGTCTCTGGAAAGAAGGATGCAACTGGCACTGCAAGGGAGAGAGAGCAGAGCATGTGGCTGAGACATCTGATTGGACAAGACTGGGGCAGAGTAATCTGGTGAGCATAATACAAGCAGGAGCTCTTGTGAGGATTGGAAAAGAACAACTTGGCTTGCTCACTGAAGGGTGCAATACATGGGAGAGAGACAAAGAGGCCACAACACAGGGCAAGACACCTGAGCAGGTGGATCATAGACAGAGGGGCTCGGTGAGCACAACCCAGCCAGGAATTTCCCATGAAAGCAACACACTGGGAAAAGCACAGTCTCCAGAATATTAACAGGCAAGCCTGGACAGAGAGGCATGGGAGGTGCAACACAGGCCAACACAACTGAGCAATCGTTTCCGGGACAGAGAAGTCCAGTGAGTTTAATTCAGGCAGAAGTTCCTTTGAGTCCAGGAGAAAACCAGCATAGTGGGGTGCAGATTAGTCTGTGGTACATGATCAGTTGGGTCAGGGACAGGGTAGCACAGAGGAAACAGTGTGGGCACCGGACACCTGAATGATCACACCTGAAACAGAATTCTCATGACTACTGGGAAAGAGCAGCATGGTTGATGCAAGGCAGGCTGTGGTGAATATGCAGTCAGGCATTGGACAGAGTGGAGCAAGGGGGACAAGAGGATGGGAGAAGTGAGGAATTGTGTGAGATGAAACACCTTAGCAGAAAGACATGGGATACAGTGCCTTGGCAAGCATAGAATGAACTGGAATTCCCGTGAGTCCAGGGAAGAAGCAACAGTGCAGACTAGAGTTCATGAACAGTGAGGACAAGTGGTGAATCGGCACTAGCTGCCATTTGCAGTGTGGGACTGTAAGACTAATATAACCTCACTGACGCTCCTGGTAGAGGAATCTATAGTACTTCTGTGAAAGCTGTAGCCCCTTTGTGGGTGGGTCTAGTGAAAGAGTCATGGCTGGTGCTCATAGGGAAGGATATCTGTTGTGAGCAATCAGAGAAAGGCAGTAATGTCAAATGAAGGGAAGGTGCTGTAGGGACATATCCAGCATCTCTGGGGGAGAGAATCTGGTGCCAGAGTAATACAGTACCTAATATCTGGGGGAAGAGGTGACCAGAGAAATTGCTAGAAGCCATGCAGTTTGGTGTTTAAGTGACATGGCCGAGCTCCCACTAAGGGAAACTAGAGGTCAAAGAGTGATGGCAGGCACCCCTAGGCGGGGAGATCAGTAGGGAAAGGACAACAAAAAATACCCCTAGATGGGGAGTCAATAGTAAACAACAATCTTCAATATTTTTAAATAATAGTAACCACAATAATAAAGAGGAAGAAAAGTAAACCCTAGAGAAGGTGAAGAATCTAATCTCAAGAGTTACCACAGTAAGACATAGAAATAAAAAAAAAGAAATACTGGAGTCGAAAAGTATAATAAGAGAAGTGAATAATTCTCTAGAATAGCTCAGCAGCAGATTTGAATTATGAATTGGCAGAAGAAAAAATTACTGAACTCAAGCACAGGGCTTTTCAGATTATTCTGTCTGAGGAGTAGAACCAAAAAAGAGTAAAGAAAAATAAAGTCTAAAGGATCTGTGGGACACCATCAAACACAGTAATATTTGCTTTATGGGGTTCCCAGCAAGAAACGAGAGAGAGAAAGGGATAGATTTTTTTTTTTTTTAATAAATGATGGTTGGAAACTTCCCAAATATGATAAAAGATGGGAAATTACACACCCAAGAAGCTCAGTGAATTGCAAGTAGATTAAATCCAAAAAGAGTCACACTAACACATATTGTAATCAAACTCTTGAAAACAAAGGACAAAGTTGAAATACTGAGAACAGCATGAGAGAAGCAATGTATCACATGCAAGGGATCCTCAGTAAGATTAAGTGCCTATTTCTCTTCTTAAACCATGCAGGAAAGAAGGCAATGGGACAACATAATTAAAGTGCTGAAAGAAAAGAACTGTCAGACATGAATACTATATCCAGCAAAGTGTCATTCAAAAATGAGGGTAAAATTAAGATATTCCTGGATCAACAAAAGATGAGAGTCTATGCCACCAGTATTCAAATACCAGCAGGGTCACTCATGGAGGACAGGTGTCAGCTGAGCTTCAGAATTAGCCATTGAAAACCTTATGAATAGTAGCAGAACACTGTCTGATATAGTGCCAAAGGATGAGCCCCTCAGGTTGGAAGGCACTCAATGTATGACTGGGAAAGAGCTGCCTCCTCAAAATAGAGTCAAGTTTAATGATGTTGAAGGAGTCAAGCTTTCTGGACTTTCATTTGCTTATGTGGCACGACTCAAAATGAGAAGAAACAGCTGCAAACATCTATTAGTAATCGGAACCTGGAAAGTCCCAAGTATGAATCTAGGAAAATTGGAAATTGTCAAAATGAAATGGAATGCATAAACATCTATATCCTAGGCATTAGTGAGCTGAAATCGACTGGTATTGGTCATTTTGAATCAGACAATCATATGGTCTACTGTGCTGGGAATGACAACTTGAAGAGGAATGGCGTTGCAATCATAGCCAAAAAAAAAAAAAAAAAAAATCACTATCTAGCCTGAAGTACAATGCTGTCAGTTATAGGATAGTATCCATATGCTTACAAGGAAGACGAGTTAACACGACTATTATTCAAATTAACTCACCAACCACTAAGGCCACAGATGAAGAAATTGAAGATTTTTACCAACGTCTGTAGTCCGAAATTGACTGAACATGCAATCAAGATGCACTGATAATTACTGCAGATTGGAATGTGAAAGTTAGAAACAAAGAAGGAACGGTAGTTGGAAAATATGGCCTTGGTGATAGAAATGATGCCAGAGATCACATGGTTGAATTCTGCAAGATCAATGACGTTTTCATTGCAAATATCTTTTTTCACCAACCTAAATTATATCTATACATATAGACCTCACAGATGGAATATAAAATAAACTACATCTGCAGAAAAAGACATTGGAAGAGCTCAATATCAACAATCAAAACAAGGCCAGGAGCCAACTGAGAATCAGACCATCAATTACTTGTATTCAAGTTCAAGTTGAAACTGAAGAAAATTAGAACACGTCCACGAGAGCCAAAGTACGACTTTGAGTATATCCCGCCTGAATTTAGAAACAGTCTTAATAGATTTGAAGCGTTGAAGACTAACGACTGAAGACTGGACAAGTTGTGAAATGACATCAAAGACATCAACATAATTAAGGGCATATATACAAAACCAACAGCCAATTTATTCTCAGCAGAGAGAGATTAAAAACATTCCTCTTGAGAACAGGAACAAGACAAGGGATGCGTATTATCACTACTCTTGTTTAATATTGTATGAGACCTCTATTGTAAAAACCCATGAAAAAGATTACACTTAAAAAGTAACAATCTTTGTTGGTTACCAGGGATGGGAGGGGTGGGGGGGAAATACTAAATAGGCAATAGATAAGTGGTATCTTCGGTACAGGGTGAGACAGTACACAATACTGGGGAAGCCAGCACAACTTGTACAAGAAAAGGTCATGGACGCTCTACAGACACATCCAAACTCCCTGAGGGACTGAATTGCTGGGCTGAGGGTTGTGAGGACCATGGTCTCGGGGAACATCTAGCTCATTTGGCATAACACAG
>NW_004444226.1:119529-124292 GCF_000243295.1 Trichechus manatus latirostris
AAAAAAAAAAAGGTCGAGAAGGGAGAGGGTTGACGTGTCGGGGGTTGTTAACCAATGTCATAAAAAAATATGTGTACTACTGTTTCATGAGAAAATATTTGTTCTGTAAACCGTCACCTGAAGTACTATTAAAAAAAAATTTGTTCTACTATTAAAAGTTTGCTACATTTTATAATTTCTGGAGTAATTTATGTGGAGTAAGATTAAATTATTACTTTTTAAATTAAGAAAAAATTGCCCACAAATTATCTCTTGATTTTTAATTTCTGTAGTTTTTAAAAGCATTATTGAATTTGTATGTATATGCACATATATATGTGTGTGTATATGTATATATATAAAACAATATACTACACGTTTTTAAATTGTACAACTTGATAAGTTTTGACATGTGTAAACATATATGAAATTATCACCTTAATAAATATAATGAAAATATTAATAAACTGTAAAAGTTACCTCCTGGCATTTGTCATCCTTTCTGCTATGTCTTCCTCTCCCCACAGCTATAGAGTAGTTTGCAGTTTCTAGAACTTTATATAAATGGAATCATACAATATGAACCCTATTGTGACTAAATTTTTTTTCCCCTTCGCTCAATTAATTTGAGATTTATCCATTTTGTTGGGCCTGTATCAAAAGTTCATTATTTTAATTGATGAGAAGTATTCCATTTGCAAGAAACAGTTATTCAAACACAACATGTGGATTCTGTGTGGCTTATACAGTCGCTATGAGTTGATTCAAGTGGATCGCACACAGGAACAACAACAAAATTGGAAAACGTGTGCCAGAGTTGTATTCTTTCACAATACTTACAGCTTTTAGAATAGATTATACCTCATCATGAAGAAACAAAAATCCTCACAATTGGACCAGTCAGCGACATCATTGTATATATATATATACACATATACATACACACACACATACATATATATACATACATGTAAAATATTAGACCCTTATCAGATATGTAGTTTTCAATTATTTTCTCCCAAACTGTAGGCTGTCTTTTCACTTTTTTCGAAGAACTCCTGTGATGAACAAAAATATTTATATGTACATGGAGAAAACTTCTACAACTTAACAAAAATACAAACAGCCTAATCAAAAATGGGCAAAGAACTTGAACACAGATTTCACTAAAGAAGATATACATGTGGACAACGAGCATATGAAAAGATGCCCAAAGTCATTAGCCATTAGAGAGATGTAAATCAAAACCACAATAAATATGTCCCCACATCTATTAAAAAAGGAAAGGAAAACAATAGTTGTTGGTGATGTAGAAACATGGAACACTCATCCACTGCTGGTAAGAATGTAAAATGTTACAGCCACTGTGGAAAACAGTTTGGCAGTTCCTTAAAGAACTGAATGTACATCTACCATAAGACCCAGCAATCCCAATCCTAGGTATATACCTAGTGAGAATGAAGGCTAGAACACAAAGAGAAATATGTACGTCAATGATCATTGCAGCACTTTTCACAACAGCAAACAACCAAAATGTTCAACAAATTAGTGGATTAATAAAATGTGGTATATACACACAATGAAATATTAATAATTAATAAAGAAAAATAAAATCACGATGCATGCCACAACACCGTTAAATCTTGAAAATGTCAATCATAAAAGGACAAATAGAGATGGGGCCAAGAGGACGAAATAGACACTTCCTGAGGTCCCTCTTACAACAAAGACCAAAAAAAAAAAAGAAAAGAGTCAATTATATATGACAATCTAGGAGCCCTGAATATCAAAGGTAAAGTTGATGAATCGGATTGAGTGGCAGGGGGAGGGAGATCGAGGAGTTGCCAAACATGACCCGGTAGGAACCAGTACCCTGCAGGCTGGATCAGCTGGTGCGTGCAGTGAGACAGGCAGTGGCACTCGGGAAGCGTTTTCCATATCGGGAGAGACTGAGTGATGGAGAGTCTACTCAAGCCTCCAGAACCAGTGAAAAGGGGCACTTAGTTGGCAAAAGATAAGCACGTTCATCTACCCTACTAGGTCAATCAGAAGACACCCTCTTTGGGAAGAACCTCTCACCCATTTACATGCTCCCTCTCTGCTCTCCACTGGGTCCTAGGCTGGCTTCAACGATAGCCATGTCCACTGGGCCAGAAGTACGACCTGTCGTGCACCCTGAGCCGAATGGCTTTGGAGAGGGAACAAATTAACAAACGTAAAAAAGAATCTACCAGCACCCCTAAGACGGGAACTCAGGGCAGGCATAGCCTCTTTGCCTAGGCACAGGCATAAAGAGTCAATGGAGTTTGAGTGCCTTTCACCGCTGCATAGACCTGTGTGGCCCCATTTCAACAGCATAGGCCCTCATTAGCAGTGTACAACAAGGTATATAACTGAAGCTTACTTTCAACTATATCAGCTATAAGATGAAGTTGCAGATTCATGATATTTGACACAGCCTTGCCCATTAAGCAGGGTCCTCACATACCCACATCAGGGGCCTGAGGACTGGTGGCTCTACCCACACCACCTAGTCACCCATGACAGCGGTCCAAGAATAAGTGGTGCCTCCCAGGCCTTACAGCCAACAGCATTGGGTACCCATAGTTTGGCTGCAAAACATACCCACCTACACGCTCTAGGGAACAGGGACATGCTTTCCTCACAAACAGGGGCAGCCGTCATCCCCCTGCCTTGGTTAGCCCGTGATCCCCTACTACAGCCAGATACCTGTGCCTAGTCCAATCACCCCTGCCTGTCTAGGACTGTAGGTGAGATCCTGCACTACCTGGACACCTGAACTGAATCCATACAAGAAAAATAAATAGATTCCTGGGCTCACATACCTAGTAACAGCACTAACCACCTGGTGACAGGATGTGAGAGTTTCAAAGACACCAATAATCAAACTAGCTCACATGACCAGCCTATTTGGGCATATCAAAACAAGAAGCTAGGACACAGTAAGTAAACATAAAATAAATATAATAATAACTTATTGATGGCACTGAGACAACAGTCAATATCAAATCACATAAAGATGCAGACCATGATGGCTCCAGCAAGCTCCAAAAACAAAGAATCAAGAAACCTTCTGGAGGAACAGAATTTCTTGGAATTACTGGACATAGAACACAAAATATTAATACACAGATCTCTTCAAGATATCATGAAGGAGACCAGGCAAAAAACAGAACAAGCCAAGGAACACACAGACGAAGCAATAAAGGAACTTAAGAAAGATGTAGAAGAGCATAAGGACAAATTAACAGGCTACAAGAATCCATAGAGAGAAAGCAAACAAAAATCCAAAAGATTAACAATACAATATGAGAATTAAACAACTCGACAGAAAGTCATAGGAGCAGAATTGAGGCAATGGAAGTCAGAATTAGTGAGATGGAAGATAAAGCACTTGACAACAAATTATTTGAGGAAAAATCAGATAAAATAATTAAAAAAAAAAAAAAAGAAACTCTAAGAATTATGTGGGACTCTATCAGAAGGAATAACTTACCAGTGATTGGACTACCAGAATGGGGTGGTGGTGGAGGAGATAACAGAAAATACAGAGAGAATTGTTGAAGATTAGTTGGCAGAAAACTTCCCTGATATCGTGGAAGATGAGAAGATATCTATCCAAGAAGCTGATTGAACCTCACACAAGGTAGACCCAAAAAGAAAGTCAGCAAGCTATATTATAATGAAAAATGCCAAAACCAAAGATAAAGAGAAAATTTTAAGAGGAGCTAGGGATAAACAAAAAGTCATCTACAAAAGAGAGTTAATAAGAATAAGCTTAAGAGTTCCGGCAAAATGGCAATCTAGGCAGAAGCACGACGCCGTCCCTCCACAACAAAGATCCGAAAAACTAAGCCAAACAGAGAATACAACAAACCGGAAACCCTAAAACATCAAATGAAGAGATAAAGAACTCAGCCAAGCACCAAATGGACTGAGAAAACTGACAGAAAACGGAGAGCGAGGAGAGACTCATGCAGAAGTCCCCATCAGCTAACGCAGCACAGATCCACCATCTTGGACTCCTATCGGAGACAAGCAAATGAGGGTACGAGAAAGTAGCCTCATGGAGCATCCAGCGGGAGACAAAACAACCAGTAATTTGCGGTGTGCGCTTTCCCACCCCCCACCCTTCTTCACCGACACTCAGCCTCCTCTGCTTCCTACGGACACAGGGACACAGTCCCTTGTCCAGAAACACCAGCGCGCACTGGCTGGTTCTCTGAGTGCCATTTGTTGGCTGCTGGTATTGCTTTTTTTTTTTCCTGCTTCTTTGGATTTCTTGCTTGCCTCTCGCCACCTCCCCCTCCTTTCGCTCAAGTGCCTGGCTCTGTGTGCCATCTTTGCTTCTTCCTGAGGGGCTGTGGAGTTCCATTCGAGTGTGGAGCTGCTTCCTGGTCTGGGCTACCGCGCTGGTGGGATCCCGGGGCTTTTGTTTGTTTGTTCCTCTGCTTCCCACAGCCACAGTCTCTTGACAGGGAAGTGCCGGCTGCTTAGATTCCACAAACCCAAGCGGGCGGCTCTCTGGGTGCCATTTATTGGCTGCTAGTGTTGCTTTTCTTTTCTGCTTCTTTTGATTTCTCACATGCCTCTTGCCACCTCCCCCTCCTTTCACTCGAGTGCCTGGCTCCATACACCAGCTTTGCTTCTTCCTGATGGGCTCCAAAGTGCCGGCAATTTGTGATACACGCTTTCCCACTCTCTACCCTTCTTCACCCACACTCGGCCTCCTCTGCTTCCCACGGACAAAGTCTCTTGTCCAG
>NW_004444226.1:130009-149571 GCF_000243295.1 Trichechus manatus latirostris
ATAACTGGGATCTTCTAAAAATCAAACAACTATGCTCTTCAAAAGACTTCATCAAAAGAGTAAAAACAGAACCACCAACAGTGCATAAGTGTTCCAGTCTCTCCACAACCTCTCCAGCGTTTGTTATTTTGTGTTTTTTGGATTAAGGCTAGCCTTGTTGGGGTGAGATGAAGTACTGGAAGTCAGACAAACAGGAGCCAGCTGCAGATCCAGTGCAAGCAAAGGCCCACAAGACTTGACAGAAAGTCCACCTATATTGGATGCAGGCCACACTCCAAGGGAAACTCCCTTTCAGCTGACTGGCTACTCACAGCATATCCCATCATAGAAGTGATCACATAATATCAAATCTCACCATTTAGGTGATCACATGATTATAGGACTGTCAAACTACGCTATAACTGCAAAACCACTGAGAATCATGGCCCAGCCAAGTTGACACACAAACTGAACAATAACAGACATATTTTAAAATATTATTTTAAGATATAAAAAGACTAGATTATTTTAATATGTACCTAAGTTATTATATTCTACAATTTTGTTATATGTGACTAATAGCCCAATGATGTTTAAATTCATCTTAAAATACCACTAAACTGAAATGTTCACATAAGGATATCTAAGGTATCCTGAATTGTTATATATACTGAACAACTTAAAAGACATAATTTTATTAATTTCATGTAATACAAAATTGTTGTTGTTGTTAGGTGCCTTCGAGTTGATTCCGACTGTTAGCGAATCTATGCACAAAAAGCCAAACACTTCCTGGTCATGCACCATCTTCACAATCGTTATTCTTGAGCCCATTGTTGCAGCCACTGTGTCAATCCATCTTGTTGAGGATCTTCCTCTCTTTCCCTGATCCTCTACCAGGCATGATGTCCTCCAGGGACCGGTCCCTCCTGATAACATGTCCAAAGGACATGAGACAAATTCTTGCCATTCTTGCTTCTAAGGAGCGTTCTGGCTGTACTTCTTCCAAGACAGATCTGTTTGTACTGTTGGCAGTCCATGGTATATTCAATATTCTTTGCCAACACCATAATTCAAAGGCATCAATTCTTCATTGGTCTTCCTTATTCATTGCCCAGCTTTCGCATGTGTATGAGGTGACTGAAAATACCATGGCTTTGGTCAGGGGCACCTTAGTCTTCAAGATGACGTCTTTGCTTTTCAACATTTTAAAGAAGTCTTTTGCAGCTCATTTGCCCAGTGCAATGCATCTTTTGATTTCTTGCCTGCTGCTTCCATGGACGTGGATTGTGGATCCAAGTATAATGAAATCCTTGACAACTTCAATATTTTCTCCATTTATCACGATGTTGCTTATTGGTCCAGTTGTGAGGATTTTTATTTTCTTTATGTTAAATTGTAATCCTTATTGGAGGCTTTAGTCTTAGATCTTCATCAGTAAGTGCTTCAAGTTCCCTTAGCATTCATCAAGCAAGGTTGTATCATCTGAATATGGCCTGTTGTTAATGAGTCGTCCTCCAATCTTGATGCCATGTTCCTCTTCATATAGTCCACCTTCTCAGATTATTTGCTCAGCATACAGATTGAATAAGTATGGTGAAAGGATACAATCCTGACACACACCTTTCCAATTTTAAACCACACAGTATTCCCTTGTTCTGTTCAAACAACTGCCTCTTGATTTATGTACAGGTTCCATGTGAGCATAGTTAAGTGTTTTGGAAATTCCCATTCTCCACAATGTCATTCATAATTTGTTATGATATACACAGTCGAATGCCTTTTTCTAGTCAACAAAACACAGATAAACGTCTTTCTGGTATCTTCTGCTTTCAGCCTAGATCCATCTGACGTCTGTAGGAAAATCGCTTGTTCCATTTCCTCTTCTGAATCCAGCTTGAATTTCTGGCAACAGCTCCCTTTCAATGTACTGCTGCAATAGTTTTTGAATTTTCTTCTGCAAAATTTGGCTTACCTGTGATATTAATGATATTGTTCAGTAATTTCCACATTCTGTTTGTCAAGGATTGAATCGTGTCTCCCAAAAATATGTACATCAGTTTGGCTAGGCCATGATTCCCAGTACTGTGTGATTGTCCACCATTTTATCATCTGATTTGATTTTCCTATGTGTTGCAAATCCTACCTCTATGATGCTAATGAAGTTGGATAGGCAGCAGTTGTGTTAGTGAGGCAGAACTCAATCTACAAGATTGGATTGTGTCTTGAAGCAATCTCTTTTGAGATATAAAGGAAAGAAGTGAGCAGAGAGAAAAAGGGACCTCATACTACCAAGAAAGCAGTGCCAGGAGCAGGGCGTGTCCTTTGGACCTGGGGTTCCTGCACAGAGAAGCTCCTAATCCAGGGGAAGACCGATGAGAAGAACCTTCCTCCAGAGCCAACAGAGACGGAAAGACTTTCCCTGGAGCTGACACCCTAAATTTGGGCTTCAAGCCTACTAGAATGTGAGAAAATGAATTTCTGTTTGTTAAAGCCATCCACTTGTGGCATTTCTGTTACAGCAGCACTAGATGACTAAGACATCATTGGATCATCTTTCTTTGAAATGGGTATGTATATGTATCTCTTCCAGTCAGTGTTTGCTTCATAAATTTTGGGACTCTGAGGTTAGGTGTATGAATATTTATAATTTTACACCTTTTTAATCATTTGACACTTTTAGCATTATAAAGCATCCATCTTTATCCTCTATAATAGATTTTGACTTAAAGTCTATTTTCTCTGATAGTAAAATTGACTTGTTTGCTGTTTTTTATTTATTACTTTTGACATGTAGTGTTTCTTGTCATTCTTTCACCTTTAACCTATCTGTGTCTTTATGTCTCTTGTAGACAGAATAGAGATGAGTCATGTTTCTTTATCCAATCTGCCACTCTCTGCTTCTTTATTGTAGCACTTACTGCGTTTAACTTCATGCTAGTTACCAATAATAGAGGACTTACTTCTGTCATTTTGTTATTCATTTTTTGTGTAACTTACACCTGCTATGCTCCTCTATTTCTTCAGTGCTTCTTTTGTGTATAGATTTTATTGTGTCTGTGTGCTGCACCATTTTGTTTCTCTTCTTTTTGTGTAAATTTATTTACTTTTTTTGCAGTTACCATGAGAATTGCCTTGAACATCCTACACTTGTAGCAGTCTGGTATATCACGATGCCAACTTAAGTTCAGTAACATACAAAATTATATACTTAATGCCTGTCTTCTCCCCCACCCCCACCTATGTTGTTGCTATTAGCTAGTAGGTCTTTATACCTCAAAGACATTGTCGTTTAATTTAATATTATCATTGTATATATATATATGTGTGTGTGTGTATACATATAGCTTTTATTTTCACATTTTATTCTGTTTTAGGTAAAAATTTACACAACAAATTAGTTTCCCGTTCAACATTTCATACACAAATGGTTCTGTGACATTAGTTGCTATCTCTGCAATGTGTCAGCCCTCTCCCTATTTCCACCCTGCCTTTCCTATTTCCATCCCTCTAGTTTCCTTGACTCTCCTTACCTTCTCATCTTGATTTTGGGCAGATGTTGCCTGTTTGCTTTCATATAGTTGATTGTTCTAAGGAGCACATTCCTCACTGGTGTTAGTATTTATTTTATAGCCCAATCTATTATTTGGCTGAAAGGAGACCTCTGAAAGTGGCTTCAGTTCCAGATTAAAAGTATGTCTTAGGGCAATAAACTTGAGTTTTTTTCTACATTTTCATCTCATTCTAACCAGGATGTTCTATTATGACCCTAGTCAGAGTGGTTGGTAGTAGTAGCTAGGCACCATTTAGTTCTTCTGGTCTCGGGCTAGAGGAGGCTGTGGTTTGTGTGGGCCGTTAGTCCTGTGGACTAATTTTTTCCCTGGGTCTTTGGTTTCCTTCACTCTCTTTTGCTTCAGATGGGAAGAGACCAATAGTTATATCTTAGATGGCTGCTTGCAAGCTTTTAAGACCCCAGATGCTGTTCACAAAACCAGGATGTAGAACATTATCTTTATGAACTGTTATGCCAATTGACCTACATGTCCCCTGAGAGTAAGAGCCTGAGCCTTCAAACCCAGTAACTTGGTCCCACAAGGTGTTCGGATATGTCTAAGAAGTTTCCACAATTGTGCCCCTTGTGTGCTCTATTGTATATATGAATTTATATGCAGCACATACAGATATACATATACAAATGCCCACAACTATATACATGCACACATGTACTTCTTTATGACTTCTCACACCTATATAGCATACATATCTACCTATGTAACCACTCAGAAATTTTTGTTTGCTATTACTGTTGTTGTAGAACAGTATGTATTATAACATTTGCCATAGAAAAACCCCATTGCTGTCAAGTTGATTCCAACTCTTAGTGAGCCTGTAGGACAGAGTAGAACTGTCCCATAAAGTTTCCAAGGAGCAACTGGTGGATTCAAACTGCCGACCCTTTGGTTAGCAGCGCAGCAGCTTCACCACTGTGCCACCATAGCTCTGCATTTACCATTGTTTTCCATTATTTTTGCATACCTACCAGTGTCTTCATTTACCTTGGTCAGGTTTTGCTGACTTCCCCATATTGTGTATTGCCTTTCCTTTCACCAGAATTCACTACTATCTAACAAGTGATTCTCCCTCCCTTTGCTTTGCATCCCTAGTAACCATCAAAGAACGTTGCTTTCTGTGTGTAAACCTGTTCTTGACCTTTTATAAAAGTGGTATCATATAATATTTGTCCTTTTGTGATTGACTTCTTTCACTCAGGATATTGTCCTTCAGATTCATCCATGTTATGTTTCATGGACTCTTCACTATTCTTTATCATTGAGTAGTATTCCATTATATGTATGTACTACATTTTGTTTATCCATTTATCCATTGATGGACACTTAGGTTGTTTCCATCCTTTTGCTATTGTGAATACGCTGCAGTGAACACGGGTGTGCATATGACTATTAGCGTCACTGTTTTTATTTCTCTAGGATATATGCCTAGGAGTGGGTTTGCTGGATCATATGATATTTCTATTTCTAGCTTTTTGAAGAAGTACCATACCATTTTCCATATTGGTCGTACCATTTTACATTCCCAACAACAGTGTAATATAGTTCCAATCTCCCCACAACCTCACCCGCGTTTGTTGTTTTCTTTCTTTTTTTTAAATCAATGCCATTTTTGCTGAGGTGAGATGGTGTCACATTATAGTTTTGATTTGTATATCTCCAGTTGGTAATGATTGCAGGCATCTCTTCATGTGTCTGTTAGCCACCTAAATGTCTTCTTTGGTGAAGCGTCTGTTTCTGTCCTTTGTCAATTTTTTGATTGAATTGTTTGTCTTTCTGTTGTTGAGGTGTTGAATTTTTCTATATATTTTAGAAATTAGATACCTGTCAGATATGTCATTACAAAATGTTTTTCCCAGTCTGTAGGTTCTTTTTTACCTCTTTTGGTAAAGACTTTTGATGAACATAATTATTTAATTTTTAAGAGGTATCAGTTATCTAGTTTATCTTCTGTTATTGTGTATTTTTAGTTATGTTTGATAAGGTAATTATGCCATTAATTAGAACTTCTAACTTCTTCCCTATATTTCAGGAACTTTATAGTTTTCAGTTTAATATTTAGGTCTTTGATCCATTTTGAGTTAGTTTTTGTGTATGTCGTGAAGTATGGATCCTGTTTCATTTTTATGCAAATAGTTATCCAGTTTGTTAAAGAGATTTTCTCTTCCCCATTAAATGGATTTCAATCCTTTTTCGAAGATCAGCTGTCCATAGCTAGATGGATTTGTTCTGGGTTCTCAATCCTGTTCCATTGGTCTCAGTGTCTGTTGTTGTACCAGTACTAAGGGTTTTGTTTACGGTGACAGTATAGTAAGTTCTGAGATCAGCAATTGTGAGGCCTCCCACTCAGTTCTTCAATAATGCTTTAGCTATTTGGGGCCTCTTTCCATATAAAACTGGAGATTAATTTTTCCATTTTGTTGAAGAATGTTGTTGGAATTTGGATCGGGATTGCATTATATCTATAGATTGCTTTTGGTACTATTGACATTTTCACAATGTTAAGTCTTCCAATCCATGAGTATGCTTTTTTTTTTTTTTTTCCCTTTAAGTAGATTTCTTTTGGTTTCTTGTGACAGTGTCTTATTGCTTTCCTAGTATAAGTCTTTTACTTCCCTGGTTAGATTTTATCCTTTTTGGGGCTATTGTAAATGGTATTGTTTTCTTGATTTCCTTTACCAAGTTCTCCTTATTAGTATCGAGGAATCCAACTTTTGTTTTTTGTTGTATTTTTTTATGTTGTTCTTGTACCCTACCACTTTGCTGAACCCTTCTAATAGTTCCAGTCACTTTCTTGTAGAATCTCTGGGATTTTCTTAGTATCAAGTCATCTGCAAATAGGGATAGTTTTATTTCTTCCTTACCAATTTGGATGCCTTTATTTCCCTTTCTTGCCTTATTGCAAACCCAGAAAGATAGTCCCGTCAAGTTCCAGCTCTCACAAGTTTCACCGTAATAAAACTAATCTACTGAGTAGCTATGCAGATTCAATGTATACTTTCACAGATTATTTTTGTATATCAGTTCCTTTTTTTTGTATAAAAAAATACCGCAAAGTTACTAACTTAAAACAAATTTTTTTTTTGCAGTTCTACATGTCAAAATTCAAATACAGGCCTCATTGTGTTAAAGTGAAGTTGTCAGCAAGGATGAGTTCTTTCCCTGAGGCTTTAGGAGAGAATCCATTTTCTTGCCTTTTCTTGCTTCTAGAGGCCGCCTGCATTCCTTGGCTTGAGGCCCTTTCCTCCATCTTCAAATTCAAGATTTTTGCATCTCTCTGACCATTCTTCCATTATAACATCTCTCCCCCGATCCAAGCAGAATAGGTTCTCTGCTTTTAAAGACTCATGTGGATAGGTT
Organism: Trichechus manatus latirostris; assembly: GCF_000243295.1. Taxonomy (NCBI): domain Eukaryota; kingdom Metazoa; phylum Chordata; class Mammalia; order Sirenia; family Trichechidae; genus Trichechus; species Trichechus manatus. Next base: position 136,918 of record NW_004444226.1, read on the forward strand.
AAATCTACCAGAATAATCCAGAATAAGTTCCCTATCTCAAGATCTTTAAGCTTAATTACATATCCAAAGTGCTTTTTGACATGTTCCAGAACATATTCATAGGTCACAGGGATTAGGGTGTGGACATCTTTGGGGAACAATTATTGATGTTGCCACATTGTGCTTAGAATGATTTTTAGCATCTTAGTACTTCCTTTTGGGATACATTTTTATGTACGTTTTTAAACGAGGTTCTGTTTGAGTTATTGTGCAGCAGCTTTTGTGTGTGCATTTGTGTCTGTGTGTGTGTGTCTTTACATGTGTTTGAGTGTGTGTATGTGAAATTTTATTTTTTTCTCCCTTATTTAAAAATATTTCATCTGGTCTATTATTCCAGGTTAACTATTACTGTCGTTGCACTTGGAAGTATTTATGTCATAGGTTTTAGCTTTAAGTGTTGGCTTTGATAAATGTGCTTTTAGTCAAGCAGGTATTAACGTGCTGCGAGTTGAGCAGGAATTCATGTGCAGTTGTTTTTTCTCCTTCCACCTTTTCGGTGCTACTCTTACCCTTGGTCATTCCTCATTTGCATTCATTTGCTTGTAGTTTGATGAGATTTGCAAATAGAAAAATTCATGTTTTATCACTGATGGCTTTTTAAACTATTCCTTTATGACTATTGTCTCTCTGTCTCTAGCCTCTCTTCTGAAATTCTTTTTATACTTTTGATAGTCCTTCTCAGGAGATGTCCATATTGATTACTGTCCCTATGAATATTTTCCATGCCCTTTTTTCTGTATTAAAAGCTGGATAGTTTCTTCCACTCATTCTTCCATTTTGATAATTCTTTCAAATATTTCAAATCTAATATTATCCTGAACTATTGAGTTTATTCATTTTCCTTATGTATTTACTATCGTTCTGTCCCACTAGAATACAAGCTTCATGAGGTCATGCATTTTGAATATGTTCTCTGTTGTATCCTGTAAAACTAGATGAATTTGAGGCTTCATAAACCAAACCAAACACCATAGCCTTCGAGTCGATTCTGACTCATTGTGACACTATAGGACAGAGTAGAACCACTGCATAGGGTTTCCAAAGAGTGACTGGGGAAATCGAACTGCCAACCTTTTGGTTAGCAGCCTGAGCTCTTAACCACTACACGACCAGGGCTACATAGTCAGTCAGTAAATAATTATGAAATGGATGAATGAATACATCTGATAACTATGGCAAAGTGATTGAAATAATCTCTGTCCTTGTGTATCAGTGTTTGCTGTGTATACAACCACTTAAAATAGAGGCTTAAAACATAATTCTTATTTTTCTGATATATCTATGGGTCAACTGGGCAGTTCTGCTGATCTGGGCCAAGCTTAACTAATCTGGGACAAATCTGGCTTATCTGTTGAATTCACTCATGCACCACTAATTAGCTGGAGTTAGGTTGGGCTTGTCTATTCTAAGATTTCCATCAGATGTCGGGTCATTTTCTAGTTATCAACTGAAGCAGTAGGTTTCAGTGGGACATGTAGTACAGACTTGTTCTTGTGGGAATGTTAATGTCTGGAGAGAAGCAGAGATACAGAGAAGGCATCTTGAGGTCTTAGCTCAGAACGAATGTAATATTGCTTCTGTTACTGCATTATATCATACTAACCAAAGAAAACCATAAGGCCAGCACAACACAACGGGGGAAAGAATACACTGTATCTTGATGGAAATGTGAAGATCAGGGAGTGTGGAATTCATCGTCATTTTCTACTATTGACCTTACTTTGTAATTCAAGCATGAATACTCAACATGTACACAAACACACACAGGTAGAGTTGAAGCCATCAGATATAAACATTACTACTCTTAGAGTTTTAAAAGTTGAGTTTTTAATTAAACACTGTAACATACTTTGTAATGTTTATAAATTTTTATATAGTCAGTATCATTTGACTTCAGAACAACAATATTCTTTCCTAACTTCATACATAGGTTTTTTTTTTAATTTAAATTATTAAATTATTTATTTTTAGAAATTATGAATGTGGATTAAAGCTACATAGTCATTTTATAAGGTTTTGGTCTCTGATTTTGTCTTTTTATGCCCTTTTATGTCTTTAAAGATTTAAGCACATTCTTTTTATTATTTCTTTTTTCTTTGCTTTTTATATTGCTAGTTTTTTTGAGGCCCTGGATTTCATAACCAAAAAAAAAAAACGAAAAGCGTATTCTACTGTTGCTAGGATAGAAGTTCTGTATAAGTCATTTAGATCCTGGCAGATCATGGTTTTGCTGAATTTTTCTACATTCTTGCTGATTTTTTTCCTAACAGTTCTATCACTTGCTGAGATGGAAATGCCTCTAATTAGAATTTTCTGTATATCTATTTCTTCTTTAGCTCTATTTGTTTTTGCCTCAGTATATTGAGACTGCATTGTTTGGTGCATACACATTTAGATTTGTTATGACTTCCTAATGCATTGATCCTTTTATCATTACATATCTCTTTTTCTCTCGTAATTTTCTTTGTTATAAAATTTACTGTTTCTTATGTTAATATAAAATTTCTCCTTTAAAAAATTAATGTTTGCATTGTTTTACTTTCAACTTACCTATATTTTTGGATTTGAAGTGGATTTCTTGCAGTCAGCTTATTGTTGGATCTTAGTTGTAATCCACTTTGCCAAGGTTTGACTTTTAATTGATAACTTTAAAACCTTTATATTTAAGATATGGATTTCCTGAGTGAGGCAAATGATTAAGTGCATGGCTACTAATCTAAATGTTGCTGGTTTGAACTCACACAGAAACACTTCAGAAGAAAGGGCTGGCAATCCACTTCTGAAAGGTCATGGCCATTAAAATCCTATGAAACAATTTTACTGCACAACACATGGGGTCGCCATGAGTTGGAATAAACTTGACGGCAACTGCTTTTTGTTTTTGTTTACATTTAGGATATATATTGCTATGTTAGGGCTTAGATCTACTCTTTTTTTTGTTTCTGTCTCTTTCCACCACTTCTCATTCTTTGCCCCTTTTATCCTTTTTGCATTTCTTTTGTCTATTTTAACATTTTTCAGAATTTGACAGTGATTTCTTTATATTGATTTTCACTTTATCACTTTATATAGTGATTTTTTTCATTGCCCTAGTTTTACAAAATACATACACAACTTGCTACTGTCCACTGCTATCAATATTTTACCACTTGGAGTAAAGTGTAGAAGTCATACTTCCACTTAGCTTCCTTTACCCTACTCACTTTTTAAATTTAATTATCTTAAGGATTTTCTCAATACGCATTGAGCACGACTGCAGATGGTGTTACAATTTTTTGCTTCAGACTTCAAATAGAATTTAAGAAATTCCTGATAAAGATAATCTATTATAATTTTCCCCATTTTTACACATTCTGATGTCCTCTTTCCTTTTTTTATGTTCAAACTGTCATCTCTATGATTAGTGATTGGTGATATTAGTTATGATTGCACAATGTGGTTATGTCACTGGTTTCACTGAATTGTACACATGAAAAATGTAGAATTTATAAATGCATTATTTATATTTTATGACAATAAAGATATTTATGAAAACAAGTCCATTAAAAATAGCACCAAAACATTAAAATGCTAAGGAACAATTGTATATAATCATACCCCAAAATGCTGAATATGTGCACTACAATGGACACTAAAAGAGACTTCAGAAAGAAATTAAAAGCATAAGTAAATGGAAAGTCATGCCACTCTAATGGATTGGAAGAGTTAATAATTTTAAGATGACAACAATATTTCCCAAGGTAATCTACACATTCAATGGTTTCCCTTTCTAAATTCCAAAAGCATCATTTATTTTTTTTCTTAATTGCAGGAATAGAAAAGGTGGTACAAAAAATCATATGGGAATACATGTGATTCAAATAGCCAAAATAATCTTGAAAGGGAGCAAAGATAAAGGACTAACTTTTCCTGATTTCAAACTTACCAGAAAGATACAATAATAAAAACACTGTGATAGTGCATAAGAATAGACATATAGACCAATAGAATAGAACTGAGAATCCAGGAAAAAAAACTTATGCATTGATTGTTAATTGATTTTTGACAATGTTTCCAGACCATTCAAAAGAAAGCCAATAAATAAATACACAAATGTACATACAAATAAATAACTAAATAAAATCTCTTCAATCAAAAGTTGCTAGGACAAGTGAATATCCACATGCAAAAAAAAAAAAAAATTAAGAAGTCGAACACTTCCATCATTCCTTTACAACAAATTCAGAAAGAAAAAAAGTTTAAACTGATTAAATCAATCCGTCAGAACTTCAGAAAACAATTAAAAGGTTGGAAGACCAATGTGGATATTGAATCAAGAAAAAAGTTTCCAAACAGATGACTGGTGTGTGGGAGTTCATCATGCATCCTCACTCCATCCCCTTTCCAGATCAGTAGTCATTTTGAGGCAGCTTTAGCTGATGGTGTTTGGGCAAGGAGCCCAGGACTGGAGCAGTACAAATAGCACAAAGTGCATGAGACCTGGTACAGAGTGGCTGTGGTAACACAATGCATGCAATAGCTCTGTGAGTCTCTAGAAAGAACAATGCAACTGGCACTGGAAGGGAGGGAGGTCACAGCGCAGGGCTGAGATATCTGATTGGACAAGACTGGGACAGAGAGATCTAGTGAGCATAATACAGGCAGGAGCTCTTGTGAGTCTTGCGAAGAACATCTTGGCTTGCTCACTGCAGGGTGCAATACATGGAAGAAAGACACAGAGGGCACAATACAGGGCAAGACACCTGAGCAGGTGTATCTGAGAGACAAGGGCTCAGTAAGCACAACTCAGCCAGGCGTTTCCCATGAAAACAACGCATTGGGCACAGCACAGGCTCCACAATATGAACAGGCAAGCATGAAGCAGAGAGGCATAGAAGAAAAAACACAGGTCAAAATAACTGAGCAGTCGTTTCTTGGACAGAGAAGTCCAGTGAGTACAATTCAGGCAGGAGTTCCCTTGAGTCCAGATAAAAACCAGCATAGTAGGGTGCAGTTTAGTCTGTGGTACATGATCCGTTGTGTCAGGAACAGGGAAGCACAGAGGAAACAGTGTGGGCACAGGACACCTGAATGGTCATACCTGAAACAGAATTCTCATGACTACTGGGAAAGAGCAGGATGGTTGATGCAACCCAGGGAAGGTGCGTAAGCAGTCAGGCATTGGACAGAGTGGAGTAAGGAGAGAGCGGGATGGGAGGAAGGAGGCATAGTTTGAGATGAAACCCCTGAGCAGAAAGACCTTGGATACAGCGAGTTGGCAAACATAGCATGAGCTGGAATTCCTGTGAGTCCAGGGAAGAAACGACAGTGCAGACTGGAGTTCATGAGCAGTCAGGACGAGTGGTGAATCGACAACAGCTGTCATTTCCAGTGTAGGACTGTAAGACTGATATAACCTCACTGACGCTCCTGGTAGAAGAATCTATAGTACTTCTGTGAAAGCTGTAGTCCCTTTTTGGGGTGAGGGGTTAGTGAAAGAGTCATGGTTGGTGCTCATATGGAAGGATATTTGTTGCGAGCAATCAGAGAAAAGCAGTAATGTCAAATGGGGGGAAGTTGCTGGAGGGGCATGTCCAACATCTCTGGGGGAGGCAGTCTGGTGCCAGACTAATACAGTACCCAATATCTGGGGTGGGGGAAGGCAAGCAGAGCAAGTGCTACAAGCCATGCAGTTTGGTGCTTAAGTGACACAGCCAAGCTTCCACTCAGGGAACCTAGAGGTCTAAGAGTGATGGCAGACACCCCTGGGAAGGGAGATCAGTAGGGAAAGGACAACAACAAATTCACCTAGATAGGAAGTCAGGACTGAACTATATCCTTCAATAATTCAAAATAATAATAACTACAATAATAAAGAGAAAGAAGAGAAAACCCTAGAGAATGGGAAGAATCTAATTTCCAGAGTTACCACAGTAAGATAGCTTAATGTACCAGTTACAGCAGACAAACACAAAGATATAAAGAGACAAGAGAGAATGGCACATGCAAAAGATCAAAATAAAGTGACAGAAACCCTCTAGAGGGAGGAGAGATAATGGGATCTCTTGACAAATAATTTAAAGTAACACTATTAAGCATGCTCATAGAATTTAAGGAAAACAACTAACGGAAATCAGGAAAATGATACAAAAACAAAGCAAGTACTTTAATAAGCAGATAGAAATTTAAAAAATGAAAGACTGGAGTTGAAAAGTACAATAACAGAAGTGAACAATTCTCTGGAATATCTCAGCAGCAGATTTGAATTTTGAAATTGGCAGAAGTAAAAATTACTGAACTTGAACATAGGGCCTTTCATATTATTCTGTATGAGGAGCAGAAAGAAAAAAGGAGCAAAAAAAAAAAAAGTGAACAAAGTCTAAGTGATCTGTGAGACACCATAAAAGAGAGTAATATTTGCTTTATGGGGTTCCCAGAAGGAAAAGAGAGAGAGAAAGTGATAGAAATTTTTTTTGAATAAGTGATGGTTGGAAACTTCCCAAATATGATAAAAGATGGGAAATTACACACCCAAGAAGCTCAGTGAATTGCAAGTAGATAAAATCCAAAAAGAGTCACAACAATACATATTATAATCAAACTCTTGAAAACAAAAGACCAAGAGAAATATTGAGAACAGCATGAAAGAAGCAATGTATCACATGCAAGGGGTACTCAGAAAGATTAAGTGCCTATTTCTGTTCATAAACCATGCAGGAAAGAAGGCAATGGGACAACATACTTAAAGTGCTGAAAGAAAAGAACTGTCAGACATGAATACTATATCCAGCAGAAGTGTCATTCGAAAATGAGGGCAAAATAAAGATAATGCTGGATAAACAAAAGATGAGGGAGTTTATTACCACCAGGCCAGGCCTACAAGAAATGCTAAAGAAAATCCTCCATTAGAAAAAGTAAGAACACTAGACAATGACTTGAAGTTGTATATACAGGGAAGAAAAAAATCATTAAATGAAATGTCTCCATAAGTATAAAGATCAGATTTAAAGTATTTTTGGTTGGCAAATACAACTGGTATATCCTTCAGGCTTCGTAATGATAAAAGCATTAAAAATGTAAAAATGAATCCTCAACATAATTCAGGGCATATATACAAAACCAATGGCCAGTTAGTTCTCAGCAGAGAGAGATTAAAATCATTCACCTTGAGAACAGGAACAACACAAGGATGCCTATTATCACTACTCTTATTCAATACTGTACTGGAAGTCCTAGCCAGAGCAATAAGGAAACAAAGGGAATAAAGGGCATCCAAATTGGTAATGAAGAAATAAAATCATTCCTATTAGCAGATGACCTGATACTAAGAAAATACCATAGAGTCCACAAGAAAATGACTGAAACTATGACAAGGGTTCAGCAAAGTGGTAGGGTACAAGATCAACATTAAAAAAAAAAAAAAAAAGAAAGAAAGAAAGCTGAATTCCTCAGCACTAACAAGGAGAACTTGGTAAAGGAAATCAAGAAAACAATATCATTTATAATAGTCCCCAAAAGGATAAAACACCTAGGAATAAATCTGACCAGGGATGTAAAAAAAGGACTTATGCAAGGAAAACTATAAAATACTACTGTAAGAAACCAAAAGAGATCTACATATAAGAAAAAAAAATCACGCTCATGGATTGGAAGACTTAACATTGTGAAAATGTCAATAGTACCCAAAGCCATCTATAGATACAATGCAATCCTGATACAAATTCCAACAACATTCTTTAACCAAATGGAAAAACGAATCTCCAATTTTGTATGGAAAGAGGTCAAAAATAGTTAAAGCATCATTGAAGAAGAAGAACAAAGTAGGAGGTCTCACAATTGCCAATCTCAGAACTTACAGTACAGCCATGATAACTGTGAGGGTTAAGATTGTGTGTCAACTTGGCTGGGCCATGATTCTCAGTGTTTTAATGTGATCACTCCCATGATTGAATATGCTGCGAGTAGCCAATCAGATGGAAGGGAGTCTCCTTGCGGGTGTGGCCCCCATCTGAATATAAGCGGACGTTCTGGCTTTTTGCCCACTCTGGATCCTATGGCTGCCTCCTGTCTTCTCATCTTTGGTTCTTGGGACTTGAGCTTATCTGCTGAACTTGGGATCCATAGATGTTCAAAGCCTGTGAGCAGAGCCCTGCTCTCTGACCTACTGATCTTGGACTCACCAGCTTCTGCGGCTGCATAAGTTGGGAGAGGCCTCTACCCTGATCCACGGACTTGGGTGTTCTGGCCTCTACATTCATGTGAGCTGTTACCTTGATGTAAATCTCTCTATATATATTTATATGGTTTCCTGCTTTTGCTTCTCTAGGGAACCCAGCCTAAGACATATGGTACCAGGAGTGGTTCTAGAGAAACAAAATTGTAAGGATGAGTTTTCTAAATTGGTTCTTAAGTCGGGTTAGTCTCAAAGATGTTTATGACTCTGCTTCCAGCAGTAAAAAGGGCACTGCTAGTCCATGGAGTGAGGTGACGATACATATACGCAAAATATCACCACCAGTAGATCAGGTATTGGTGAAAGGTGAGGCTCAGAGTGAACACATGCATGATATCTTTCAGCTTTGTAAGAAAGAGAAGTAAAAGGAAGCTGGTTGGTTTGTCATACTTTCACTAGACACACTGGTGAAAGAAAGAGATGTGCTCAGGGTTTCAGGGTCAAAACTCAAGTGTCGCATAAATGACCTCAAGACTTCCACTTGTGCTTTGAAACAAAGTCTTATTTCTTGCAGCAACAGAGCTGAAATTTCCGAAAACCAAACCCAGAGTCTTATTGTAAGTGCTTGAATTACAACGCCAGCTCAAGAAGTGTCTGAAGTTAAAGTAAGGGCATTGACTGGGAAGAAATGGGCTCCTGAAACTTGGGATGGGGACATCTGGGCAGATAATCAGGACGCTGGGAACACTAAGCTCATAAATTCCGTTGAATCTCTCCTGCCAGCAGAACAAGTCCCATCTGAAGAGACTACTTCATGTTTGTCTGCTAAACCACCCTGCCCAGAAAAACCATTAGCCCCTCCACTGCTGTCTAATGAGATTAGCCCTAGCCCAGCTGCTTCTAAAGAGCCCTTGCCAGGGTCATTGCCTGGGGCATCGCCTGAGGCAGATGCTTTACAAGATAATGCTGAATGTTCTCAAAACAATTCCACACTACCGATTCTGGCTTCTAGACCTATAACTAGGCTTAAGTCCCAGTGACCCCCAAAAGATGAAGTACAAAGTGTGACCCAGGAGGAGGTATGCTACACTCCAAAAGAACTACATCAATTTTCTAATATGTAAAAACAGAAACCTGGGGAATATGTATGGGAATGGCTATTAAGGGTGTGGGATAATGTTGCAAGGAACACAAAGATGGATCAGTCTGAGTTTATTGATATGGGTCCACTAAGCACAGATTGTTCACTCAGTGTTTCAGATCGAGAAGTTAGGAAAGGATCTAATAGTTTATTTGGTTGAGTTGCTGAAGCATGGATTATGAGGTGGCCTACACTAAATCAAGTAGAAGTACCAGACCTGCTCTGGTATACTGTACCAGAAGGTATCCAAAGCTTAGGGAAATTGGCATGCTAGAGTGGATTTATCAAGTTAAACCCACAGACCTGCACATGGAGTGCCCAGAGGACACATCTTTCACCACAACTGTGAGGAACAAATTTGTGAAGGGAGCTCCAGTATCCTTGAAGACTGCTGTGATTGCTATTTTATGTAAGTCAGATTTGACAGTGGTAACTGCCCTAACTGATTTAAGACACCTGACTACGATGGGCTGATTGGACCCCGTGGTAGTAGGGGCCAAGTGGCTGCACTCAATCGACAAAGCCAAGGTGGGCATGGTTACAGTAATGGACAGAGCAGTCAAAGCAGTAATCAGAAAAGTCTGACTTGTATAGATTTATGGTGTTGCCTACTTAGTCATGGCGTCCCTAAGAGTGAAATAGATAGGAAATCTACTAAATATTTACTTGAGCTATACAAACAGAGGAATTCTAGATCGGTGAACAGCAGTCTAACTCGAATCGTCAGAATAGAGAGTCATGGTCCCTCAATCGATTTCCAGATTTGAGCGAGTTTAAAGACCCACAGCCCCTTGAGGAAGGACTCCAATACAATGCCAAAACTTTTTACTGTTAATCTTTCTCCCAGCCTTCCCCAAAGGGATCTATGGCCTTTTACAAGAGTGACTGTTCACTGGGGAAAAGGAAATAATCAGACTTTTCGAGGATTACTGGATACTGGCTCTGAGCTGACACTAATTCCAGGAGACCCAAAACGTCATTGTGGCCCACCAGTCAGAATGGGGCATATGGACGTCAGCTTATTAATGGAGGCTTGGCTCATGTCCATCTCACAGTAGGTCCAGTGGGTCCCCGAACCCATGCTGTCATGATTTCCCCAGTTCCAGAATGCATAATTGGAATAGATATACTCAGCAACTGGCAGAACCCCCACATTGGATCCATGAAAAATAGAGTAAGGGCTATTATGGTAGGAAAAGCCAAGTAGAAGCCATTAGAACTGCCCCTACTTAGGAAAATAGTAAACAAAATGCAATGCCGCATTCCTGGAGGGATTTCAGACATTACTGCCACCATCAAGAACTTGAAGGATGCAGGGGTGGTGATTCCCACTACATCCCCATTCAACACGCCTATTTGGCCTGTGCAAAAAACGGCTGGATCTTGGAGAATGACAGTAGATTATCGAAAACTTAACCAGGTGGTGACTCCAATTGCAGCTGTTGTTCCAGATGTAGTTTCACTGCTTGAGCAAATTAATACATCTCCTGGTACCTGGTATGCAGCTATTGATCTGGCTAATGCCTTTTTCTCCATGCCTGTTTCAAAAGACCACCAGAAGCAGTTTGCCTTCAGCTGGCAAGGTCAACAATACACCTTCACTTGCCTACCTCAGCGCTACACCAACTCTCCAGCCTTATGTCATAAGTTAGTCCACAGGGAACTTGATCACCATTCCCTTCCACAAGATGTCACACTGGCCCATTACATTGATGACATTATGCTGATTGGACCTAGTAAGGAAGAAGTGTCAATGACTCTGGACTTATTGGTAAAACACTTTCATGCTAGAGGCTGGGAGATTAATCCCACAAAAATTCAGGGGTCCAGCGGTGTGGGACATGTTGAGACATTCCTTCTAAAGTGAAGGATAAGTTATTGCATCTTGCTGCTCCCACAACAAAAAAGGAGGCACAATGCCTAGTAGGTCACTTTGGATTACGGAGGCAACATATTCCTCATTTGGGTGTGCTACTCAGGCCTATTTATCAAGTGACTTGAAAAGCTGCTAGTTTTGAGTGGGGACCAGAACAAGAGAAGGCTCTGCAACAGGTTCAGGCTGCTGTGCAAGCTGCTCTGCCAATTGGACCATATGATCCAGCCCTTCCAATGGTACTTGAAGTGTCCGTGGCCAAGAGAGATGCAGTTTGGGGTCTTTGGCAGGCCCCTATCAGTGAATCACAGCCCAGACCCTTAGGATTTTGGAGCAAAGCTCTGCCATCCTCTGTAGATAACTATTCTCCTTTTGAGAAACAACTTTTGGCTTGTTACTGGGCCTTAGTAGAGACTGAACACTTAACCATGGGACACCAAGTCACCATGAGACCTGAGCTGTCCATCATCAACTGGGTGTTGTCTCACCCACAGAACCATAAAGTTGGATGTGCACAGCAGCACTCCATCATTAAATGGTAGCGGTATATTCGAGATGGGGCCAGAGCAGGACCCGAAGGCACAAGTAATTTGCATAAGGAAGTAGCCCAAATGCTCATGGTCTCCGTTCCTGTCACATTACCTTCCATCTCCCAGTCTGCACCTATGGCCTCATGGGGAGTTCCTTATGATCAGTTGACTGAGGAAGAGAAAACTTGTGATGGTTTACGGATGGTTTTTGCGTGATATGCAGGCACCACTCGAAAGGAGACTGCAGCAGCACCACAGCCCCTTTCTGGAACCTCCCTGATGGAGACTGGTGAAGCGAAATCCTCTCAATGGGCAGAAATTCGAGCACTGCACCTGATTGTTCACTATGCTTGGAAGGAGAAATGGCCAGATGTGCAATTATATACAGATTCATGGGCTGTGGCCAGTGGTTTGGCTGGATGGTCAGGGACTTGGAAGGAACATGACTGGAAAATTGGAGACAAGGATTTATGGGGAAAAGCTATGTGGATATACCTCTCCGAATGGGCCAAAGAGGTGAAGATATTTGTGTCTCATGTGAATGCTCACCAAAGGGTGACTTCAGCAGAGGATGATTTTAACAATCAACTGGATAGGATGACGCATTCTTTTGAAACCAGTCATCTTCTTTCCCCAGCTACTCCTGTCATTACTCAATGGGCTCATGAACAAAGTGGTTATGGTGGCAGGAATGGAGGTTATGCATGGGCCCAGCAGTATGGACTTCCACTCACCAAGGCTGACTTGGCTACAGCCACTGCTGAGTGTCCAGTCTGCCAGCAGAGACCAACACTGAGTCACCGATATGGCACCATCTGTGGAGGTGATCAGACAGCAACCTGGTGGCAAGTTGATTTCATTGGACTGCTTCCATCATGGAAAGGGCAACGTTTTGTCCTTACTGGAATAGACACTCTGG
>NW_004444226.1:150966-152393 GCF_000243295.1 Trichechus manatus latirostris
TATATATATATACGCTTTACTGGTTTTGCTTCTCTAGAGAACCCAGCCTAAGACAGTAATCAAAACACCTAGTACTAGTACAACAGACACATAGACCAATGGCACAAAATTGAGAACCCAGAATTAAATCCATCCATGTATGAACAGCTGATCTTCAAAAAGGTTTGAAATCTATTCAATGGGGAAGAGATAATCTCTTTAACAAATGGCGCTGGCAAAACTGGATATTTATTTGCAGAAAAATAAAACAGGACTCATACTTCACACTATATGCAAAAACTAACTCAAAATGGATCAAAGACCTAAGTGTTAAACCTAAAACTATGAAGTTTCTGAAATATAACATAGGGACAAAGCAAGAGGTCCTAATTTATGGCATAAATATCCTATGAAACATAACTAAACATGCACAACAACAGAAGATAAACTAGATAACTGTTACCTCCTAAAAATTAAATACCTATGCTCATCAAAAGACTTTACCAAAATAGATTAAAAAAAGACCTGCAGAATGGGAAAAACATTTTGCAATGAAATATCTGACAAGGGTCTAATCTGTAAAATATATAGAAAAATTTAATACCTCAACAACAAAAGGACACACAGTTCACCAAAGAAGACATTTAGGTAGCTAACAAACACATGAATTGATGCTTGCAATCATTACCAATTGGAGATGTGCAAATCAAAACTACAATGTGACACCATCTCACCTGAACAAAACTGGGACTGATTAAAAAAGACAACAACACATGCTGGTGAGGTTGTGGGGAGATTATAATTCTAACACACTGCTGGTTGAAATGTAAAATGGTGCAACCAACATGCAAAATGGTATGACACTTCCTCAAAAACTAGAAATAGAAATATCATGTCATCCAGCAAACTCACTCTTAGGCATATATCCTAGAGAAATTAAAAACAGGGGCATTAACAGTCATATTGCACACCCACGTTGATTGAAACATATTCACAATAGCAAAAAGATGGAAACAACCTAAGTGTCCATCAAGGGATGAATGGATAAACAAAATGTGGTACATACATATAATGGAATACTATTCAATGATAAAGAATAATGATGAGTTCATGAAACATAACATGGATGAATCTGGAGGACATTATCTGGAATGAAAGAAGTCAATCACAAAAGGACAAATATATAAAAAGTCAAGAATAGGTTTACACATAGAAAGCAACGTTCTTCGATGGTTACTAGGGATGGAAAGGAAAGGGACGGAGAATCACTTGGTAGACAGGAGTGAATTCTGGTGAAAGGAAAGGCAATACACAATATGGGGCAAGTCAGCACAACCTGGGCAAGGTAAGCGTAGACACTGAGAGATATGCAAAAATAATGGACAACAATGGTAAATGCGCAGCTCTGGTGGCATAATGGTGAAGTGCTATGGCTGCTAACCAAAAGG